>NC_091981.1:52634109-52970776 GCF_044704955.1 Pristiophorus japonicus | reverse complement strand
TGTAGCGAACGAGTATGATAATCTGTTAATTGATTGAATTTCCCCTGCCAGTATGCCCCATTGATTACTCAGCTGAGACTTCAATCCACACTTTCTGAATAGTTGCCCAGTGTTCCAAAACTAAAGCTGCAAGATATTAGCTTCAGATTCTAATCATTTCACTCCACTGGTGTCCTAGCTTTTGGGTTAGTCTTTTGGCTGCTTGTCATGTCAGTGCAGCAGCTGAAAGCACTTCTGTCTGGACTCTTTCGAATCTGATCAATCCAAACAAATTCTGCTGCGTCACTCTACAGTTGTAGTGACCAGCGATACTGGACTCGTGCCCATTTGGAACATCAATTTCGCCATTGTACCTTGTAAGTAATTCAGACAATGTACTTGATGGGCACCCAAAATCTGTATTAGCTTGGTTTCGCTTTTTCTGTGGACTACAAACCACAAAAGGTGTCAACTTCAATTAGTTTAATTTCATATTTCTGTTTTGTAACATTTTGGGATCCAACACTGTTTTAGACATGTTATGATTTTAATAGAGAAGTGTCCAGACCCTTGGGTGCCATTGGCTTATTTGTCAATTGGTTGCTGCTCTTGAAGCTATACATTCAGAATCCAATGTGTTTTTTTTAGCTGTATAATTATGTACAGAAAGATCAGTGTGTAGCACTGTGTGTAAAGGAACTGAACAATGCATAAGGTACTGTTCAGCACTGTGCTGGCTCTTGTTAATAAAAAAATTATGGGAAGAAAAGATAATCTATTTAAAGAGATTTTGCAATCTTTTGTTCTGCCTTTTTGTACAACATGTTTATGCGCCAATGCATTTTCTTGGTTTTTCCAAACTTAAGTGGACACTGCCATCAAACTTTGTAAAGACTTGTAAAGGTTTTGTCACCTGCATTTGTAACTAGTTTTTTTTTTAAAGATACTATATAACCTTTGAGATGGGATGCCTGTTAAAAATTGTACATATTGTAAATGAAAAGTGTGCATCACACGTTAAACTTGCAAAATGCCAGCACAGTTCTGAATTGTGAGGGTACTTCACACGTTAAACTGTAAAGCTTTGTGTAAAAGCTTTCTTTGAATTTCTAATGTTTAAACTTTGACACGTGTAAATAAAATAATTGAATTTAAATGATATATCTTTATTTAATCTTGGATTAAACATTTTTCATCTATACATCACACACTGGACCAAGATGAGTCTTAGCAATTTAAGACAGATGCATACCACGAGACCCCAGCAATTCAGCCACTTGAATCCCAGGCAACTCGGTCCGATTTATGTGTCTGTTTCTGATCTGCACAGATTAAATTCTGTTAACTGGAAGGGTTATTATTGGCCCTTCTGTCTCATTGGTAAATAAATCCTGAGGAAGAAGACGTAGGTTATTTCATTAAGGATGCTGTTCTATACCTCGAACTGAGAACGGGAGACTACGATGTGCAGCTTGCAGACCAAAATTACTGCGACTGCACAGAGTTCCATTCTTCGGTTGCATGATATTTTAATATCTTTTGAGTGGGTTTGGCAGCGTGAATGTTCTACTAAACATGTTTTTTTTTTTAAACTTGCATTTATATAGCCTTTCACAACTTCAAGACGTCCTAAAGTGGTTTACAGCCAGTGAAGTTCTTTTGAAGTGCAGTCACTGTTGAAATGTAGGATATACAGCAGTGAATTTCTGCAAAACAAGCTCCCACAAACAGCAATGTGATGATAACGAGATAATCTGCGCATTTTTTTTAAAAAGTGATGCTGATTGAGGGATAAATATTGGCCAGGACACCGAGGATAACTTCCCTGCTCTTTTAAATAGTACCATGGAATCTTTTATGTCCACCTGAGAGCATAGGATATACGGCACAGAAACAGGCCATTTGGCCCAACCAGTCCTTACTGGTGTTTGCTCCAGTCTTGGCTGTGACTCATTTGGTAGCACATTTGCCTCTGGGCCAGAAGGTTGTAGGTTCTAGTCCCATTCCAGGGATGAGGGCACCAATCTAGGCTGACAATATAGTGCAGTGCTGCACTGTCAGATGAGACGTTTAAACCAACGCCCCGTCTGCTCTCGGGTGGATGCAAAAGATCCCATGGCACTATTTCGAAGAGGAGCAGGGGAGTTATCCTCTGAGGGATAAATATTGGCGAGGACACAAGCAGCATAAGAACAGATTATCTTGTCATTATCACATTGCTGTTTGTGGAAGCTTGCTGGGTTCAAATTGGCTGCCGCATTTCCCACATTACAACAGTGACGACACACACAGTACTTAATTGGCTGTAAACCCCTTTGAGACATCTGGTGGTTATGAAAGGCGCTATATAAATGCAAATCTTTGGGCTGGATTTTTGGTTGTCTCACGCCTCAGCGGCGAGAGTGTGTTAATGGGAGCACGAGAGATTACTGACTGCGCTGCAACCGAAAATTCATTAGCGGCTCATTGCCTTGTTAGTTAGAGTATGTAGAATGTGACATTGTGAAGAGAGAAGGGCTGTTGGCCATGTCGGGGCAGGAGGCCTTATCACCCCCTACGGCTTTACCGGTGGCAATGCGCATACCTGAACCTGTCCAAGGAGCAGTGTGTCAGAAGGCTGTGCTTTCAAAAGGAGGTAGTTACAGAGATATGCCACCTCCTGAAGGAACACGTGCAGCCTCGTCAGCACCAGGACTGCACTGCCCGTCTCAGTGAAGTTCACGGTGGCACTCGCCTTCTATGCCTCCGGCTCCTTCCAGGCTGCATCAGGGGACATGTAGCGTCTGACGATTCACAGCACATAGCCTGTGTGACGTCACGGATACAGCTATCTACAACCATCAACAGACTTCATTACCTTCCCGATGACCAGGGAGAAACAGGATGAGCGTGCATGTGGGCTTGCCAGGATAGCGGGCTTCCTGAGGGTCCGAGGAATAATTGCACGCATGTGGCCTTGCGAGCACCATTCTAGAATGCAGAGGTATTCAGAAATAGAAAGGGATACCACTCCCGAAATGAGCAGGTGGTGTGCGGCCACACGCAGCACATCCTCGCCGTAAATGCACGCTACCCTGGAAGCGCACATGATGCCTTTATCCTGCGGGAGAGCATTGTGCCATGCCTGTTTCAGCCACCATGACAAAGCTGAGGCTGATTGCTTGGGGACAAGGGATATGGCCTGGCTAATGCCTCCCCCTGCCCTCCGCAACCCTCGCACAGAGCCGGAGGAACACTACAATGAGAGCCATGCCGCCACGTGCAACATCATAGAGTGGACAATAGGGGTACTGAAGCAGCAATTCAGATGCCTGAACCACTATGGAGGCAGCCTTCAATACTCCTCTCAACAGGTCTCACTATTCATTGTGGTGTGTTGCATGCTGCACAACTTGGCCATCATGAGGGCCCAGGCCTTGCCAGTAGGGATCGTAGGGCACCTCAGGAGGACCAGCAGCATGCCAATGCCCCGAATGAACAGCAACACGATAAGAACCGGCAGCAGGGCTATTTGGCGCCGGCGGCTCATAAAAGAACGCTTTGCTTAAATGGAGTGAGCTGAGGGATGCAACTAATAATGAATGTGTATTGAAGCACGATAATGCCACCTCTGATACAAGTCAACAGTCATACACCAGAGGCTGAAGGAAACGTTCAATGTTATGTTTTATTGGAACCACATCCCTCAAGAAACCCAAAATCCCCACCCCCTCAAAGAAAACAAAATAGGGCACTTGCCCCTTCAAATAATACAACAGATGAATAACATTTGCACCTTTTCTACACCGGGCTCACAGCCACACCTTTCATCAGTGGGTCTTGCGTAGGCATTTCCCACCCCTCTGCCTCAGCCCCTCCCTCACCTACTGCTCCTCTTCAATGGGTCCTCAGTGCCTGCAGCAAGGTCGCTTGAGGGCTGCTGTGTGTCAGGATGACAGGACAGATGGCCTAGCATGATACTCTGGGCCTGGAAGACCCGGCTGCTGACAGCCCGTCTGAGAATGGGTAGCAGCAGTGTGGGATGGCTGGGTTGCAGGTGCAAAGGCGGAAAGTATCGGGAGACCGAATGATGTCCTCCTGAGAGAAGACATCACGTTCCATCTTGACTGAGGGCCTGCCACTCCCCCGAGGCAGAGTCTCGGAATCCAGAGCATTCTGGTGGAAACATGGAAACATAAAAAATAGGTGCTGGAGTAGGCCATTCAATCAGATCATGGCTTATCATTCACCTCCGTACCCCATTCCTGCTTTCTCTCCATACCCCTTGATCCCTTTAGCCGTAAGGGCCATATCTAACTCACTTTTGAATATATTTAACAAACTGGCCTCAACAACTTTCTGCGTAGAGAATTCCACAGGTTAACAACTCTCGAGTGAAGAAGTTTCTCCTCATCTCTGTCCTAAATGGCTTACCTCTTATCCTTAGATAAGACCCCTGGTTCTGGACTTCTCCAGCATCAGGAACATTCTTCCTGCCTCTAACCTGTCCAATCCAACGGAGAGGTACTCATCAAGGTCAGAGAGGCAGTCAGTGCTTGCTGGAAGGAACACTTTGAATATCTCCTTAACCGAGACTCTGTCTTCGACGTGAGTGTCCTCAACTCCATCCTGTAGCATGCTACTAACCACTGCCTCAGCACAACCCCAGCCCGGCATGGGGTTGAAAAGATCATTCTGTCTGTGAGCAGGACTCATGGGCTGATTTACCCTCCGGAGAGCTGGCCCCCGAGCTTCCCCTCGCACTAAGTGTCGCTCCAGGCCACTGGGGCCAGGAGCCTCAAGTTCAGCCAACCCCAGGAAGATGGCCTGTTCGACCATGGTGCTCTCCCCACTCAATGCAACTGTGGATGTCTCGCCCTGTCCCAGCAGCACCACCTCCTCCTCATCTTCCCCATCGTCTGAAGACGAAGGTTGATGGGAAGGCTGGCGCTCTTCTGGCTCATCATCTGTAAGCACAAAGCAACAGAAGTGCGGTTATCAGCTGGCGGGGGGGACAGGAAGGCAAGATGGAGGAATCATCATTATTTTGGTTGCAACATCTTGCAAGGCTAAGGAAACTCACAAAACAGCCATCTCATTCTCATACCGTCACTGTCGAGTGAGTTTCATCTGCAATGAAAAATCATCGGCAGTCCCTCGGAATCGAGGAAGACTTGCTTCCACTCCTAAAGTAAGTCCTTTGGTGGCTGATCAGTCCAATACGAGAGCCACAGACCCTGTCAGAGGTGGGACAGACATTCGTTGGGGTAAGTGGGGGCGTGGGACTAATTTGTCGCACGCTCTTTCCGCTGCCTGCGCCTGACCTCTTCACGCTCGCAGCGTGAGATTCGAAGGACTCCACGCCCTCCCGGATGTATTTATCCACCGAAGGACGGTCTTCGGCCACGGACTCCCAGGTGTCAGTGGTGATGTCGCACTTTACCAGGGAGGCTTTGAGGGTGTCCTTTTAATGTTTCCGCTGCCCACCTTTGGCTCTTTTGCCGTGAAGGAGCTCTGCATAGAGCAATTGCTTAGGGAGTCTCGTGTCTGGCATGAAAACTATGTGGCCTGCCCAGCGAAGTTGATCGAGTGTGGTCAATGGTTCAAGCTGGGGATGTTAGCCTGGACGAGGACACTGATGTTGGTGCGCCTGTCCTCCCAGGGGATTTGCAGGATCTTGCGGAGACTGTTGGTGATTTATCTCCAGCGACTTGAGGTGTCTTCTGTACATCGTCTATGCCTCAGACCCATACAGGAGGGCGGGTATTACTACAGCCCTATAGACCATGAGCTTGGTGGTAGATTTGAGGACCTGGTCTTCGAACACTTTTTCTCAGGTGGCCAAAGACTCCACTGGCACACTGGAGGCGATGTTGAATCTCCACATCAATGTCTGCCTTTGTTGATAAGAGGCTCCCAAGGTATGGGAAATGGTCCACGTTGTCGAGGGCCGCGCCGTAAATCTTGATAACTGGGGGGGCAGTGCTGTGCGGCGAGGACAGGCTGGTGGAGGACCTTTGTCTTACAGATGTTAAGCATAAGGCCCATGTTTTCATATGCCTCGGTGAATACATCGACTATATCCTGGAATTCAGCCTCAGAATGTGCACAGACGCAGGCATCGTCCGCGTACTGCAGCTCAATAACAGAGGTTGGGGTGATCTTTGTCCTGGCCTGGAGGCGATGTAGGTTAAACAGCTTCCCACTGGTTCTGTAGTTTAGTTCCACTCCAGCGGGGAGCTTGTTGACTGTGAGGTGGAGCATGGCAGCGAGGAAAATTAAGAGAGTTGGAGTGATGATGCAGCCCTGTTTGACCTTGGTCCGGATGTGGATTGGATCTGTAATGGAACCGCTGGTAAGGATCACGGCCTACATGTTATCGTGGAGCAGGCGAAGTATGTTGACAAACTTTTGGGGGCATCCAAAACGGAGGAGGACGCTCCATAAGCCCTCACGGTTGACAGTGTCAAAGGCCTTTGTAATATCGAAAAAGGCCATGTATAAGGGCTGGCGCTGCTCCCTGCATAGGGGACAAAATGACAAAAGCAAAATGGTGTTAGTGGCTGTGTAGGTGCTGGTGTGCCACATGTGTCTGCAGTAGGATACGCGTAAGTAATATGGCGAAGTGTGCATATTGGCATTTCATCCTGCATGTCATCGCACAGTGGATGTGTGATCGGTGGGTCTGGGGCACAAGCAACTACCAGTATGAGGCTCAGGACTGGGACCGCATATGAAGAGCTGAAAGGTGCTGGTAGGTGGACTCAGGCTGAGTTAGGAGCTAGAAGGTGAGACGCTTGGATGGGCAGGGCATGTCTGGTGAGGCAATGGAGAGGTCTCACGCTGGCTTCAGCAAGAAAGAGTGTGGCCTTTTAGACAGAAGAGGTAGGCAGTGCAAAATCTTTACATTGTGTGAAAGAGTGAGGTTCACATGAAGGCATTGGAAGGTGAATGGAAAGGGTACTCACCCCGCCGATGATAGTAAGGCAGTTGAATCTATTGCGACATTGGATCGTTCTTGTGGGCACCGCGTTCTGGGCTAAAATGCTCGGCCATCTCCCTCCAGAGCCTTCTCAAATCTGGAGGTGCTGGCATTCATCCCTCTCCAGCCTGGAGGGCACTCCAGCGACTCTCCCCTGCCTCCAGCAAGGCATCAAAGGCGGTGGGTGAGAAGCGGGTAGATAGCTGCCGTCCTCCTTGCTCTTATATTTTAACGCTCTGAAGACCCTGTGGAGCTGGAACTGGACCTGCGCGAACTTGAGTTGCCGTGTCTTTAAGACTCAGCTGTTCCCGGGGTCTGACTCATGCGCAAGGAGTCTGCCAAATTTGCCGACCAAACTTTTGTTATTGCACCCGCCACCCCCCAGCTGTAGTGTACAATGGTTGATTTAGCGCCCCACATCAGCTCTTCGATTGTATTTCTGGCCAGAGGGCACAAACTTTGCCAAGGCGCTAAATTTACCACTCCGCTGGGTTACCGGCCCAAATGAAGTGCGACCGAATTTCTTCCCGTGTCTTTCTCCACTCGAGCCTCCCATCTTTCCTCAACATATCAGCATAACCCTCTATTCCCTTCTCCCTCATATGCTTATCTAGTCTTTCCTTAAATGCATCTATACTATTCGCTTCAACCACTCCCTGTGGTAGTGAGTTCCACATTCTCACCACTCTTTGGGTAAAGAAGTTTCTTCTGAATTCCCTATTGGATTTCTTGGTGACTATCTTACATTGATGGCCTCGAGTTATGCTCTTCCCCACAATTGGAAACATTCAATCTGTATCCACTCTTTCATAATTTTAAAGATCTTAATTAGGTCACCACTCAGCTTTTTCCAAGAGAAAAGAAACACAACCTGTTCATCCTTTCCTGATATGCATACCCTCGCATTTCTGGTATCATCCTTATAAATCTTCTCTGCACCCTCTCCGGTGCCTCTATATCCTTTTTATAATATGGCGACCAGAACTATACTCAGTGCTGTAAGTATGGTTTAACCAAGGTTTGAGACAGGTTTAGCATAACTTCCCTTTTCAATTCTATCCCTCTGGAAATAAACCCTAGTGCTTGGTTTACTTTGTGGTTCATGCGTTGAACTTAATTTCCCAATTATATGCCCATTCTGCAAGTTTATTAATGTCCTCCGTAAATTTAGATATTGTGTTTTTGATTCCAAAGTTTAAATCATTAATGTAAATTGTTCGATACAAGTTTAGCTTAACTTCTCTACTTTTTAATCATATCCCTCTAGAAATAAATCCTAGTGCTTGGTCTGCATTTGTTATGGCCTTATTAACCTGCGCCACTACTTTTAGAGATTTGTGTATTTGAACTCTGATATCCCTTTGCTGCTCTTATCCCATTTAAATTTCTATTTTCCAAGTAATATGTGACCTCATTAATTTTTTTACTGAAATATAATACCTTATATCTGTGTTGAAATTCATTTGTCAATTATATGCCCATTCTGTAAGTTTATTAATGTCTTGTAATTTGTTGCAGTCCTCCTCAGTATTAACTATCCACTCCAATTTGGTGTCATCTGTAAAATTAGAAATTGTGTTTTGGATTCCAAAGTCTAAATCGTTAATATAACTTGTGAACAACAGTGCTCCTTGTGGGACCCCACTTTCCACCTACTGCGACTCTGAATAGCTGCCCTTTACCCCTACTCTTTGCTTTCTGTCTTGAAGCCAGCGAGTTATGCACTCTGCCACTTGTCCCCCGACTCTGCATTTTCTGACCTTGTTCATCAGTCTATTATGAGGTACCTTATCGAAGGCCTTTTGAAAATCTAGATACATTACATCTACTGCATTACCATTGTCTATTCTCTCTGTTACCTCTTCAAAGAGATTGGTCAAGCAAGATTTTCCCTTTTAAAATCCATGCTGACTATTCATTATTATAGTTTTGGTTTCCATTATTTTTCCAGCCACCGATATTAAGCTGACTGGTCGAAAATTCCCTGGATATGTTCTAGTCCCCCTTAAATATAGGTATTACATTAGCTATCTTCCAGTCACCTAGCACTACACCATTTCAAACGAATTATTAAATATGTGTAGTGATGTCTCTGCTATCTCTTCCATAGATTCTTTTAAAATACGTGGATGCAATCCACCCAGACCAGGGGTTTTATTCTCTGAGCTTGATGAGTTTATTTAATATATCCCCTCTTTTTATTTTACATGCACTTATCTCATCATCCAATGTAATGTCCACTTGTTTTATCTCCCTGGTAAATACTGAAGCAAAATAATTATTTAATATTTCTGTCATCTCTCTATCGTTACCCGTGGTATTATCCTGTCTATCTCTTAATGGCCCTATTCCCATGCCAACCTTCCTTTTTTTAATTAATGTGCCTATAAAATATTTTACTATTTTGTTTTATGTTCCTTGATAATTTAATTTCATAGTTCCTCTTTGCCTTCCTAATTATTTTTTTTAAATTCTCTCCTAATCTCTTCATAATTCCCTTATTATGCACTCCCCTGTTGTCCATGTACTTAATGTATGCCTCTTTCCTTACCCCCAATTATTGCCTTAATGGCTTTATTCATCCATGGAGTCTCCTTAGTGTTTAGTTTAGTTTTTCCTTTTAGCAAAATATATTGTTCCTGCATTCTGTTGAACACAGTTTTAAATGTTTCCCATTGCTGTTCTACGTCGTCGTTTGTCAATATTGTTGCCCATTTTATTTTTCCAAGTTCTATTGTCAGCCCCTCAAAATCAGCTTTTCTCCAATCTATTAACCCGGTTTTCAACATGTCCTTCTCAATTATCATCTTAAAGCGTATTATATTATGGTCACTATTGCCTAGATGTTCCCCTACTTTTACTTCTCATCTGTTCTGGTTCATTCTCCATTACTAGATCCAATAGTGAACCCTCCCTTGTTGGGCTTTTTACATATTGGGTTAGAAAGCAGACAGTTTAACATCACATCCAACAATGCAGCACTCTCTCAGTACTGCACTGGAGTGTTAGCCTCGATTTTTGAAAGAAAAGAAAGACAGACTTGCATTTATATAGCGCCTTTCACAACTACCGGATGTCCAAAAGCACTTTACAGCCGATGAAGTACTTTTTAAAAAAAAGTATAGTCACTGCTGTAATGTAGGAAAAGTCTCTGGAGTGAGGCTTGAACCAACAACCTTCTGACTTTGAGGTGAGGGTGCTACCAACTAAGCCATAGCTAACCGTATACCATGAACTAAAAGTTCCAAGTCAAATACGAGCAGGTGCTTTTCAACTTCACCATACACCAGGCTTAGTGCAAAGGTTGGTTGGTACCGACCCTCCTCTGACTGAAGGTGTGAACTGTTTTTTTTAATATCTGAGCGATTTATATATAATATATAATGTGCTATTTGCTGCATTTTCAGCCCCTGTTGTGTGTATAATTGCAGTTCCCTCTGCTTATTGTATGTACATTGGTGTTGACTCGATTTGCTCGCTATATAGAATGGATGGTAAAATCAAAAAGTGAAGTAACCAACATTTTAAAAAGTAGGATATCTCCACTTAGCAAATCTATTTCCCAATTGATAGCGGTCGCATCCAGAATCTCATCGCTGAGGTAATCGCATTTTAACGAGGTGCAAGCAACTGATTGAAACTGCTTGAAGACCTGACTTTGCCTGAAAGCAGCAATGCCTTCAAAATCAGTGTGTACTTATTGTGTACTTGTTAAGTATCGAATAACTCCACGAGGCTAAGTACGTTGTGCTAGTTCAGGCATGACCTTACTCCAGTTTATTTATTCTCAAAGTGAGGATTCAACATGGCTGCCAACATTATATACACGGCTTGCACGAGTCTGCCAGTGACCTTTAGGACTCTAACTGTCGCGCCCTCCAATGTTAGGTAAAACCCAGTTAACATACATAACATAATTCCTCCAAAGGTCCTTGGGACAGGTTGTATTTACAAGTTGAGATGGTCCGGGGCCTTCCGTTCCCTGGTTGAGCTTCTCAGTTCAAACCCAAGCTTGGGTGAGTTAGTAGGACCATTGCTGCATTGCGGAGCAGTCGATCTGACAGGACTGTCGGGGATGGTAGGTTCGTCTTCGTGAATGACACAAGGGTCAACTGATGGTTGGATGTGTGTTGGTTGGTCGATGATGAAGTCATCAATTTGTTCTGGGTTGTCTGTGAACCGCAGTTTGGTTTGGTCAATGTGCCTCGTGCACGTTTGGCCATTTAACAGTTTGACTACAACCACCCTGTTCCCCTCCTTGGTCAAAACTGTGCCAGCAACCCACTTTGGACCATGACCACAATTCAGGACAAACACAGGGTCATGAACAGCAATGTCACGTGATACGACTGCGCGAGCGCAGTACCATTGCTGCTATTGCCTTCTGGTTTCGATGTGATCATTGAGATCCGGGAGAGCCTGGTTTTGAGGCCTCTCTTCATTAATAGCTCGGCAGGAGGGACCCCGGTGAGCGAGTGGGGTCTCGTCCGGTAACTGAGTAGAATGCGGGACAAGCAGGTCTGTAGGGAGTCGTGAGTCATGCGTTTTAGGCTTTGCTTAATGGTTTGGACAGCCCGCTCCGCTTGACCGTTAGACACGGGTTTGAAAGGGGCAGACCTGACATGCTTGATGCCATTACGGGCCATAAACTCGTGGAACTCTGAACTGGTGAAACACGGTCCATTGTCGCTGACAAGGACGTCGGGCAGGCCATGGGTGACTAACATGGCCCGGAGACTTTCAATGGTGGCTGTGGACATGCTGGATGACATGATTACGCATTCAATCGATTTGGAGTAAGCATTAACTACCATAATAAACATATTGCTGAGAAAGGGGCCGGCAAATTCGATGTGGATCCTTGACCACTGTTTGGATGGTCATGACCACAGATTCAGTGGAGCCTCCACAGGTGCGTTACTCAGTTGCATGCAAGTGTTGCACTGATGCACGCATGACTCCAAATCCGAGTCAAAGCCGGCCACCAAATGTGAGACCTGGCAATGGCCTTCATCATGACGATGCCTGGATGGGTACTGTGTAAATCTCGCACAGAAGTTTCCCTGCCTTTTTTTGGCATAACAACACGATTACCCCATAACAGACAATCAGACTGAATAGACAATTCATCTTTGCAGCGGCTATAAGGCTTAATGTCATCCTGCATTTCCCTGGGAATGGCAGACCAATTTCCATTTAGGACACACCTTTTTACACTTAACAGTACAGGATCCTGGCTGGTCCAGGTCCTAATTTGGCGAGCCGTGACGGGTGACCCCTTGCTCTCTAAGGCATCAATGACCAGCAGCAAGTCTGCGGGCTGCGGCATTTCCACCCCGGTTGTGGGCAATGGTAGCCGGCTAAGCGCATCAGCACAGATTTCAGTGCCTGGTCTGTGGCGGATGACATAATCATAAGCGGATAATGTGGGACAAGGCATTGGTGTTAAAACCTTTGCTCTCAGAAAACAATGAAATGAGCGGCTTGTGGTCTGTTTCAAGCTCAAACCGAAGCCCAAACAGGTATTGGTGCTTTTTCCTAACCCCATATACACATGCTAAAGCCTCTTTCTCTACCATACTATAGGCTCTTTCAGCCTTAGACAGACTTCTGGAAGCATATGCAACTGGTTGGAGTTTGCCTGATACATTGGCTTGCTGGAGCACACAACCGACCCCATATGATGAGGCGTCGCAGGCCAGCACTAACTGCTTACATGGGTCATAGTGTACCAGTAATTTATTGGAACATAGTAGGTTCCTGGCCTTAAAGGCTCTATCTTGAGATTTGCCCCAAACCCAATCGTTACCCTTTCTCAGCAACATGTACAAGGGCTCTAACAATGTGCTCAAACTAGGTAAAAAGTTACCGAAGTAGTTGAGAAGATCCAGGAACGAACGCAGCTCCATCACACTCTGGGATCTAGGTGCATTCTTGATGGCCTCTGTCTTCGAGTCCGTAGGCCTGATGGCATCTGCTGCAATCTTTCTCCCCAGGTATTCGACTTCTGGTGCCATGAAAATTCACTTGGAGCGTTTGAGCCTGAGTCCCACTCTGTCCAGACGACATAGAACCTCTTCTAGGTTGTGCAGGTGTTCGGTGGCGTCGCGACCGGTGATCAGTATGTCATCTTGGAACACGACGGTTCTCGGGACGGACTTCAGCAAACTCTCCATGTTTCTCTGAAATATGGCTGCTGCCGAGCGAATTCTGAAAGGACATCTGTGGTATATAAACAGACCTTGGTGCATGTTGATGCACGTCAGTTTTTTCGAAGATTCGATCAGCTCCTGTTTCATGTAAGTGGACATCAGGTCTAATTTGGTGAACAACTTCCCCCCACCACCCCCTGCTAGCGTTGCAAACTGGTTGTCAGCCTTGGGTAACGGGTACTGATTCTGTATCGAGACTCGGTTGATCATTATCTTATAATCGCCGCAGATCCTGACCGTGCCATCACTTTTCAACACCAGGACAATTGGACTGGCCCATTCGCTGAACTCGACTGGTGATATGATTCCTTCCTGTTGAAGTCTATCCAGTTCGATCTCAACCTTCTCCCTCACTGAACCGCCCGAGTCTTGTGATGGACGGGTATTTCATCTGGGCCTAGGTGGATCTGCACCTTGGCTCCCATGAAGTTGCCGATGCCTGGTTTGAACAACGAGGGAAACTTGCTCAGCACTTGAGCACACGAAGCGTGATCCACTGATGATAAGGCTTTAATATAGTTCCAGTTCCATTTAATTTTCTCAAGCCAACTCCTGTCGAACTGCATTGGGCCATTGCCTGGAACGATCCACAACGATGAATCATGCACAGCTCCATCGTATGATACCTTTACTGCCGCGCTGCCAATGACTGGTATGAGCTCTTTGGTGTCGGTACGCAACTTCGCATTGATTGGGCTCAGTTTGGGTCTTTTTGCCTCAGTGTCCCATAGCTTTTCGAATGCCCTCTGGCTCATTATTGACTGACTCGCACCCGTGTCCAATTCCATGGATACTGGAACCCCATTTAATTGAACTTCCAACATTATCAGAGGACTTTTGATAAAAGAATGTACCCCATACACTTCTTCATCCTGTACCTCAGGTTGAGTTGCCTGTGCTGCTTGATCCATGCTGGATCGATCATCCTCAGCCACATGGTGTGTTGCAGCACGCTTGCTCAGTTGCAGACACATTCGCTGAAGGTGCCCCATTGTTGCACAGCCTTTGCACACATATTGCTTGAATCGGCATTGATGGGCCCGATGATAGCCCCCACAACGCCAACAAGGCGAGATTTGATTCACCTCCGATGGCGGACTTTGAGCAGTTACAGGTCGTACAAATGCGGATGAGTAGGCCCTGCACAGACGGCCCGGGACCTAAAGAACAGGTGGATGGAGAAAGCACAGGAGATACAACAACTGGCCGACAGCCACGATATGCGAGGATTCTTCGCTGCAGTCAAGGCCACCTACGGTCCAAACTCCCAAGGCCCTACCCTACTCCTGGCCAAGAACGGGGAAACACTCAATCAAGGACACAGAGGCTGTCAGGGCCCGATGGCAGGTGCACTTTGAAGATCTCCTCAATCGAGACTCTGCCTTTGACTCGAGTGTTCTCGACTCCATCCCGCAGCATACGACCCGCCACCAACTCGGTGAAACTCCAACGTTGCAAGAGCTAAGCAAAGCCAAAAAACAGCTGAAGAATAACAAGGCTACAGGAGCGGATGGAATCCCTGCTGAGGCGCTAAAGTATGGCGGAGAGGCACTGTTGGCGTGGATACATGACCTCGTCTCTCTCATCTGGAGGGAAGAGAGCACGCCGGGAGATCTCAGAGACGCAGTGATTGTGACCATTTTTTAAAAAGGGGACAAGTCCGACTGCGGCAACTACAGGGGAATCTCTCTGCTATCAGCCACTGGGAAAGTTGTCGCGAGAGTTCTCCTCAATCGACTTCTCCCTGTGGCCAAGGAGCTCCTCCCGGAATCACGATGCGGATTTCGTCCCCTACGGGGCACAACAGACATGATCTTTGCAGCGCGACAGCTGCAGGAAAAATGCAGGGAGCAGCGCCAGCCCTTATACATGGCCTTTTTCGATCTTACAAAGGCCTTTGACACTGTCAACCGTGAGGGTCTATGGAGCGTCCTCCTCCGTTTCGGATGCCCCCAAAGGTTTGTCAACATCCATCGCCTGCTTCACGATGACATGCAGGCCGTGATCCTTACCAAATGGATCCATTACAGACCCAATTCACATCTGGACTGGGGTCAAACAGGGCTGCGTCATCGCTCCAACCCTCTTCGCCGCCATGCTCCACCTCACAATCAACAAGCTTCCCGCTGGAGTGGAACTAAACTGCAGAACCAGTGGGAAGCTGTTTAACCTATGCCATCTCCAGGCCAGGTCCAAGATCACCCCAACCTCTGTCGTTGAGCTGCAGTATGTGGACGACGCCTGCGTACATTCAGAGGCTGAACTCCAGGATATAGTCAATGTATTCACTGAGGCATATGAAAGCATGGGCCTTATGCTTAACATCCAGAAGACAAAGGGCTTCACCAGCCTGTCATCGCCACACAGTATTGCCCTCCAATCATCAAGATTTACGGCGCGGCCCTCGACAATGTGGACCATTTCCCATATCTCAGAAGCCTCTTATCAACAAAGGCAGACATTGATGCGGAAATTCTACATTGCCTCCAGTGCGCCAGCGCAGCCTTCGGCCGTCTGAGGAAAAGAGTGTTTGAAGACCAGGCCCTCAAACTCATGGTCTACGGGCTGTTGTAATACCCACCCTCCTGCATGGATCTGAGGCATGGACGATGTATAGAAGGCACCTCAAGTCGCTGGAGATATATCACCAACGATGTCTCCGCAAGATTCTACAAATCCCCTGGAAGGACAGGTGGACCGACATCAGTGTCTTTGACAAGGCTAACATCCCCAGTATTGAAGCACTGACCACACTCGATCAGCTTCGCTGGACAGGCCATATAGTTCGCATGCCAGATACGAGACTCCCGACGCAAATGCTTTATGCAGAGCTCCTTCATGGTAAACGAGCCAAAAGAGGACACCGGAAACGTTATAAGGACACCCTCAAAGCCTCCCTGGTAAAGTGCGACACCACCACTGACACCTGGAAGACCCTGGCCGAAGACCGCCTGAGGTGGAGAAAGTGCATCTGGGAGGGCATTGAGCTCTTCAAGTCTCAACGCAAAGAGCGTGAAGAGGACAAGCGCAGTCAGCTGAAGGAGCGCGCGGCAAACCCCACCGATTCCTTCCCTTGACGAATGTCTGTCCCACCTGTAACAGGGTCTGTGGCTCTCGTATCGGACTGTTCAGCCATCAAAGAACTCACTTAGGGAGTGGAAGCAAGTCTTCCTCGATTCCGAGGGACTGCCATGTGCACTGTGAGCTCTGCCTGCCGACGATATTTTATGCACAGTACTTGCCGGTGAGTTTCAATGCTGGGAAGATATCTGTTTCGAGTTTTCGTCTGTGAACACACATGCCTGGGTGATCGTGATGGCCCTGCTCAGGTCTAGAGATTCAGCAGCCAGCAGCTTTCGAAGGATGACTTTGTGGCCAATGTCAAGCACGAAAAAGTCCCACAACATTTCCTCCAACGCAGCTCCGAAGTTGCACGGCCCAGCGAGACGTCTCTGGTCGGCGACAAATTCCGCCACGTCCTGGCCCTCAGAGCGATTGTGTGTATAGAAACTATACCTCGCCATGATGATGCTTTCCTTCGGTTTAAAGTGGATCCGAACCAGCGTACACAATTCATTGTAAGTCTTATTCGTTGATCGAGTCGGTGAGAGTAGATTCTTGATAAGGCCATAAATTTTTGACCCACAACGGTGAGGAGAACTGCCCTGCGCTTAATTGCATTATCGGTTCCTTCCAATCCGTTGGCTACGAAGTACTGGTCGAGGCGATCAGTGAAATCCTCCCAGTCTTCCCCTTCCACGAATCCTCCAAAATTCCAACATACATGGTTGCGTGAAAGTTCGCATTTTTAATTTGTCGCCAATTGTTAAGTATCGAATAACTCCACAAGGCTAACTATGGTGAGCTAGTTTAGGCATGACCTTACTCCAGTTTATTCATTCTCAAAGTGAAAATTCAACCTGGCGACCAACATTATATACACGGCTTGCACGTGTATGCCAGTGACCATTAGGACTCCAACAGTCGCGCCCTCTGGTGGCAGGTAAAACCCAATTAACATACATAACAGAACTGCCGAATACAGCGATGCTTTTATCATTGACGTCCATGGTGATGGCAAATGGTTAGCACCATTTGCTCAATCTAGCCAGCTGCCCCGTGATAAGCGGTGTGGACTTTTTGTAATATTTCACGCGTGTATCACTCCAGATGTCACACTTTGTTCAGTTTCAATCTGTTGGCATTCAAATAAAGCAACAGGAAGAAACGTGAGTTCAACAACAGCCAATTTCAAAACTGACAATGCTTCTCCGTGATCTCAGGACATATCCAGACCACTATCCCACAACACCAACAACTTGCATTTATATCGCACCTTTAACACAATAAAACGTCCCAAGGTGCTTCACAGGAGTATTATCAAACAAAATTTGACATAAGGCGATATTAGGACAAAAGAGGTAGGCTTTAAGGAGCGTCTTAAAGGAAGAGAGTGACAGAGATTTAGGGAGGAAATTTCAGAGCTTGGGGTCTAGGCAGCTGAAGGCAGGTGCGCCAATGATACAAATCGCGGATGCGCATGAGGCCAAAATGGAGGAGCGCAGAAATCTCTCTCGTGAACGTGACCTGGTGTGAGTTAGAATGTGGGCAGCGAAGCAGCAAAGCTTTGAATGAGCTCAAGTTTATGGTGGGTACAAGGTGGGAGGCCAGCCAGGAGAGTGTTGGAATATTTGAATCTCGAAGTAACAAATGGATGCATGAGTGAGCTGAGGCAGAGGCGGAGACATGCGATGTTACAGTGGTCAAAGTAGGTAGTCTTGGTGATGGACGGGATATGAGGTCGGAAGATCAGGTCAAGGTTGGCAAGGTTGCGAACGATCTGGGTCAGCCTCAGACAGTGGTAAGGGATGGAGTTGGTGGCTAGGGAACATAGCTTGTGGCGGGGACCGAAGCCATTGACTTTGGTCTTGCCAATATTTAATTGGAGGACATTTCTGCTCATCTTATACTGAATGTCAAACTAGCAGCATGACTAATCGCAGGTAGTGGAGGGTTTGAGAGAGGTGGTGGTGAGGCACAGCTGGGTATCATCAGCGTACATGTGAAACCTGACATCGTGTTTTCAGAAAATGGCACCGAGGGCAGCATATAGATAAGAAATGGGAGAGGGCCAAGAATACTTCATTGGACTCCTGAGGTACCCGTGCAGGAGCAGGAAGAAAAGTTATTTCAGGTGATTCTCTGGCTACGACTTGAGAGATAGGAATGGAACCAGGCAAGGGTAGTCCCACTGTTGTGGAAAAATATTTCCGAGACTGTATAATATATAAAGAGAGGTTTATTAAATCGGAGACAAAGCTTTGGGAGAAGTGTTAGAGACCCCTGTCTCTGAACCAGCTTCTCAATTTGGTATCTCCAGTGAGGTTCTTTTATCTTACAAATTACGTCACTTTACATCACATGCTTTAGCACGAGTCCTTAAGTCTAATCATCGCATTACAAGGTTTACAAAGCTTTTCATACAATTACTATCCAAGGCTGAGCTCTTGATATAAACCAGCCTCGCATTGTGTCAGGGCATTATAAACAAGTGCAGGCTTTTTGGCACCGGTATAGACAACATAACCCCACTTATCTCTCCAGTCTTTCATTATCTCACTTTCCTATCTCCATAACTCAAGGCCAGCATACCTTGAAGTCTAACTGTTTTTTTTTATATAAAGCATAATGCATCAGTATTGTCCCTTGCAAAATTCATTAAAGGGGAAAATAAAAACAAATGTTTGGTCCCGTATACTAGTCAAGTATATGTCCAAAAATCCGCTCCAACAATATTCCCCCTTTTGGTCCTGGAGGATGTTCACGAAATCCAGATGACCACAATGATAGTAGCATGGTGTCATATATTCATCCTTTGGGGTATGTTACTTCCCTGATGTTCTGTATGTCCACCTTGCCTGTAGCTCTAGGCTACCCTTCAAAGATAGTGGTCAGTGTCAATGTCGTCTGTTTCTTCATCCTTGGTGTCTTCAGGTATTTCCATCAGGTGTGCTGCTGCTTCTTCGGCGATTACACTGGCTACTGGCATCAGTCGGGCCATCATAACTTTACAGCAGATATTAAAACACCCGATAATCAGACAGCAAGTAATTATTATTACAACCAGAATAATTACTCCATGCATAAGATAGGACCCCCAGGATTCACCTAACAGCCAGTCAAACCAGCCAGATCCTCCTGCTGTCGTGGATGACTTCTTTACCTCCTTTCTTATGTGATCAGCGAGGCTGGTTATGTTTTCTGAATTATCGGGAATGTAAGTGCAACATTCAGCTCCAATTAAGGCACATGTACCCCCGCTTTGTGCTAGTATCTAGGGCCATTCGGTTCTGGAGTACTATTGTGCATATGGCTACCATTTCAGCTGTTATGCCCTCCATTGCTTCAGCAGTGTCGTTAACTATCTGTTCCAGTACCCTCTCTAGGTTACGTAATTCATCCATGGTGCGTCCTATCCCGAATGGGAGCATCATGACCCCAAATAGCCTCTTTACCGGGGTAAGATCTCGTCTTAGCCGACCTGGTGTCTGTACTTCTGCTAAAGTACATACCCGTCGAACAAAAGGGACCACATATCCCAAATAACAGGACCCCCTCCAGTTCTGAGGCAACCAGAGGTAGGCCTTATGCCCGCACACAAAATAAGTGCCATTGTATGCGGTTAGATTCGATCCCAATCTCTCTCTCAGGCCCCGTCGCCACCGAATCTTAGGGTCCCAGTCCTGGCTACTTGTCTGATTCTTCAAACCCTCTATTTCAAAAAACCCCTGGTTTGTTGTTTCGCTACCTGTTATGTTCCACCTGGTGAGGTTAAAGTTTTGTATACAATTGCTATATCCTGCTACAAAACCTGTTTCCTCACCAGTCAGGTTTCTAGTGAAACAAATGTCAGCGGTGGGCCTTCCAACTCCTGAGGTGTTGGTCAAAACCAGGAACGGGGGTCGTATCGACCTATTGTATTCCAGCTGGTACCATCCGTCAAATGTATCCAAAAGGTAACACCCCGATCTCCACGTTTCTTTATCCCCACTCTGGTTCCAAGTATCATTTATTTCCCCTATACCGTTTTGTCGCATTACCCACTCTGCTACTTCCGAAATGTTAAGGGAGATTGACCTCAAATGGATGCCTCCTTTGCTATGTATGGGGATGTGCAACTAGAAAAGTTCTCATTTTGCGCATAAACATAAGACATGTACAAAAAGGTATTCACATGTAACTCTCGTTTCGGTCTAGCTAGCAGGCCGGACCTAACACGAACTATGATAATCGCACCGATCGCAATATTTCGTTTCATCATCTTATTACTCTATATTTAACAAATAGTCAAAGGCAAAATGGCCAAATGGTTTGCTTGAAGAATCTCTCGCTGTCAATCTGTAAATAGACAAACAACAACTAATACGTGTGCTAAACGGCTGGTTCAAAAACCTTAAGCTGGGTCCAATGCTTCCATTGTCCGTTCCCTTTCACATCGATGTAGGCACAAGTGTCCCTGCTGATTATAACCTCATATGGTCCTATCCATTTTGGGGCAAACCCCGGTTTTCCCGGGAGGACCCTTACCATAACGCGACTTCCTGCCAACGGGACTTCAGGGAGCTTTGTAAGCTCTGCTTCCGCGTCTCTTTCTTCCTGATTGTCCCTAACTAATTTACGCATCCCTTTTAATTGAGTACTTAGTTCCAAAACATACCGTTTTATTTTGTCTTTTAATGGGCCTACATCGGCCCCACCTGTTATGATGTTCTCTGGTAATTGCATCGCCCTTCCTGTCATAAGGAGTTAATACGGTTGTCCGGTTTGTCGTGGCTCTTAACTTCATCAATATAATGGGTAATACTTCTGTCCACGTTTTTCCTGACGTTTGCATGGTCTTTGCCAGGACGTTCTTAAGGGTACGGTTCATGCACTCTACCATTCCAGAACTCTGCGGGTGGTAGGGGATGTGGAATTTTTGTTTTATGCCCATCAGCTGGCAAACTGTTTTTACAATTTTCCCGGTGAAGTGGGTGCCTTGGTCGGAATCTATCTGAAGAGGCACTCCCCATTGGGGAATCACCTGCTCGGTCAATATCCTTGCCACAGTTGAGGCAGTGCAATCACGTGTGGGGAAAGCTTCCACCCACCGGGTAAATTGATCTATAATCACTGGGCAATATCTTTTTCCATGGGATGGGGGCAAAGGACTTGTGAAATCAATTTGTACGTGTTCCCATGGCCCCCGTGGATGGGGCTGGTGTCCCATTTTAATTTTAATGGGCCTGCCTGGATTATATTGTGCGCACGTAACGCATCGATGGCAATATTTGGCGATATCTCTCCCCATCCCTTTCCACCACCAATCTCTTCCAAGACTCCCGGTCATGGCCTCTCGTCCCAAATGAGACAGGCCATGGTGCAACTCCAATAAGGTATTCTGTATGCATTCAGGCGCCATTACCTTGTCGTTTCGTCTCCAAACGTTATCCTTCCCTTGCGTTGTGCCCTGCTTTGTCCACATACTTATTTCCTCCTCAGAAGTGTCCTGGTGTAGTTTCTCAATACTGATCTGTTGGTCTCGGGCCCCAGCGGCGCTGACTGAGGCTTCCTCACACTCTTCCTGTTCTAATGCCTTCTATGCAGCTACGTCTGCAGCTTTATTCCCTGGTGACTCAGCCAATCTGGACTGGTTCGGTCCGGCTCCCTCCTGTGGGCTTTAATTTTAATAACCGCTACCTGTTTTGGTTTATTACTGGCTGCTAAAAGAGCTTCTATTCTCAGCTGATGCTTTATGGGATGTCCACTAGTTGTGATAAAACCCCTTCTCCCCCATGCTGTCATATAATCGTGTACTACCCCGAATGCATATCTACTGTCCGTATAGATATTAACAATCTTATTTTCCGATAATTCCAGTGCCCAGGTGAGGGCTACCAGTTCTGCCACTTGAGCTGACGACCCCCCCATTAATTCGCCCTGATTCAACTGTCTCTAGATCCTGGTTAACTACGGTCCCTCTACGTATTTTCGTGAGCCGTCCACAAACAAGGTTTGTTCTGCGGTTTGAAGGGGGGCGTCTTTTATTCTATCCTCTTCCATATCCTCACATACCTCTTCGCAAAAGTGGGGTTCCCTTTCACCCATCATACCTTCTGCGGGGTTGTTTCCTACATCCCTAATTATGGTTACCGCTTTGTTGGGTGGTAAGAGGACTGCTTCCCACTTTGCCCGTCTCATATTAGATACGGTTCTCAGTTTTCCTGTGTTTAACATTTCTACCGATGTGTGTTCAGTGTGGAGAATGATGTTTCCAGTCATCACCACAGGCTCGCTTATTTTTACCGCCCAAGCTGCGCAATCTAGCGCGGCTATACATCTGGATAACCCAGTCACCACCGGGCTTTCGGTGGTGGAGTAATAGGCTATAGGTCTTCTTTTATCCCCATGATCTTGGGTGACCACGGCCATATAGAACCCACCTTCATTGTTACAGTGGATGTGGAAATCCTTACCCATGTCAGGCAGTCCCAATCCAGGTGCGGAGACTAGTTCTGACTTGAGTTTACTATACGCCTGTTCTTGTTCAGGGCCCCACTCTATGAGGTCTAGGGCCGGTTTCCCCCCTTTCACTAATCTTTGTATTGGCTCAGCGGTTTTTGCAAAATCAGGGATAAAGTTCCGGCTGTAATTAAAGAGGCCCAGTACCTTCCTCACCCCCCTTACCGTTACTGGTCTCGGCATGTCCTTGACAGCCTTTTTCCTATCCGAGGGTCCCTTTGAGAGGCAGTACCCGAGGTACAGGACCTGGGATTTCCCTACCTGGGCCTTTTTGGTGTTAACCTTAAGGCCTGCCGTTTCCAGAGCCCTTAATACTAAGTATAGGGTTGCCTGATGTCCTTCCTTGGTTTCTGAGGCTATTAATATATCGTCGACATATTGTAAAATACTATTTCCTGCCGGTACCTCTATTTGTTTTAGTACATCACTCATGACTCGATGGAATATGGCAGGACTATTATGGAATCCTTGTGGTAATCGGGTCCAAGTATATTGTTTATCCTCCACCGTGAGGCAAATTTTTCTTGTGATTCTGGGTCGAGGGGAAGGGCCCAAAAACCATTGGCTACGTCCAGGACTGTAAAGATCTTATGTTCAGGGGATAATCCATTAAGGATTGTGGAGGGGCTGGCCACTATCCGGTGTAATTTGGGGGTGACCTTGTTAAGGGCAGTGTAGTCGATAGTGAGTCTATAACTCCCATCTGGTTTCCCTACCGGCCATGTTGGGGAGTTAGTGGTGCTAACTGTTTCTTTTAAGATACCCTTTTCCACTAGCCCTTTTACTATTTCTACAACCGCTGTTCTAGCTTCAGGTCTTATAGGGTATTGTCGGTGTGGTTTATGAGGTGGTCCAGGGACTTTAATAGGATCCATCTTCGCCTTTCCAGTATTTTGTCTGTGCCCAGACCCCGGGCACAGAGGCACATATGCCTCCATACCTTCCAGTCCCGATAAGCCAGTCAGTTTTTGTGGCTGTAGCTACACCTATACTTTCCACATGGTGGGCTATCTGTCCTAAATCTCCCTTACTGCCATCCGCCTTTGGCCATGTCAGTTTCCCCTTGCCGCAATCAATCAGGGCCTTAAATTCCCTCATTACATCATTCCCCAATATTGTTCCCTCACGATTCTTGCATACGTAAAATCTCATGGGTATATATAAGTTATCAATTTCCACCAATTGGGTGGTGCTCAGGTAGGCCAGTGTAGGCCGTCCATCTATTCCGTTTATCAGAGCCTTCTTGTCGGTGACGGGAAGGGGCATATTGGTAATGGATATTGAGGCTCCCATGTCCACTAGCATCTCACACTGTCGGCCCCCTACTAGTGCAGACACATATATCCTTCCCTCCTTTTTACTTTGTACAGGGGCCGCCGGACATCACAGGGTGGCTTTGTACGCCTGCCACTTCTGGTATTCCTGTTCTGACAGGGTCCTTGCCTTATTAGGATAGCCATTTTTACCATAGCATGTCGCCCTTTCTTACCACAATACGTACATTGCTTTTCACTGCCTTTCCCTTTGCATTCCCTGGCAAAATGGCCCAGGTTTCCACAATTATGGCAAGTCCCCCTTTTCTGCCCTCCTCCTGTTCCCGTGGCAGAGACCTTTTCCTGCTTTATCTTTTTCTTTTCTAAACTGCTAAAGCTTACTGTTTTAGCCTTTTTCAAAAGTCCCTTTTACACCTTCACAGATAGCTCACCACTCGCCCAGGAGTTTGACCTGATCCCTGAAGGTATTTCTAAATTTAAAACTCTTTTTTTTTTACTGAGCTAGAAGCTTTCGTGTCAAGGTTTTACACAAAGGAAAATGGGAGCGTTTTAAAAGGCATTCTTTATCTCATTCCTAGACTAAATTTATGTCTTTCAACCCAATTGCATGTTTTCTTTCGACAAGTAAGTGAGCGTGTCAAATAAATTCTTTTTTTTTAATACCAGGACAATGTATTTTTTATCTTTTACTCAACAAACCTATCCTTTGTGCATTTCCGAGCTCCGTAACTTATCATCCGAATATATCCACACCTTCGTTTCTAACTTAAAATGTAATACCATAAGGTTCACAGTTTCTTAAACTTCCCACATACAGGACAACACTACGAAGGGTTAAAAAAAAATTCACTCTGTTTGGAAAAAGTGGGTGGAGCTAAAACAGGCAGGCAACTCCACACCTTCCAAAACAGGCTTTCATTCATTCTGCAGTCAAAATCACTCAAGTACTCTCTTCATTCAAAATAGACACTCACAAAAGTCTCTCTTCATTCAACAAAGCTTATGTCTGGATCCATATGTCACTTAAGATAGTCACTATCAGCTTTTTTATGGCATTACGTAATTACGCAAATTACAATTAATGATAGGAATGAATTAATGACCCGGGCAGCCCGCGTTTTACATTCCCTTCCTTACCTTCCACATTCGCCAGTCTCGGACGTTTCCCTTTGTTTCTGTAATACTTACGGACACAACTACTCTGTGGAGACCCTTTGTCTTCGCAACAAAGCTAGCTAGCTTACCACCGGAGTTTCGGCTCTAGGTTGGAGTGATCAGCTCCCTTCCGCACCGACCTTATTTACTAAAGGGACAACTCAAACTGGTTAGTCAGCCTCTTCCCGCTATCTACTTACTCGTATCTTATACACTATCCCGTCGTACCCGTACACCTCTCTTTTCAGTCTCTAACACCAGATTCCAGATACTGTTTTAAGTGATCACGTCTGATCGGACAGCATCCTGTTCGTGACGCCATTTTGTTGTGGAAAAATATTTCCGAGACTGTATAATATATAAAGAGAGGTTTATTAAATCGGAGACAAAGCTTTGGGAGAAGTGTTAGAGACGCCTGTCTCTGAACTAGCTTCTCAATTTGGTATCTCCAGTGAGGTTCTTTTATCTTACAAATTACGTCACTTTACATCACATGCTTTAGCACGAGTCCTTAAGTCTAATCATCGCATTACAAGGTTTACAAAGCTTTTCATACAATTACTATCCAAGGCTGAGCTCTTGATATAAACCAGCCTCGCATTGTGTCAGGGCATTATAAACAAGTGCAGGCTTTTTGGCACCGGTATAGACAAACATAACCCCACTTATCTCTCCAGTCTTTCATTATCTCACTTTCCTATCTCCATAACTCAAGGCCAGCATACCTTGAAGTCTAACTGTGTTTTTTTTATATAAAGCATAATGCATCAGTCTTGTCCCTTACAAAATTCATTAAAGGGGAAAATAAAAACAAATGTTTGGTCCCGTATACTAGTCAAGTATATGTCCAAAAATCCGCTCCAACACCCACCGAGCTGGCAACGAAGGAGAGGCAGGGGAGGAGAATTGTGTGGTCAACCATGTCAAAGCCCAGACATGTTGAGAAGGATGAAGGGGGATAGTTTACTACAGTCACAGTCACATCAGATGTCATTTGTGAATTCGTAAAAGCCTTTTCAGTGCTGTGGCAGGGTGGAAACCTAATGGAAGGGGTTCAAGAACGCAATTGAGGGAAAGATAGGCACAGATTTGGGAATCGACTGCACATTCAAGTATTTTGAAGAGGAAAATAAGGTTGGAGATAGGGTGGTAGTTTGAAAGGACGGTGAAGATGGCAGATTTGAAGGAGAGGGGAATGGACATGAAGAGAGGGAACCGTTATCAATATCAGCTAACATGGGGGCCAGGAAGGAAAGTTGAGTGGTCAGCAGTTTGGTGGGAATAAGGTCAAGGGAAGAAAAGGTAGACCTCATGGACAAGATGAGCTCAGAGAGGGCATATGGGGAGATAGGAGTGAAAATAGAGAAAAATGCGAGTTCAGGGTTAGGGGAGGGGTGAACCTTTGTGGAAGTTTGGCTTGATGGGATAGGGGTAGCGAGCAAAGCGACATAGGCTGCGAAATGGATGTTCTCAATCTCAGTGACAAACAAGCCCATGAGCTCCTCATGCTTGTTCTTAAAGGTGAGGGTGAAGTGGATAGAGGAGTGAGGTTCACAAAGACTGGAATAGTGAGCAGTTTTCGCAGAGGAGAGCAGGCCTAAAAGAGGGAGTGCTTTATGTGGTCCAACCAGATCTGGTGATGAATGGCTTAACCAGTTGTGCGCCATAAATATTCAAGTCTGCCTTCCTTGAATTGAAGGGAGGGGAGATGAGGGCCATACCAGGGAGAATGACCAGGGTGAGAGAGAGTAAGGGTTTTACTGGGGACAAGGCTATGAAAGGTGGAGTTGGGGGTCTGATTGAACAGATTGGTAGCTGCAGAAATGATGTGAATGTGGGGCCAATGGTGAGACAATTGGGAATTTGAAAATGCTGTTTGAAAGTGACTTGGGGGAGAGATTTTTTCAAAGCGGACTCAGAAAGGAGTGGGGTTGTTCGGAGAAAGAGAATTTGAGTGGAGAGGGATCAGAGATGCCTAATCAGTGATTCACAAAATTGGAATAGGGAGGCCACTTGAGATGGCAAGGTGGATGGGGTGGTGAATATGGGTTGGTGAGTTCATATGGAGGGAGAGATTAAGGGAGGATAGGAGAGCAGTGAACTCAGAGGAGAATGAGTTGAGATGGAGGTTGAAATCACCAAGGATGAGAAGTAGTTGATGCAGAGACGGAGGGAAGAAAGCAGTGAAGATATCTCGTTGAGAAACTTGGTGTGGTACTTAGGCGAGTGTCTACAGGGCTGTAGTAATAGCGGCCCTCCTGTATGGCTCAGAGATATGGACCATGTACACAAGACACCTCAAGTCGCTGGAGAAATTATGTCTGTAATGCACTAATGAATGACTCCACGAGGCAACGTGTTGTAGTGACCTTGGTCCTTTATTCGTAATTCCAGAGTGGGGCGCAAGCATGGTGAGCAGCCTTTTGTGCTGAGCCCTGCACACCTATGCAGGTGACCCTCATGTCTCCCACTGCAGTGCCCTCTGGTGGACAGCCTCTGTCACAGGAGTAGGAAACCCCAGTCTCCACCAGTTACACCCTCTAGTGGTGCCAGCATAGTATACACACAGTGTAAACCTTATTGACAGTACATCAAGTAAACAAATCTCCATCTTATGCAACAATACAGTGACTACACAGAGAGTATATCTATAGTCTGCATATATAACAGAAATATCTCCAATGATGTCTCCGCAAGATCCTACAAATCCCCTGGGAGGACAGGTGCACCAACATCGGCGTCATCACCCAGGCTAACATCCCCAGCATTAAAGCACTGAGCACACTCGATCAGCTCCGCTGGGCACGCCACGTAATTCGCATGCCAGACACGAGACTCCCAAAGCAAGTGCTCTACGCGGAGCTCCTTCACAGCAAACGAGCCAAAGATGGGCAGCGGAAACATTACAAGGACACCCTCAAAGCCTCCCTGCTAAAGTGCGACATCCCCATTGACACCTGGGAGTACCTGGCCAAAGACTGCCCGAAGTGGAGAAAGTGCGTCCAGAAGGGCGCTGAGCACCTCGAGTTTCAACGCCGAGAACATGCAGAAATCAAGCGCCGGCAGCGGAAGGAGTGTGCGGCAAACCAGTCCCAGCCACCCCTTCCCTCAACGACTATCTGTCCCACCTGTGACGGAGACTGTGGTTCTCGTATTGGACTGTTCAGCCCCAAAGAGCTCACTTCAGGAGTGGAAGCAAGTCTTCCTCAATTACGAGGGACTGCCTATGATGATGATGATGAAAGAACGAGGATTTTAAAAGAGAGGCAAGAGGGGTGGAACAGGGTGAGATGCTTAAAGGAGGAGACAGTGCCAGAGGAGCAGTGACATACTTGAGCAGTGACCACACAAAGCACTTTAGAACGATAAACATTGATGACACAAATCATGGGCTTATTTAAATGTGTTGTGTTCCTAACACAGATGAGGCTGCACACAGGGAGGTTAAAGTAACAGTGACCTCAGTCTTTATTAAGACACTCCAGAGTGAGGAACAGGCCTTGGGAGCACTGTATATAAGCCGGCCCCTAAGGGATACTGGGATCCCTTGGGACTTCAGGGGATGCGCTCCCTGGTGGCGGAACATGGGAGTGCATGCTTTACAGATACACAACATCACTCCTCCGCGCCCCCCCCCCCCCCCAAATGTCAAAGTGAAAACTATTTACAAGGTGAGGCGGTCGGGAGCCTTTCTTTCCCTGGTGGACCGCCTCAGAACAAATGTCTGTTCTGGTGTGTTGGCTGTGCCCTCGCTGGGCTGGCGTGTTGTTGGCCCTGCAGGGCTGTTGGGTGAGCCTGGCCTTGCTGGGCTGTTGGGCGTGATGCGTTCGATTTCCTGGTCCGGTGTGGTGTCGTTGATCCTTTGGGTGTGTGTTATGGGCTCGAAAAAGGTGGTGTCTGCTGTGGGTTGCTCAGGGCAGTCTGTGAACCGCAGCCTCGTTTGGTCCAGGTGCTTTCTGCAAATTTGTCTATTGTCTAACCAGTTCAAATTGTCACAGGAGCATCCAGTCGTGCCCCGGTAACTGCCCACAAAGGAAGTGGAGTGAGGAAAATTGCACTCCGCTTCCATTGAGGGGTGGTAAGGCCAATTCTGCAGCGGGGGCAGGACTTCCACGTTGGGGGCTAAAATTCCCTGCCCCAGAAGGTTACCGCCCCCAAAATGGGAGCCTGTGCGGGGAGGCAGAGGGAAGATGAGGGGAAACGGGGGTGAGGGATGGAGGGGAGAGTGGTGGAGGTGGGGGGCGGAGAAACCCAGGGCGGGGGACAGAAGGAGCCACATTGCAGTGAAGGTCTGGGGGGGGGCGAAGTGTGTTGGAGGGGCGGGCCTGGGGGCTCTGTGCCTCGGTGCGGGGAGTGTTCAGAGTGGGGTGGATGGGTTGACTACGCAGATGGCAGTTGGTGGATGTGGTGTGGTTGGCGTGCGGGGGCGTGGCTCCGGGGTGGCCGGGGCTGGGGGCTCGACATCTGGGGGTGTTTGGCATTTGGGAAGGATTCTGACGGGACTTGGTGGGTTGGGTACGGGGGGTGTGTTCCTGGTGTTGGGTGGATCCGGAGCCGGTGGGGGGCATGCTCTTGGGATGGGGGGGTGGGCTGTTTGGGGCTGGGATTGGGAGAGACTTCTTCACTCGGGGAGTTGTTGGCCTGTGGGGTTCCCTGCCGCGGAGAGTTGTTGATGCCAGTTCATTGGATGTGTTCGGGAGGGAGTTGGATGTGGTCCTTGCGGCTGGGGGTTCGGGGGGTGTGGAGGGGGCGTGGGGGGAGGTGCTGGGGTGGGTGATCAGCCATGATCTTGTTAAATGGCGGTGCAGGCTCGAAGGGCCAAATGGCTTACTCCTGCACCTCTTTTCTATGTTTTCTATGTTTTCTATGTCTAGTTTGACTACAAACACCCTACTCCCTTCTTTAGCTATCACCGTGCCCGCGATCCACTTGAGACCATGTCCATAGTTTAGCACATACACAGGGTCATTCAGATCAATTTCCCGTGACACAGTGGCGCGACCATCATTTACATTTTGTTGCTGCTGCCTCCTCTCTACCTGATCATGCAGGTTGGGATGAACCAGCGAGGGTATGGTTTTAAGTGTCCTTTTCATGAGTAGCTCAGCTGGGGGCACCCCTGTGAGCGAGTACGGTCTCGTGCGGTAGCTGAGCAGTACTCGGGACATGCGGGTTTGGAGTGAGCCTTCTGTGACTCATTTGAGGCTCTGTTTGATTGTTTGTACTGCCCGCTCTGCCTGACCATTGGAGGCTGGTTTAAACGGGGCTGAGGTGACATGTTTGATCCCATTGCGGGTCATTAATTCTTTAAATTCGGCACTGGTGAAACATGGCCCATTGTCACTGACCAGTATGTCAGGCAGGCCGTGGGTGGCAAACATGGCCCTCAGGCTTTCGATGGTGGCGGTGCTTCCCGACATTATTTCACTTTCAATCCATTTTGAAAAAACAACCACCACCACCAGGAACATTTTACCGAGAAACGGGCCCACATAGTCGACATGGATCCTTGACCATGGTCTGGAGGGCCAGGACCACAAACTTAGTGGTGCCTCTCTGGGCGCGTTGCTCAACTGAGCACACACGCTGCATTGCCATACACAGGACTCTAAGTCAGAGTCGATACCGGGCCACCACACGTGGGATCTGGCTATCGCTTTCATCATTACTATACCCGGGTGTGTGCTGTGAAGATCCGAGATGAACGTCTTCCTGCCCTTTTTGGGTAGCACTATGCGGTTACCCCACAACAAGCAGTCTGCCTGAATGGACAGCTCGTCCTTTCGCTGTTGCAGTGGCTTGATTAGCTGTTGCATTTCAACGGGGATGCTGGCCCAGCTCCCATGCAGTACACAGTTTTTTACTCGGCACAGCAGAGGATCTTGGCTAGTCCAAGTCCTAATCTGGCGAGCCGTGACAGGTGATTTATCATTTTCAAACGCTTCCATGACCAACAACAAGTCTGCGGGCTGCGCCACCATCCACAAGTTTGCAGGTTGCGCCATTTCCACCCCTGTGGTGGGCAATGGTAGCTGACTGAGAGCATCCACACAGTTCTCGGTGCCTGGCCTGTGGCGGATGGTATAGTTATATGCTGATAGTGCGAGTGCCCACCTTTGTATGCGGGCTGAGGCATTAGTATTTATCCCCTTGTGTTCAGTGAACAGGGATATGAGGGGCTTGTGATCGGTTTCTAGCTCAAATTTGAGGCCAAACAGGTACTAATGCATTTTCTTTACCCCGAACACACACGCTAATGCCTCTTTCTCAATCATGCTGTAGGCCCTCTCGGCCTTAGACAAGCTCCTGGAGGAATGGGCGACAGGTTGCAACTTCACAACGTTATCTTGTTGTAATACACACCCGACTCCGTACGATGCATCATATGCTTTTACGCAGGTTATACAATACAAGCAGCTTGTTGGAGCATAAAATGTTTCTGGCTTTCTCAAAAGCAATTACTTGTTTTTTTCCCCATACCCAGTTCTCACCTTTACGCAATAACACATGTAGGGGCTCTAAGAGGTAGGAAGTTACCAAAATAGTTGAGGAGTCCCAGGAACGACCGCAGCTCCATGACGTTCTGTGGCCTGGATGCGTTCCTGATAGCTTCTGTCGTGGCGTCTGTGGGCCGAATGCCGACCACCGCAATCTTTCGCCCTAAAAACACCACTTCTGTTGCCATGAAGATGCATTTCGACCTTTTCAGCCGCAGACCCACGCGATCCAGTCGCTGGAGGACCTCCTCCAGGTTTTGTAGGTGCTCGACGGTGTCCCAACCTGTGACCAATATGTCGTCCTGAAAAGCCACCGTGCGTAGGCTCTCCATGTTTCTCTGGAAGATCACTGCAGCTGACTGAATTCCAAACGGGCATCTGTTGTCGATGAACAGTCCCTTGTGCGTGTTGATGCAGGTGAGGCCCTTCGAAGACTCCTCCAGCTCCTGCGTCATGTAGGCCGAAGTCAGGTCGAGCTTGGTGAACGTCTTGCCTCCTGCCAGCATCGCAAATAGATCGTCTACCTTAGGTGGCGGGTATTGGTCCTGTAGCGAGAAACGATATTAATAGTTACTTTATAATCGTCGCAAATCCTGACTGTGCCATCACTTTTGAGTACTGGAACAATTGGGCTGGCCTACTCGCTGAATTCCACTGGGGAAATGATGCCCTCGCGTTGCAGCCTGTCCAGCTTGATTTCCACTCTCTCTTTCATCATGTGAGGTACTGCTCATGCCTTGTGGTGAATGGGTCGTGCCTCTGGGACCAAGTGGATCTGCACCTTCGCCCCAGAAAAGTTTCCAATGCCTGGCTCAAAAAGGGAAGGAAATTTGTTAAGAACCTGGGTACATGAGGCCTTATCGACATGTGATTGTGCTCGGATGTCATCCCAGTTCCAGCAGATTTTGCCCAGCCAGCTCCTTCCAAGCAGTGTGGGGCCATCGCCCGGGACAATCCAGAGTGGCAGTTCAAGGTCACCTATGCCCTCATAGGTGACCTTGACCATGGTGCTGCCCAGGACAGTGATAAGCTCTTTGGTGTACGTTCTCAGTTTCGTGTGGATGGGGCTCAGGGCTGGTCTGAATGCCTTGTTGCACCACAGTCTCTCAAACATCTTTTTACTCATGATGGATTGGCTAGCGCCAGTGTCCAGTTCCATGGCTACGGGTAAGCCATTCAATTTTACGTTTAGCATTATAGGTGGACATTTCATCGAAAATGTGTGCACCCCATGTACTTCAGCATATGCCTCCTCTCTGAGGCTCGAAATTGCTTTGATCCACCATAGACTGATCTTCCTCTGCCACATGGTGGTTCGCAGGTTTTGTAGAGCTGGTGCCCAATTGTTCCACAGCTCATGCAAACATATCCTTTGAAGCGGCATGAATAGGCTGAATGGGAGCCTGCACAACGCCAACAAGGTGTGAATTGCTTTGCATTCATCCTTTGTTGCAGACTCAGTCATCTGGGTCACCTGAGGCCTGCTGGCAGTTGCAGACTCGTGGGTTTCTGCCCTGTACATTTCTGCTCACAAACACAGTCCCAGTTAATTTATGAACATTGCTTGCACTTGTGTATTGAGAGATTTGTTTGGTGTTATCATTGGTGGACATAAACGCCTGTGCTATCGCAATGGCTTTACTGAGGGTCGGTGTCTCTATAGCCAAAAGTTTTCATAGGATGGTCTCATGGCCAATGCCCAGTAAAAAAAGTCTCTGCGCATTTGCTCCAGGTAGCCATCAAACTCACATTGTCCTGCAAGTCGCCTTAGCTCAGCGACGTAGCTTGCCACTTCCTGACCTTCAGATCGCTGGCACGTGTAGAACCAATACCTCGCCATCAGCACGCTCTCCCTCGGGTGAAGAAGCTCCCGAACCAGTGTACCCAGCTCCACATACGACTTATCTGTGGATTTCACCGGAGCCAGAAGATTCTTCATGAGGCTGTAGGTCGGTGCCCCACAGACTGTGAGGAGAACCGCGCTCCTTTTTGCAGTGCTTCCTTCTCCGTCCAGCTCATTGGCTGCAAAGTACTGGTCTAGCCATTTGACATGGGCTTCCCAGTCCTCACCCTCCGAGAACTTCTCCAGGATGCCCACAGTTTGCTGTATCTTTGCGTTGGATTCGTATTCTCGTCGCCAGTTATTGTGTTCCGAACACAGAAGAGGCTGCACACAGGGTGTTTAAAGTAACAGTGACCTCAGTCTTTAATAAGACACTCCAGAGTAAGGAACAGGCTTTAGGGGGCCGACTTATATACAGTGCTCCCAAGGGATGATGGGATCCCTTGGGACTTCAGGGGATGAGCTCCCTGGTGGCGGAACATGGGAGTGCATGCTTTACAGATACACAACAGACCCAAATCCCAATTTTCCCCTTTGGAACTTTCTGTCCATATTTTCTCCGATATTCACATGTGCCAAGGCACCAAGGGGAAAAATTTTAATTCAATTATTTTGATGTTCAAACTGCAATATTTATTAATTGTTCTCTCACATTGCTTCACTTCTCAGTTTCTTTTATTTGTTGGGTGGTTTCCAAATTTTATTTCTTCCTATTCTGTATTTATTTTCTGCTATTTTTCTTTCGGCTGCTACAGTTGTCTTCAATGCCTTCTCTGTGACCTCAGCCTTCCTCCTTCTAGTTGGTCAGATCACCACTCCAATTCGGGGATGGACTAAGTCAAAGCCAATCAAACCAGTAACAAATTCTTGCACTGATCTCACTTCTTCCTGATAGTTCTATACTGCTGATTGGTGGAAAACCTCCATTCTTCCAAGTGAGACTTCATTTGATACTATGAGGTGAAGCATAAAGCCCTCCATTATTCTCCCATAGAAATAGGTTATTTTAATTCATTAGGAATGACAATAGCTTTGTTGTAAAAAAAACTTAAATGTTTAACAGATAAAGGAGGCTCCATACATTTTGTTGTGTATCTGTCATTTTCCGCCACCAGGGAGCGCATCCCCTGAAGTCCTAAGGGATCCCAGCATCCCTTGGGAGCACTGCATATAAGTTGGCCCCCTAAGGCCTGTTCCTCACTCTGGAGAGCGTTATTAAAGACTGAGGTTGTCATGTCCTTACACACTACAAAAGTTCACACAAGGCACATTCTGCAGCCAAGGTCACTCTATGACGTGAACCTTTATTCACAGGACCAAGAAGTGATGACTCTGCGTGGGACCTCCCTTTATATTCCTGGATGACCAGGTGAGGAGTGTCTCCCACAAGTTCATCCAGGTGTGCATTTCTTCGGTGTATACGGTATGCAGTGTTGTTATGAAGATTACAGTTACATGAAGGTTACATGCATGACATCACCTCCTCCTCCTCCCCCGCCCCCCGCACGCCCACTCCCCACGTCTTATGGGGTCAAAGATTCAATCTTTCAGGCGGTCGACGCTCTCGCGTGGAGCGCCGCAGTTGGAGCTCAGGTTGTTGAGCCTTGGCATGCGTCTCTGTCACCTGTGGTGATTCCGGCTTGTCCGGGCTGACCGCAGGAACTGTGCATGCTGCTGAATGTTCTTGTTGCTCGTTCACTGGCGGCACCAAAAGATGCACCAGTACCTTCTGCCAAAAAGGTACTAGTGCATCTTTTTCACCCCGTAGACACATGCGAGTGCTTCCTTTTCAACCATCCCATATCCCCGTTCTGCTTGGGAGAGCGAACTGGAGGCATAAGCCACAGGTTGGAATTGTCCCTCTTCATTACTCTGCTGCAACACACACCCAACCCCACAGGATGATGCATCACGTGCCAAAACCAATTTCTTACAGGGGTTGTACAGAGTCAACAGCTTATTAGAACAAAGTAGGTTCCGTGCCCGATTGAAAGCCCGTTCCTGACAGTCCCCCCAAAACTAATCGCAACCCTTATGCAAGAGGACATGTAGCGGCTCCAACAATGTGCTTAAGTTCGGCAGAAAGTTCCCAAAATAGTTCGAGAGTCCTAGAAATGAACGCAACTCCGATGTGTTGCCGGGCCTGGGTGCACAACGAATCGCCTCAGTTTTGGATTCGGTCGGCCGGATCCCATCTGTGACAACCCTCCTGCCCAAAAACTCGACCTCTGGGGCCAAAAACACACACTTGGACTTCTTTAGTCGCAGGCCTACCCGGTCCAGTCGGCGTAGTACCTCCTCCAGGTTGTGGAGGTGTTCCTCGGTGTCTCGACCCGTGATAAGGATGTCGTCCTGAAATACAATTGTTCCAGGGATGGATTTGAGCAAGCTTTCCATGTTCCTTTGAAAGATAGCGGCCGCTGATCGAATGCCAAACGGACACCTGTAGTAGACAAACAGCCCCTTGTGCGTAGTGATGGTGGTCAGTAGCTTGGATTCTTCGGCCAGTTCCTGGGTCATGTAGGCTGAAGTGAGGTCCAACTTGGTGAACAGCTTGCCGCCTGCCAGCGTGGCAAAGAGATCTTCCGCTCTCGGAAGCGGGTATTGGTCTTGTAGTGACACTCGGTTGATAGTGGCCTTGTAGTCGCCACAGATCCTGACCAAGCCATCCGTTTTTAGGTCAGGGACGATGGGGCTTGCCCAGTCCCTGAACTCAATGGGTGAAATTATGCCCTCTCTTAGCAACCTGTTCAACTCACTCTCAATTTTCTCCCGCATCACATACGGCATAGCTCTGGCTTTGTGGTGCACTGGTCTGGCGTCCGGGGTGATGCGTATCACTTTGGTACCTTTGAAAGTCCCGACACCAGGTTGAAATAGTGACTCAAATTTCTGTCGGACCTGTGAGCATGAACTTCGCTCCACAGATGAAATGGCATGCACATCCCCTCCATTTCCAGTTCATCTCGGCTAGCCAGCTCCTCCCCAAAAGCGCGGGACCATTTCCCAGGATAATCCAGAATGGCAGCCGGTTCTCTGATCATTATGTGTGACCACCAACATTGCACTGCCTAGCACTGGGATGATCTCTTTGATGTACGTCCGTAATTGCATGTCAATGCATTCTAGTTTGGGTCTGCTAGCTCTGAGTGGCCATAGTTTCTCGAATTGTTGGACACTCATAAGTGACTGGCTGACCCCTGTGTCCAGCTCCATGCGTACCGGGATGCCGTTTAATCGGACTTTCATCATCATAGGTGGCGTTTTGGTATATGAGCTGTGGATGTTTGCCACAAGAACCCACTGAACTTCAGCGTCCATTGCTTTGTCCCAAGCATCATCCTGCCTTGCAGACCCCTCTTGTGGTTCATCTGCCTCGTAAATTAGCCCCGCTGCAGGCTTTCTGCACGTTCTGGCTGAATGTAGAAATTGTAACTTCAGGGGACAGATAAATTGTTGAAACCTACAGGTTTTTGCAGCATGTCTGCCCCCGCACCCCCAGCATGAGCTGAGATCATTGTGAACAAAAGGGCTGTTATCAGGCATTCCACTCTGATTGTCTCTTTGATTACTCTTGAGCACTCTGTTAGTGGGTGTCAATGGCCCCATCCCGGGACGCAATGTCCACCGCGTTGGCGTAAATGTCCGTTCAACCTGCCATTGTCTCTGTTGAGGACCCACTCTAGAGTCTGTTGCTGCCTGGGTGGTGTCGAATTGCCCTTGCCTGCCTGCAGGGTTCTGAGTCGCGTTTACAATGTTAACTCCCTGATCCATCGCCACATTGGAAGCAGAGTTGCGCGCGTATATGATCTTGGTTTCCTCCTCCCCCGCCGCCATGAAGGTCTGAGCCATCAACGCCGCAGCTTCCAAGGTCAAGTCCTTGGTCTCAATTAGCTTTCTGAAAATCCCGGCATGACCAATGCCCTCAATAAAGAAATCCCTTAACATCTCCCCCGTGCAGGCGTCTGTGAACTTACAGAGGCTGGCTAAGTGCTGAAGGTCCGTAATGAAGTCCGGTATGCTCTGTCCTTCATGATGTCGGTGTGTATAGAATCGGTGTCGGGCCATGTGTATACTGCTCGCCGGTTTAAGGTGCTCACCGATCAGTTTGCTGAGCTCTTCAAAGGTTTTGTCCACCGGCTTCTTGGGTGCGAGCAGGTCTTTAATCAGCGCGCACGTCTTAGGTCCACAGCTGGTAAGTAGATGCGCTCTTTGCTTGTCAGCCGCTGCAACTCCCAGCCAGTCCTTCGTGACAAAGCTCTGCTGGAGCCTCTCAACGAAACCGTCCCAGTCCTCACCAACACAGTACCGTTCCTCTGTGCTACCGGTGGCCATTCTCGTGAGTTGTTGATTCCCGTTTCTCGTCGCCAAGTGTAATGTCCTTACACACTACTATAAATTCACACGAGGCACATTCTGCAGACATTGTCACTCTGTGACCTGAACCTTTATTCACAGGACCAAGAAGTGATGACCCTGCATGGGACCGCCCTTTATATACCTGGATGACCAGGTGAGGAGTGTCTCCCACAAGTTCACCCCCTGTGGTCAAGGTGTGCATTTCTTAGGTGTATACAGTATTGCAGTGTTGTTATGAAGGTTACAGTTACATGAAGGTTACATACATGACAGGGAGGTTAAAGTAACAGTGACCTCTGTGTGCAGCCTCATCTGTGTCAGGAACACAATAGCGTCAACTGCACATATAAGCTTATGTCGTGTTTCTAACCATGATTTGTTTGTAAGTTGCAATTAAGTTTTAAATTAAAAACACAAAAAATAGAAATCTGAAACAAAAAAACAGAAAATGCTGGCAATATGCAATTGATTATGAAGTAACTGCAGGTTAAAATGGGCAAATGTTTAGGGCAGAGTCCTTCATTGACTTGATGTGGAATTTTGAATTGTTAAAGTTTGCCCAGAACTAATACATTGGAAGTGAAATTAAAAGGGCTGTGGTAATTTTAAACAAAGTTATGTTTCATTTTTAGAAAAGGGCACAATAGTTGTGTGCGCGCTTGACGATGTTGTGCTTAAAAAGAAATAATCGTGGATGATGCGCTTCAGCAGTGCCGCTGGATTCCGGGAGAGCGACCACGTGGATTGCGTTTGGATTTTCGCGCATGTGATCTGAGCGGGATGCCGTCCGACAGAGAAAAAAAAACAGAATCAGGGGGTCAGGGGTCGGCGTGTGATGGCGCAGCGCAGTCGGAGCTCGAGACAGTGACAGTGGAACCCATAGCAAGCAAGCTCGAGGTAACAGGCGGCGCGAGGGACTTGGTGAGGAGCTGGGGCTCGTGCGAGACGTTAGACTGACCGTTACTTTTCAAACCTTGGCGCTCGGTTCAGGCTAATTGGTTGCCTTTAATAATTGATATCGGGCTATGGCCGGGTGTTGGGTGAGGGGAGCGGGCGGTCGTGTTTAATATCCCCTCAGAGAGAGCAGGTGACACCTATTTTCAAAAAAAAGTTGTTTGTGAGATTTATTTAAATCACAAGCGCCGCTGCCGCCGAGTTGATCACCGAGGCCTCTCTCTTGGTGGATGGAGGTGTTTGCGGCCGATGCCTTCACTTAACTTATTAATTTCGGAGCCCCGCAGTCGCACTTGAAACCATTAAGTTGCACATCGCAGCGTGGGAGACCATTGGGCCCGAACACACAGTCCCTGCATTGTTATTTTCCCGAGCTGGAAATAAGTGCTGATTATTTCCTCATCAGTTCTAAATTTGCATCTTGCAGGTTTGAACATGTGTTCACTACATCTATTCTCTATAGAATAAGTAAATCTGGAACACGACCACTCTGACAGCGTTACAGATTTTTCCTTTATTAGGTCCACGGGTATACCACCTTACTATCACTTCTTAATCTTTACAAAAAAGAAAGGACTTGCATTTATATTGCGCCTTTCCCGCCATCACTGAGCCCCAAAGTACTTTCCAGCCTAACCCCTCAGTGCTGCGCTGGAGTGTTAGCGCAGATATGTGCTCGGCTATCGAGTGGGATTTGAAGCCACAACAGCAACCAGTTGCAATGATATTAAGAATAGAAGAACATGAGAAATAAGAGCAGGAGTAGGCCAACTGGCCCCTTGAGCCTGCTCCACCATTTAATAAGATCATGGCTGATCTGATCATGGACTCAGCTCCACTTCCTTGCCTGCTCCCCATAACCCTTTATTTCCTTATTGCTTAAAAATCTGCCTATCTTCGCCTTAAATATATTCAATGTCCCAGCTTCCACAGCTCTCTGGGGCAGAGATTTACAGTTCTTTAAGAGAAGAAATTCCTCCTCATCAGTTTTAAATGGGTGGTCTCTTATTCTGAGACTATGTCCTCCAGTTTTATTTACCCTATGAGTGGAAATATCCTCTCTGCATCCACCTTGTCGAGCCCCCTCATTATCTTATATGTTATGTTAAGATAATCTCTCATTTCTTCTGAACACCAATGTGTATAGGGTCAACCTATCTTCATAAGTCAACCCCATCATCTCCAGAATCAACCAAGTGAACCTTCTCTGAACAGCCTCCACTGCAAGTATATCCTTCCTTAAATACGACCAAAATTGTATGCAGTACTCTTGGTGTGGCCTCATCAATATCCTGTACAGTTATAGCAGGACTTCTCTGCTTTTATACTCTATCCCCCTTGCAATAAACACGAACATTCCATTTGCCTTCCTGATTACTTGCTGTACCTGCATACTAACTTTTTGTGTTTCATGCACAAGGACCCCCAGATCCCTCTACTGCAGCACTTTGCAATTTTTCTACATTTAAATTAAAATTTGCTTTTCTATTTTTTTCTGCCAAAGTGGATAACCTCACATTATACTCCATCTGCCAAATTTTTGCCCACTCACTTAGCCTGTTTATATCCCTTTGCAGATTTTTTGTGTCCTCCTAACAATTTGCTTTCCTACCCATCTTTGTATCATCAGCAAACTTGGCTCCATTACACTCGGTCCCTTCATCCAAGTCATTAATATAGATTGTAAATAGTTGAGGACCCAGCACCGATCCCTGCAGCACTCCACTAGTTACTGTTTGCCAATTGGAAAATTACCCATTTATCCCGACACTCTGTTTTTTTTTGTTCGTTAGCCAATCCTCTATCCATGCTAAAATATTCCCCCCCAACCCCATGAACTTTTATCTTATGCAATAACCTTTTATGTGGCACCTTATTGAATGCCTTCTGGAAATCGAAATACACCATATCCACTGGTTTCCCCCTTATCCACCCTGCTCGTTACATCCTCAAAGAACTCCAGCAAATTTGTCAAACATGATTTCAGTTTCATAAAACCATGCTGACTCTGCTTGCTTGAATTATGCTTTTCCAAATGTCCTGCTACAGCTTACTTAATAATGGACTCCAGCATTTTCCCAATGACTGATGTTAGGCTAACTGGTCTACAGTTTCCTGCTTTTTGTCTGCCTCCTTTTTTAAATAGGGGCGTTACACTTGTGGTTTTCCAATCCACTGGGGCCACCCTAGAATCCAGGGAATTTTGGTAGATTACAACCAGTGCAGCAACTTTTAAGACCCTAGGATGTAAGTCATCAGGTCCAGGGGACTTGCCTGCCTTTAGTCCCATTATTGTGCCTTAAAACATCCCAATATGCTTCACAGGAACATAATCAAACAAATTTGACACTGAGCCACTAAATGAGATATATTAAGTCAGGTGACCAAAAGCTTAGGTAGATTTTAAGGAGTGACTTAAAAGGAGAAGTGAGGTGTCGCGAAGCAGGGAAGTTTAGGGAGGGAATTCTGGAGCTTAGGACCTTGGCAGTTGAAGGCACTACCGCCAATGGTGGGGCAAAGGAAGTAGGGGATGCGCAAGAGGCCAGAATTGGGGGAGCTCAGTGATCTCAGAGGGTTGTCGGGCTGGAGGAGGTTACAGATGACTCTGAGGCAAGAGCGTGACCAGCTGACACCGAAGTTGACTACAAGGCTGCATAACCCATTTTCTACAGCCTTTCCCCATAACTCACTTGACTGACTCAAGCAATCAGTTCTGTGGTGGTTCTTGTGCTGGCTTTAAGGCTGCAATTTTTTTCTCGTGTCTTAACTGGTCGCTGCATGTTACGATGTTCAGTTATTACAAAGTTACTGTGAAGTATTAAGTATTATAATCACAGATAAATTCACCTCGAGAATACTTAAAAGCAGTGGGGTAAATATTATTCAGGCCTTTCTGACAAATATACTGCAGTTTAACGTGCTAGCTGAAGCAAACACCTACAGTGTAGTGGTCCCTCAATTATCTCGAGTTTTAGCTTTCTTAACCAAAAGATACCAGCAATTGATTTGAAGTTCATAATGATAATGAGCATTTATATTAAAAAGTGGTTTCTTTTTAATATTTTCTTAATTACTGCCTACCAATAAACAAATGTGTCTATAACAGTAATCTTCAAGAAAATTAGTGTTGAATGTTTAATATTTATAATGGACTGATTCAAGATTTCTTTTACAGATCATGCCTGCTGCTTGTGATTCATTAGTGGAAGACATCGAAGATATTGTGTCAGCGCAAGATCCAAAACCTCATGATCGACAGTTTGCAAAGAAGAGCATTGTCCCTCATGTTAGGAAGAGAAATAAGCACAAACAGGATGAGGTGACAGAAGATATAGAGGCTGATAGGTGAGTTCTATTTCCATCATTTTGTCAAAAATTGCAACATTTGATTACAACTCTGTTGGAACCCCTCCTGTCAGGTTTCCACCCCTGCCACAGCATTGTAATGGCCCTTATCAACTTCAAAAATGGCATCCTACGTCACTGTGATTATGGTAAGCTATCCCCTCTCATTCTTCTTGACCAGTTTGCAGCCTTTGATATGGTTGCCCACATGCTCCTCCTCCAACACCTCTCCTCTGTTGTCCAGCCTGGTACCGTTCCTATCGTATCTCACATGGCCTTGCTATCCCCTCCGTAACCATCACCCATAAGGCAATTTCTGACCATTTCCTTTTATCACTCTCTACCCATATTCCCCATCTTCCTCCTCAACCCACTTCTTTTCATATCCTCCCCTGGATAAACTCTCCCTCAAGTCCCTTACCACTACACTTTCTAACTCAACGACCTAGCCTTTGGCCTACTATTCTCTGATATCTCTGCAGCTACTGACTTACTAAATCACACCCTCTCCACCATCTTTGATGCTCTGTCCCCATTAAAATTCTTACACCATCTCGCCCTAGTCGTGTTCTCAGTATACCCCTCATCTCCGCACCCTTAATTCCAAGGGACACAGACTTGAAAGTCTTTGGCGGACAACAGGTCTGATCATCCATGACCAGAATGGACTAGATCATATAAAGCACTACTGGGGGACTGCTCTCCATCACTAACACACAATTTATTTTAAGATCATCCAGGACGGCAAAAATAGCACCAAGCTTCTCTTCAGCACTAATCGTCTTCTCAAACCACCCTCCCCTGCCGCCTCCTCCCCCTCCCTCACCTCCAACAATAAATGTGAGGAGCTCATGGACTACTTTGTTAAAAAGATTGACAACATCCATTCAACTGCCTCTGCTACTTCACTCCCTTCCAACTCATCGGGCCTTACTTCCTCTCTGTTTTCCTCCTATCCTAAATTTACATATTTCTCTAGTTTCTCTCCGATCTCACTTCTTGCCCTTTCAAATCTCATCTTGTCAATAAGGCCAATTTCCTGCTTTCTCTCGACATATTCCTTCTAAATTGATGACCACCCAACTTCCCTTCCTGGCTCCCATGTTAGCAGATAACTGTTCCCTTTCCTCCGGTATTGTCCCCCTTTCCTTCAAATCTGCTGTCATCACCCCTCTCTGCTCTTACTGTAACTATATGCTACTGAAACCCATATCCATGTCTTTGACTATTCCAAAGCACTCCTGGCTGACCTTCCTCGTTCTACCTTCCATAGACTTGAGATCATCCAAAACTCTGCCACCCATGTGCTAACTCGCACCAAGTTCCGCTCACCCGAGAAATCTCCCCTGTGCTTGCTGACCTGCACTGGCACCCTGTCAAATAACGCCTCAATTTAAAAATTCTCATCTATCTTTTCAAATCCCTCCATGGTCTCGCTCCTCCTTATCTCTGTAATCTCCAGCCCTATAATCCCCCTAGACTTCCGTGCTCTGCCTATTCTGGCCTTTTGAACATTATTGATTTTAAATGCTCCACCATTGGCGGTTGTGCCTTAAACTGCCTCAGGCCTAAGCTCTCCAATTCCCTCCCGAAACCTCTCCGCCTCTCCACTTCTCTTTTCTCCTTTTAAGACGCTCCTTAAAACCTACCTCTTTGAGCAAGCTTTTGGTCAACTGCCCTAATATCTTATATGGCTCAATTTTTGTTGTTTATAACACTCCTGTGAAGCACCTTGGGACATTTTATTACGTTAAAAGAGCTATATAAATATGTTATTGCAATGGCTTCTCTTCCTGCTCCCGCACAGTTACCTCTGGAGTCCCCCAATTACTTTGGCCCTCCATTTCTCATCTATGTGCTGTTCCTCGGCGACATCGTCCAAAAAAACACTGTCAGGTTCCATGTGTACACTGACGACACGCAGCCCTGCCTCACCATCACCTCTCTCGACCCTTCCACTGCCTCTGATTTGTCATGCTGCTTGTCCGCCATCCAGTATTGGATGTGCGGAAATTCCCTCCAATTTAATATTGGGAAGACTAAAGCCATTGTCTTCAGTCTCCACCACAAACTCCGTTACCTAGCCACTGACTTCATTGCTCTCCTTGGCCACTGTCTCGGGCTGAACCAGACTGTTCGCAACCTTAGTATCTTATTTTACCCTGACCCGAGCTTCCCACTCCATGTTCTCTCCATCACCAAGACTGCCTACTTCCACCTCTGCAACATCGCCGTCTTTGCCCCAGCCTCAGCTCATTAGCTGCTGAAACCCTCATTTATGCCTTTGTTACTTCTAGACTTACTATTCCAAAGCTCTCCTGGCCGGCTTCCCACCTTTCACCCTCTAAACTTGAGCTCATCAAAAACTCTGCTGTCCATATCCGAACTCGCACCAAATCCCGTTCATCTATTGGCTCCCGGTCTGGCAACGCCTTAATTTAAAAATTCTCATTGTTGTTTTTGAATCCTTTGGCCTCACCCCTCCCTATCTCTACCTCCTCCAGCCCTACAAACCTCCATGGTCTCTCTGCTCCTCCAATTCTAGCCTCTTGCGCATCCTTGATTTTCATTGCTGCCAAGGCCTCTGGAATTCTTTGCCTAAATTTCTACGCTTCTCTACCTTTCCTTCTTTTAAGACGCTCCTTAAAACCTACCTCTTTGACCAAGTTTTTGGTCACCTGTCCTAATATCTCTTTTTATGTAGCTGTGTCTAATTTTGTTTGATAACACTCTTGAAGCACCTTGAGATGTTTTACTGTGTTAAAGGCTCTAGAAAAACCCAAGTTGTTGAGAATGGAAAATCCTCATTGGAAGTAATTAACAAGAACAGGTTGAACTCCCTCATCCAGAACCATCCCTCGTCCAGAACCATTCCCATCCACTGGGTGGCGCATGCGCAGAACTCAGACATGAACAAATTGAAACCCTTCAGATTTGTTCCTGCTGACTCCCTCAATCGCTGGCGTGACCCCGCGATCTCTCTGACGCAATCCGAGCCCCAAGCCAACCAGCCCCGATATACCCTTGCTCAGTACCTGTATTGTACCACCCAATTTAACGTGACCACCCCTCGTCTGGAAAAATACCTTATCCAGAACAGGCTCGTTCCGGATAAGGGGGGGTTCAACCTGTACTTTGAATCTTGGTCATCGTTTCAGATTGGAATTGGTGGTTGATATCTAGTTGGAAGCATTTGTTTCATGGTGTATTCATTCTGTTGTGATTGAAAAGATAAATTGTAATGGTGTGTGATAAGACCCACTACTGTACTATTATTTGAGCTGGTTGCGAGGACAGAATTCTTAAAATTGAGGCAGGCAAATTAGAGTCCTAGGTAGCTAAATTCCGATAATGTGGAAATCTGCTGCAAAACCTTTCTAAAAATGCTGGAATGCACAAATTAAGGATGCTGCAGGTGGAAGTAATGAAAGCCTCTGCATTGTTCTCTTGCGAGGTCCCTACATTTTTCCCTTTTTGAGTGTGTGTATTGGGCCGATGCCCAGGAATGCATTGGCTCTCAGTATTGAATGGAGGCAGAAGGTGTGGATGCAGTAGTATTTTTGTATCGCAGAAGACTGGTGCTAATGGGGGTGGTTTTCACTGCATTTTATGTTGTGCAATATACAGGTAGAGCATCCGAAACCCCGGGACCGAGACTGTTTAGGATTTCGGAACGTCTTTGTGATGGCCTAAATTTGGAAACGCCCTGGCTGAGGTTCAGGTATTTCCAGATTTTGGATCGTCTTTCCGACGTCCTTGTCCTGAAACGCCAGGGCCTAGAAAGGAGAGAGGGGGGGGGGGGGAAACATAGAAAATAGGTGGAGGAGTCGGCCATTCGGCCCTTCGAGCCTGCACCACCATTCAATAAGATCATGGCTGATCATTCACCTCAGTACCCCTTTCCTGCTTTCTCTCCATACCCCTTGATCCCTTTAGCTGTAAGGGCCATATCTAACTCCCTCTTGAATATATCCAATGAACTGGCATCAACAACTCTCTGCGGTAGAGAATTCCACAGGTTAACAACTCGCTGTGTGAGGAAGTTTCTCCTCATCTCAGTCCTAAATGGCTTACCCCTTATCTTTAGACTGTGTACCCTGGTTCTGGACTTCCCTAACATCGGGAATATTCTTCCTGCATCTTACCTGTTCAATCCTGTCAGAATTTTATGTTTCCAATGAGATCCCCTCTCATTCTTAACTCCAGTGAATAAAGGCCCAGTCGATTCAGTCTCTCCTCATATGTCAGTCCAGCCATCCCGGGGATCAGTCTGGTGAACCGTCGCTGCACTCACTCAATAGCAAGAACGTCCTTCTTCAGATTAGGAGACCAAAACTGAACACAATATTCCAGGCGAGGAACACCAAGGCCCTGTATAACTGCAGTAAGACCTCCCTGCTCCTATACTCAAAACCCCGAGCTATGAAGGCCAACATACCATTTGCCGCCTTCACTGTCTGCTGCACCTGCATGCCAACTTTCAATGACCAATGTAGCATGACACCCAAGTCTCGTTGCATCTCCCCTTTTTCTAATCTGTCATTCAGATAATATTCTGCCTTTGTGTTTTTGCCCCCAAAGTAGATAATCCACATTATATTGCATCTGCCATGCATTTGCCCACTCACCTAACCTGTCCAAATCACCCTGCAACCTCTTGGCGTCCTCCTCACAGCTCACACCGCCACCCAGCTTAGTGTCATCTGAAAACTTGGAGTTATTACACTCAATTCCTTCATCCAAATCATTAATGTATATTGTAAATAGCTGGGGTTCCAGCACTGAGCCCTGCGGCACCTCACTAGTCACTGCCTGCCATTCTGAAAAGGACTCGTTTATCCCGACTTTCTGCTTCCTGTCTGCCAACCAGTTCTCTATCCACGTCAGTACATTACCCCCAATACCATGTGCTTTAATTTTGCACACCAATCTCTTGTGTGGGATCTTGTTAAAAGCCTTTTTAAAGTTCAAATACGCCACATCCACTGGTTCTTCCTTGTCCACTCTACTAGTTACATCCTCACAAAATTTCTGAAGATTTGTCAAGCATGATTTCCCTTTCATAAATCCATGTTGACTTGGACCGATTCTGTCACTGCTTTCCAAATGCGCTGCTATTTCATCTTTAATAATTGATTCCAACATTTTCCCCACTACTGATGTCAGGCTAACTGGTTTATAATTACCTGTTTTCTCTCTCCCGCCTTTCTTAAAACGTGGTGTTACATTACCTACTCTCCAGTCCATAGGAACTGATTGAGTTGATAGACTGTTGGAAAATGATCACCAATGCATCCACTATTTCTAGGGCCACTTCCTTAAGTACTCTGGGATGCAGACTATCAGGCTCTGGGATTTATCAGCCTTCAAGCCCATCAATTTCCCGCCTAATAAAGATGTCCTTCAGTTCCTCCTTCTCACTAGACCCTCGGTCCCCTCGTACTTCCGGAAGGTTATTTGTGTCTTCCTTCGTGAAGACAGAACCAAAGTATTTGTCAACTGGTCTGCTATTTCTTTGTTCCCCATTATAAATTCACCTGAATCTGACTGCAAGGGACCTACGTTTTGTCTTCACTAATCTTTTTCTCTTCACATATCTACAGAAGCTTTTGCAGTCAGTTTTTATGTTCCCTGCAAGCTTCCTCTCATGCTCTATTTTCCCACTCTTAATTAAACCCTTTGTCCTCCTCTGCTGAATTCTACATATCTCCCAGTCATCGGGTTTACTGCTTTTTCTGGCCAGTTTATATGCCTCTTCCTTGGATTTAACACTATCCTTAATTTCCCTTGTTAGCCACAGCTGAGCCACTTTCCCCGTTTTATTTTTACTCCAGACAGGGATGTACAATTGTTGAAGTTCATCCATGTGATCATTAAATGTTTGCCATTGCCTATCCACCGTCAACCCTTTAAGTATCATTTGCCAGTTTATTCTAGCCAATTCACGTCTCATACCATCAAAGTTACCTGTCCTTAAGTTCAGGACCCTCGTCTCTGAATTAACTGTGTCACTCGCCATCTTAATAAAGAATTCTACCATATTATGGTCACTCTTCCCCCAACGGGCCTCGCACAACAAGATTGCTAATTAGTCCTTTCTTATTACACATCACCCAGTCTAAGATGACCAGCCCTCTCGTTGGTTCCTTGACATATTGGTCCAGAAAACCATCCCTAATAAACTCCAGGAAATCCTCCACCACCGTATTGCTACCAGTTTGGTTAGCCCAATCTGTATGTCGATTAAAATCGCCCACGATAACTGCGGTACCTTTATTGCATGCATCCCTAATTTCCTGTTTGATGCCATTCCCAACCTCTCTACTACTGTTTGGTCTGTACACAACTCCCACTAGTGCTTTCTGCTCTTTGGTATTCTGCAGCTCCACCCACAAAGATTCCACATCATCCAGGCTAATGTCCTTCCTTACTATTGCATTAATTTCCTCTTTAACCAGCAACGCTACCCCACCTCCTTTTCCTTTGTCTATCCTTCCTGAATGTTGAATATCCCTGGATGTTGAGTTCCCAGCCTTGATCCCCCGGGAGCCATGCCTCCATGATGCCAATTATATCATTATTTATTAATTGCTGCCTGCGCAGTTAATTCGTTCACCTTATTACGAATACTCCTCGCATTGAGGCCGAGGCGGGCGAGTTCGGATTTTGGAACATTTTCTGGTTTCCGGATGACCCCGCCACGGATTGGCCCGGTGTCCGAATTCCATAACATTCCGAATTTCGGAACTCTGCATTTCGGGCGCTCAACCTGTACCCCCAAAAGTCATTTGTGGAAGCACAGCAAGTAGGAAACTCTTCTTTTGGCTAAATGCCTTTTCTTTATCCACGGACAATACTAGCACACTAGTGTGTTGTATAATTGCATGGCAAAATAGTCATTTGGTGTTGTACACCAGGTAGATGGAGTATAATGTTGGAAAGTATAAGATCATGCACTTTGGCAGAAAAAAATCAAAGAGCAAGTAATTATTTAAATGAAGAAAGATTGCAAAGTGCTGCAGTACAGCGGGACCTGGGGGTACTTGTGCATGAAACACAAAAGTTTAGTATGCAGGTACAGCAAATGATCAGGAAGGTCAATGGAATCTTGGCCTTTATTGCAAAGGGGATGGAGTATAAAAGCAAGGAAATCTTGCTACAGCTATCCAGGCTATTGGTGAGACCACACCTGGAATACTGCTTGCAGTTTTGGTTTCTATATTTACGAAAGGATATACTTGCTTTGGAGGCAGTTCAGAGAAGGTTCACCAGGTTGATTCCGGGGATGAGGGGGTTGACTTATGAGGATAGCTTAGGCCGCTACTCATTGGAATTCAGAAGAATGAGAGGTGATCTTATCAGAACATCTAAGGTTATGATGGGGCTTAACAAGGTGGATGCAGAGAGGATGTTTCCACTGATGGGGGAGACTAGAACGAGAGGGCATGATCTTAGAATAAGAGGCCGCCCATTTAAAACTGAGATGAAGAGAAATTTCTTCTCTTGAAGGTTGTAAATCTGCAGAATTCGCTACCTCAGAGCTGTGGAAGCTGGGACATTGAATAAATTTAAGACAGAAATAGACAGTTTCTTAAACGATAAGTGGTGCGTCAGGGAAGTGGAGCTGAGTCCATGATCAGATCAGCCATGTTTATTGAATGGCGGAGCAGGCCGTATGGCCTCCTCCTGCTCCTATTTCTTATGTTCTTAGGTGGTGGGGTGGGTGTTACTTGTGAAGCCAGCACCCAGGATTTATGAATGAATGAACACATTTTCATTTATATAGCGCCTTTCATGACTTCTCAAAATGATTTACAGCCAATTGAGTACTATTTTTGTAGTGTAGTCACTGTTGTAATGTAGGGTAACTTGGCAGTCAGTTTGCACACCACAAGGCCCACAAAGAGCAATGTGATAAATGACTATCATTTTTAATGGTACTGGTTGAGGAATAAATGTTGGCCAGGACACTGGGAGAAGTCCTCTGCTCTTCGAATAGTGCCATGGGATCTTTTACGCCTTCTTGAGGGAGCAGACGGGATCCTCATTTTAATACTTCAACTGAAAGATGGTACCTCCGACAATGCAGCAGTTGTTCAGTACTCCACTGGAATGTCAGTCAACATTATGTGCTCAAGTCTCTGGAGTCGGATTGGAACCCACAATCTTCTAACTCTGAGGAGAGCGTGCTGCCACCGAGGTTTGATTTAGTTGGATAAGCCAGGGGTGATTGGGTCCCTCTAATGTTCCCTTTTAAACTGTGTGGCTGCGCAGTGCTCCAGGGATCCTGCACAGCCGGTGCGCTAGCTTTTAAATTGAAAAAAACGTGTCTGCACAGACTTTTGAATGGGCCGTGCAGCCCCTTAAACTGGCTGCGCGACCCCAAAATAAATTACGGGAACTTTTTTCCAGACTACAGGTTTTATTTCAGTTGAAGGAATATTGGCCTCTCGGATGCACATGTGCTTACTATTTTTATGAAAGGTTGATTGTGGCTGAGTTAAGTAACTCTGAAATGGGATTTACTTCGAGTGTGTGCTTGATTTAATTGGTGGAGGAGATTCATCATGGTGTGCATGGTCAATTTAGCGAGTAAGGTTTTGTGTAGTTCCCCATATCAGTTTGGTCTTAGAATGTTGCCAGAAAGCAAGCCTTTTTATTGCCTATTTGAATTGTGTTGGTTGATATTAGGGCACCTGGTGCATGTGCATTCTGCTTTGATGGGTGAGCCATGAGAGCAACAAGTATTATGTGGACTGATTCAGAGGTATCAAGTGAGGTTTAACTGTTGAACTCTGTTGATTTTGGTGGCATTGCTCATAGTATTGCCACTTGATGCTTTTGGTCTTCCCAGTTCTTGTTTGGAAGAAGCTTCCCAGGCTGTCTACTTGATATTATTTGGTCATGTATGGTCAACCTCCTTTGTACTCACAAAACAGCTTGTATAGTTTTTACCTGATTTGGGTTTAGGCCCAAGTACCGGATGGAGTTGCTCCTATTTTTTTGAAGCAACGAGTTTAGTTTGGAGTATCTTAGAAATCACAATTCTCGACATTTGGTTTGCTCCAGTTCGAGTGAGTTAGTTTAGTTTTAGTTCAGTTTTTTTCAAAGGAGGGCGTTACCAGCCACTTACGCCTGTTTTGCAAGTTTCGGCACCGAAAAGTTGCTCCAAACTAACTTAGAACGGTGCAAGTGTCGACTTTTGTGCGCTCAGAAAAACCTTGGTTACACTTTAGAATTAGGCGCAGGTAGCCAGAGATGAGGGAAGGGAAGTTAGGGGAGTTTCCAAAGCATTAACACTTCACTTTTAAAAATAAAGAATAAATGATAAATCCAATAAATAAAAAGTTCCTACCTTACCTACCTGTTCAGGAGCACCGGGAACCCGACCAGGGCTAGGGGCTGCGTGCTGCAGGCTGGAAATCGGCGCTCTGCCTGCTCCAAGAGCCCATTCGGCCAGGGCGAGAGGCTGCGTGCTTGGGCCCCTCCCATACAGCCAGCAGCGCGCACACACAGAATCTGGGGGCCAGGAGCTACTGCGCACGCGCGCAGACACCACTTTTTGACCCAGGGCTGTAGCTTCCTCCGCCCCCCCCCACCGTTGTGTTGCATCACGCTGACTGCTGAACAGGCCTGCTGCACTTGGAGAATTGCGAGGTAAGTTTTTGGCACGCTTTTCATTCTACAAAATAAGTGGGCCTCTAGGAAGTGTGCCATTCTAGCGGATATTGGAAACTTGGGCCCTTTGAGTTGCTATTTATGATGGGATTCTTATCCTTTGGGACTCCACTAGTTTCTTCATTTGGAGTTCCAGGTCCTTCTGAGATTAGAATGTTAGTTTGGGAATTTTCCTGACATCTTGTGTTCGTAGTTCATTATAGTTTCCAGAAGGAAACTGAGTCACCAAGCTTACATCTATGTCTTTATTCACTGCTGGATGTGGTTTAATGTAAATCAGATCTAACTGTTAATTGCAAACTTACTTTCTGGAGACTATGTGGGATGCCCACCACATTTTCTTGATGCCTCTAAAATTGGAAAAATAAAGTGCCACTACACCATTGTGTAAAGACTAAATTAATTGGTCAGATTTATCTATAGATAAATAAAATAAAGAAGCAAAATGCTTAGCAAGATAATACAAACCCATGAGAAATATATGAATGTGAAATTAACAAGCCCATTGAACCTGTCCCGTAATGCCATGAGATTTCTACGCACCATCATGCTCAACCAAATCCCCAACCCCCAGGTATGCGATCTCCTGGATGAGGTGAAAAAAAGCGAGGAAAAATAATGCGGGAAATTCCTATCCGAGCCCCTGCAGGGAATCAGACAAATTCCAGGAGATTAGTGAGCAGGAAAAACCCTCCCCCTGCCCCCATCCCCCAAACCCAACCATACGTTGGCCACATGCAGGAACTAGTCCAGCTCCCTTTTGAATACTTGCAGCAAATCTGCACTCAGTGCAATTTCCAGTAACTTGTTCCAGCAGTCAATGACTGAAAAAAAGTACTTCCTGATATCTTACCAGTTCTATGCTTAGCAATTTAGACCCATAATCCTGGTGTTCCTTAATCTGTTCAACTTGAATGGCCTATCCACATGGACCACATCTAATCCTTTCATTATTTTAAAGGCCTCAATCAAATCTCAAGGATACGCTTTTCTAGACCTTCTCCAGCTTTCTAAGCCTACAGTGGTAACTGAGAGCCTTTAAAGTAGGTACCAACTTAGTGGCTGTACGCTCAACCTTTTTTAGCATCTCTATAATCCTCCACAATGAGAGGGGATTAAAACTGGGCACTGTATTCCAGGTGAGACCTTGTACAGAGATAGAATAATATTCCTTATTTTGTAGTTAATCATTCTGGAAATACATCCTAACATATTACTTGGCCTCATGCCATTGGTCATGGACCTTCAATGATTCATTCACGATAACACCCAGGTGATTCTCCTGCTGACTAGCTTTAAGCATGCAACCCTGCAGGATGTATACCTGCGTTGCCTTTATCCAAGTTCATAATGGGTGTATTTGGGCTTCCAGAAGGCATTTGATAAGGTGCCACATAAAAGGTTACTGCACAAGATAAAAGTTCACGGGGTTGGGGGTAATATATTAGCATGGATAGAGGATTGGCTAACTAACAGAGTTGGGATAAATGGTTCATTCTCTGGTTGGCAACCAGTAGCTAGTGGGGTGCCGTAGGGATCAGTGCTGGGACCCCAACTATTTACAATCTATATTAACAACTTGGAAGAAGGGACTGAGTGTAGCGTAGCCAAGTTTGCTGATGATGCAAAGATGGGAGGAAAAGCAATGTGAGGAGGACACACAAAAATCTGCAAAAGGACATACAGGCTAAGTGAGTGGGCAAAAATTTGGCAGATAGAATATAATGTTGGAAAGTGTGAGGTCATGCACTTTGGCAGGAAAAAAAATCAAAGAGCAAGTTATTACTTAAATGGAGAAAGATTGCAAAGTGCAGCAGTACAGCGTGCATGAAACACAAAAGGGGACGGAGTGTAAAAACAGGGAAGTCTTGCTACAGCTATACAAGGTATTGGTGAGGCCACACCTGGAATATTGCATGCAGTTTTGATTTCCATATTTACAAAAGGATATACTTGCTTTGGAGGCAGTTCAGAGAAGGTTCACTTGGTTGATTCTGGAGATGAGGGGGTTGACTTCTGAGGAAAGGTTGAGTAGGTTGGGCCTCTACTCATTAGAATTCAGAAGAATGAGAGGTAATCTTATCGAAACGTGTAAGATTATGAGGGGGCTTGACAAGGTGGATGCAGAGAGGATGTTTCCATTGATGGGGGAGACTAGAACGAGAGGACACGATCTTTGAATAAGGGGCCGCCCATTTAAAACAGATGAGGAGAAATTTCTTCTGAGGGTTGTAAATCTGTGGAATTCGCTGCCTCAGAGCTGTGGAAGCTGGGTCATTGAATAAATTTAAGACATAAATAGTCAGTTTCTTAAACGATAAGGGGTTATGGGGAGCGGGTGGGGAAGTGGACCCGAGTCCATGGTCGGATCAGCCATAATCGTATTAAATGGCGGAGCAGGCTCGAGAAGTCGTATGACCGACTCCTGCTCCTATTTCTTATTCTCTTCTGTTCTTATGATAATGGAACCAGTTCCTTGTCCAAAATCTGTCTGCTGTAACCACAGGATTCAAACTTATTTAGTAGGGTTGATTATTGAAAACAAAAAGTTCTTGCAGATTTTCTCAGCAAGGTCTTAGTAACACAGTCGCAGAAAAGTCAATAAACAAACACAGCAGAACAGACAGGATCTATAAAGAGAAGACGTTAACTTTTCAGCTGTATGCCATCCATCAGAACTGATGAAGCTGTGTATTTGCAGCATTTTCTGTTTCAGATTTCCAGCATGTGCAGGTTTTATTCCTTATTCTTGGTCGGCTACGTGAATTGATCTCTCGTGGACCACCTATTGGCTTCCCGCATGTTTTAACGATATGGAAAACGGAGAATATGAGGGGGTTCCTGAATTATAAGGGTGCCTTTATTTAATTATAAAACATAAGTGTTGAGGGTTATCAAAGTAAAAAGGGTATTTTAACCTGTAGTAATGATACCAATCCTAAATCTCACGTTCCAGCTACTTTTTCTCATAGTTCAGCAATCATGGAACACAGTCATTTGGATCATGCAGCTGCCTCTCGATAATCCTGTCTATCAAGCTGTTCACATTAACACCTGTTGTAAGATTTCTAAATCTCTGGCATTAAATTTGATAGTGAGACGATTCTTTTAAAACAATTGGAACAGTTTATTAAAACACACACACATGCACATATCAGCAGTCTTCAATTATCCGACAGATCTACCTTAGTTACAACAGAGGTACAATGAGGGTATAATAAAAAGTGATATACGATACTTCCCTTTGGCTGGCTGGTTTGAACACACGGCTTGCTGTTTCAGCTGGTCTTCAGCGGGAGGTCTTGTGCTGTGTGTCCAGAAGCAAGAGGGGGAACAGTTCCTGATTTGTGTTTTTTATACCTCTCGTTTGTTGTTCCTCAGAAAGCCTCAGGATTGGACCTTGGTTCCAGGGCAGTACCTTATTTGCTCTCCTCTGGATTAGCCCAGCCATCTCTTTATTAGTTTAATGTTTCCAATACACAACACCCATGCTGTAGCTCTGTGGGCTTCCATTTTGTTTCTTTCAAAACTCAGCCTTTCCCGATAATCTACGCTTTTAACATTTATTTTCCTTCACTTGTGTCGTACTTTGCTTTTTTTTGTTGAGCAGTCGACTTTTTTATGTCATCTGAGGACTGCTTTAGCACTTTGTCATGGCAATGCAGGGGAAGTGTTGAGGTCCTAATTCTGCATGATCAATTGGGCCAGCTAGATATTTATGGAGGCTTGAAATTCATGTTATTTAGGAGGGAGGTGTTGACGTGCCAGCACTGAGGTTAAGTTGTTAGGGTGATGAGGGCACAGTTATGTAAATGTGAATTCTTTTCCCTCAATCTGGCTCAGCGAATTCACTGAGTCGAACACCGTTGCCGCTTATAACAAAGCAGACTTTATTCTTTTGTTTCACCGGCCGGGACTTATCAGAACGAAGGAACGCTCTCCCTCAGAGTGCGCCCACTTCCCTCGGACAAGTGCCGTTACATTGTAAAGGCGCACCGGTTATACATTTTCAGTACAAGATACAATTAGAGTGACATTCAGTTCAGCCTATCCCCTTTGATCCCTCCTTCCCTTTGTCCACTCATGAGCCGACATCTATATGGGCTGTTTTTACACAAAGAGCTTTCTCACACATTGCACAAAGAGCTTTCTCACACATTGCTTGTAAATGTTACAATTTTACTGGCGTGACTAGTAACTTAGACCTTGAGCAAGTCTGTCAATTGTGCTGATGTAATATTTGCAGTCTGACATTCTTTGTTATTTTCCATTATTCCTTTGTTCACTTCACTGTCTCTATTGCTTATACATTTTCTCACATTCACATTCCCCCCCTTTTATCATTCCATGATAACCCTGGTGACTATTCCAGGAGTATCGCATTCAGCCGTTCGCACTCTCTTTCCTGATCCTCCTCGTCGAGTAGGCCTTTAGTTTGCTGGATCATAACCCGGGAGTCCGTGACCACAAGAGGGTTTGCTAACCTTGCCATCATTACTTTGCAACAAAGGTTAAAGCAACCAACAATCAAGCAACAGGTAATTATTACTACGATGAGAATAATTGCCCCATGCATTAGATAGGATCCCCAGGATCCACCTAATAGCCAATCAAACCAGCTAGATCCTCCTGCTGGCGTGGATAACTTCTTCACCTCCCTTCTTATGTGATCAGTGAGATTGGTTATGTTTTCTGAACTATCGGGAATGTAAGTATCTGAATGTTGCACTATCAGGGCACATGTTCCCCCTTTCTCAGCGAACATATAATCGAGGGCCATTCGGTCTGGAGGAAATCACGGTCCGCATTGCTACCATTTCGGCTGTGATGTCCTCCAGAGCTTCAGCGGTATAGTTAGCTATTTGTTCCAATACCCTCACTAGGTTCTGTACTTCATCCATGGTGCGTCCTATCCCGAATGGGAACATCATGACCCCAAAGAACCTTTCGGCGGGGGTGAGGGCTCGCCTGTGTCGGCTGGAGGCATGTGCTTCCGCCAGGTTACGTATTTGCCGCACAAATGGCACCACATATCCCAGATAGCAGGACCCTATCCATCGCCTGGGCAACCAGGGATATGCCCTATGCCCGCACACAAAATACGTGCCGTTATATGCTGCCTTCTGATATATTGTGTTGGGGTCCCAAGACTGGGCCCACAGACCTCCACCTGTTTTATTCAGAAGGTGAGAGAGGATAGTGACTTGTGCACCTGTTGTGATGTTGAGACTGTGTGGGCAATCGCTGTACCCTATGATATGTCCCTTGCTACTGGTGTCATTTCGGGTTAAACATATGTTCCCGGTTGGCCTCCCGATCGCCGAGGTATTGGTCAGGGCTAAGAATGGGGATTCCTTTTCACAGTCGTGGATTGGTTGGTACCATCCCTGGAACGTTTGACTAATGGGGTACCCAGCACTCTCCCACTTAGTGACGTTCCCGTGGTTGTCCACACGGTAATGGTATGATGCTCCTCCTGCCTTCCGTGATCCCTCTGACGATACCTGTTAGATTGCAATCTTTGAAAGCGAGGGATACGTGAGAAGCAAGTATCGTTATTATCTCTTTCACAGTTGGGGGAAATCTCCGAAGGGCTGGCCGCCTCGCAGCTGAAAGTCTGATTGCTCCCAGACCAACATCTTGACCCGCCTTTCATCTTTCGTATTGGCCCCCTCCTCTCATGCTAGTCTGGCTCAGAAGCCACTTGACAGTCTCAGTTAGGGTCAGTGGAACGGGGCGCAAAGGAATTCCCCCTTTGGAATGTATAAGGATATGTGAGCACACCCAGCATAGAGAAAAGTTCCCATTTCGTGCATAAACATAAGACATATACAAAAAGGTGTTTACATGTACTCTCGCTTCAGTCTCCCCTCCCATGCGCTGCACCTGTCGTACACCAATGCTACTATACAGACTGTGGCACACAGACACAGTTTCATCTTATTACTCTTGGTTAACAATTACTCGAGAACAAAATGTTTCTTGTAGTGTCTCTCTGGACAAGGATAAATAGTCCGAATATTTTGCTGATTCAAAGAGTTCGGTTTTCTCACCTCTCTTCTCAGGTCTCCGTCGGTGTAGCTGGTTGTCTATCACTACGGGTAGGAGTTCAAACCGTTCTCCTCTGGACTCACTCGGTTAGTCAGGGCGCTGCTCGAGAGGACCTTGTTCAGCTATGGAGAAGAGGAAGTCTGGAACAGAAACAGGAGTTAGAATAACCAGTAAAATAGGTTCGTTAGAGGGTGGTAAGCTTGCAGTGGTGCAGGTGAACCCAGGCACTTTTCCCCTCAACCTTGGCTGCAGTGGGGGTAGTAAGTAACACCTGAAAAGGCCCCTCCCATCGTGGCTCTAATCCCTTCCGAATCCATTTCTTAATCAGGACATACTTCCCTGGTGCCACGAGGGGCGATTCGGGTAAAACTGGGAGGTCGAGGTGAGCATCTCGAACCTGGTTGTGGCCTATTCGCAGAGCCTGAGTCAGAGAAAGAACATAGGTGGTCATCAGTCGAGCTGGGATACCATATCTAGGAACAATTTCCCTCATTAACACCTTAACAACAGTTTGAGCCTTATTGTCCAGGGTAGGGTAGGCTTTGATCCATTTGCTAAACACATCTACTATTACTAACACACATTTGTAACACTGAACTCTTTGCAACTCAATGTAGTCCAACTGCAAGGTCTCAAAGGGACCTTCTGGTAGGGGCGTCTTACCCCAATCACAGGGGACTCCCTTCCCTGGATTGTGCTGTTGGCAAACAAGGCAGCGACGACTGATGTTCTGGGCCAGCGCCTGGAGTCTAGGGTGCCACCAACTGGCCAAAAGCGTGTCACTTGTTGTCCTTGCTCCACAATGAGTACCAAAGTACATACATTCAATAACCCATAGGGCCAATTTGTCAGACATGCAAGTCTGTTCCGCGGGAAACATAGAAACATAGAAAATAGGTGCAGGAGCAGGCCATTCAGCCCTTCTAGCCTGCACCGCCATTCAATGAGTTCATGGCTGAACATGAAACTTCAGTACCCCCTTCCTGCTTTCTCGCCATACCCCTTGATCCCCCGAGTAGTAAGGACTTCATCTAACTCCCTTTTGAATATATTTAGTGAATTGGCCTCAACTACTTTCTGTGGTAGAGAATTCCACAGGTTCACCACTCACTGGGTGAAGAAGTTTCTCCTCATCTCGGTCCTAAATGGCTTACCCCTTATCCTTAGACTGTGACCCCTGGTTCTGGACTTCCCCAACATTGGGAACATTCTTCCTGCATCCAACCTGTCCAAACCCGCCAGAATTTTAAACATTTCTATGAGGTCCCCTCTCACTCTTCTGAACTCCAGTGAATACAAGCCCAGTTGATCCAGTCTTTCTTGAGTGGTCCAGAGTTTTGGAACATTGTCATAAGTACATTCATAATCTTTCCACAACAGTTTATCTTTTTCAGGAGCATCCTCCTGTGCTTCAATGACATCTTGGATGGTTGGCATTGGTTTTTCTGAGGCTAACTTATCCTTTGCAGGATTTTTAGTCTGACTCATCTTTTATCCATGCATGTCGAGGTCACTCTGTGAAATCGGAGGTCAGGGTTAGGTTGGGTTTATGGATTCCCCACCGTGGGGTACATTGCATAGGTGATGGTGCTATGGCTGTGCACTGTACCATCTGTATATGTCTGGTCCCGTTTTTTAAATCTCTTTCAGCTTATTTATCTTAGCCTTTTAACTCTTCAATTTGTTTTGTTTGAGTATCTATTTCTTTATTGTATCAGGCAAGTATTATTACATAAGCTAGTTCTGTTTTTATTTTTATTCTGACTATTGCACCATTTCCTCTGTTAGGTGAGTCTTTTTTCTATTAAGAAATCCAAATTAATAATGTTCAGTATAAAACGGCTGTCAATGGAAAGGGTTAACTCCTTTGCAGGTTTGTAAGAAGACCTGATGTAATTACGTGACTTCACGTAATCATCTGAAAAAAAAGTCTTTGTGCCTTCAAAACTTGCTTAGAAATTAGGAATCCGTTAAACAGCAGAAATCATTAGTAAAGCCGTCATAATAAAAGTCTTCTCATCAGGAAAGGCAGCATTTAGATTAAACTCCAATTTTTTTAAACTTCGAATTCAAGTACTTGCCAAAGATTTAAAAAAAAAAATGGATTTAAAACGAGACCACACATTTTTAATAGCAATTTGTTTACTGAAATTCAATTTCGTCATCAGCTTCGGTCAATGCAAAGCCAACCATTTGACTACGTAGTCTATCGATACCTTTCTCAGAGGTCCCAGTGGAACTCTTAGTACGTTTCTCGTGTGCGCACTCTTTCTTTAAGACGTCTACGGTTTTAACATGTCCTCCTTCCATTAATGAGAACCCGAATTTAGTGGCGTTTTCCTGCCAACTCGACAGAAGTGATGCATCTTTTCAAACTGCATCGGAACTTGCTCATAATTTAAAATCTCAGAACATTTTTTTTTCTTTCAGCACCTATTTAGTACGTTACGTCTTTTTTTTTTTAAAGATCTTCTTTCTTCAAATTCGGTTTTGTATTTTACACAGAGGGCTCGGGTCTCGGTGAATTTGTTAATTTAAAATCTCAGGCAATCGAAGACACTTTTTCTTTCAAATTCGTTCAATTTGTTTTCTTTCAAGGTTGCGTCTTTTTTTTCCGTCTTTTCCATAACTGGAGGGGAGTCTAGCACTTAGGCTGAGGGCTGCTTTTTGTTATCTCAATTGTTCCAGCCTCAAGGTCGTGTTATACTGTCTCTTTTATACTGCAGATTTAATATAATAATTTTTTTTTTGAATCCACTTCCGTATTTTGCTGTGCCTTCTCTGAATATCCCAAAATCATAATTCACACTTTGTAAGTTCAATCTTTAGTTAAAACTTTTTTTGAGCTTAGAAGCTTTTTTTTTTAAAAAGGCATTCTTTATCTCATTCCGAGACTAAATTTATGTCTTTCAACCCAATGTAATCAATCATTGCATGTTTTCTTTCGACAAGTAAGTGAGCGTGTCAAATAAATTCTTTTTTTTTTCAACCACCGGGACCATGTATTTTTTTTATCTTTTACTCAACAAACCTATCCTTTGTGCATTTCCTAGCTCCGTAACTTATCATCCGAATATATGTAATTCAATAAGGTTCACACTCTTAAAACTTCCCACATACAGGACAACACTATGAAGGGTTAAAAAAACTTTCACTCTGTTTGAAAAAGTGGGTGGAGCTAAAACAAACCACAACTCCCCGGTTTCCCAAACAGGCTTTCTTATCCACAGTCAAAATCACACAAGCACTTCTCATTTAAAACAGACGTTCACAAAATTCTCTCTCCTTTCCTATTAATTGTTTTGGCCGGCTCTATTTTTGGATCCATGATCTTTCAGGGAATTCCTCACACAATTTTTGTAGTGGACTACCGGTATTCTTAGTTTTATCTAAATGATTACCCATCCTCGCGTCGCCCCGCGTAGGATGTCCTAATTAATCCCGATCCCTCGCGTCACCCCGCGTTGGATCCGGGTCCTAATTAATCCCGGTTGTCCCTGCATCGCCTCGCGGTGGTTTAAGTTATCTTACCCAGAGCCTAGGCGGACCAAGTGATATACAAGATCGCCGCCGTACCTGGAATAAGTACAATTTTAAATTTACACAGTCCCGCGTCGCCCCGCGGCTTAATTTACCGAACTCCCTAACCTCCGCGTCACCCCGCGGTTCACGCGATTGTCTATCCCTCCGTGTCACCCCGCGGTTTTCCTGTTCGCGTCGCCGCGCGATAAGCCTTACTTAATTTGTTCTAGGTTCCAGATTTACCTATTCTAACCTATCCTTCCGAGTCACCGCCCGGTTCGCGTTGCCGCGAGATTTCCCTATCCTTCCCTATTCTAAGTTTAGAAGGTATTCGCCAGATTGTCCTGGATCTCGTTCAGACACTACCTGAGAACCAGCGAGTGGCCAAACTTTCCTCAGACTTCTGAAACTGAAGGAAACTGCAGTGGTATTTTAAAATATACTCACTCCAGTGGCCATTTTCCTCCCGTCTCGTCCAAGGCTAGTCTGGCTCTTAATTTGCAAGTTTTCGGCAGTCGTCCATTGAGATCCCACTTCTGACACCAAATGTCAATACGGATTCTTTTCCCTCAATCTGGTTCAGCGAATTTACTGAGTCGAACACCGTTGCCGCTGATAACAAAGCAGACTTTATTCTTTTGTTTCACCGGCCGGGACTTATCAGAACGAAGGAACGCTCTCCCTCAGAGTGCGCCCACTTCCCTCGGACAAGTGCCATTACATTGTAAAGGCGCAGCGGTTATACATTTTCAGTACAAGATACAATTAGTGACATTCAGTTCAGCCTATCCCCTTTGATCCCTCCTTCCCTTTGTCCACTCATGAGCCGACATCTGTATGGGCTGTTTTTACACAAAGAGCTTTCTCACACATTGCACAAAGAGCTTTCTCACACATTGCACAAAGAGCTTTCTCACACATTGCACAAAGAGCTTTCTCACACATTGCTTGTAAATGTTACAATTTTACTGGCGTGACTGGTAACTTAGACCTTGCAAGTCTGTTAATTGTGCTGATGTTGTAATATTTGCAGTCTGACATTCCTTTAGTTATTCTTCCATGATTTCTTTGTTCAATTTCACTGTCTCTATACATTTTCCCACATTCTCAACTTCAATGTCTCCATACATTTTCAAACCTTCACATTCTATACATTTTCAAACATTGACAGTTACACATATTAAAACTTAAATATTACAACTTAAGACATATGCTAGGTGGGGTTGTTTCAGGGATGAGCATTCTAACTGTGACTTGTGTGTGTTGGAGGGGAACATAAAATATTTCTTGGATCCAAGGCATGGCATATACAAATTTAGGCCACTGCATCATTTGCAAATGTCCTATTTCAGCAGTTGGTTTGTCTAGATGCAGTGAAGGACACAGATCAGGTCTCATTATTGTAGTGCTCTCCATAGAGGCAAGTGGTAGGAATATGTTTGGAATGTAAGGGTGTGTGAGATTGGGCATAGATGTCTAACATTACAGTCAGCTCACCAGCTATTGCTTGATTAGGATGGAGCAGTCAGTTTTCCTCAACTGTCAAATCCAGTGGCTCAGTGATTGTTGATCAGCAATCACTTATGAAAGAGTGAGATGGTCCTCTCAGTTTGGCATTTTCTGCAGGGGAAAATCTGATTCTTGCAGAAAGGCTTGTTCTTAAAATAGGTTAAGACATTTTTCTTGCTGAATGGTTGATGCCCTTGATGTTCAAGAGGATTGTTTTTGATATCCACCACAATGGGAACAAATTTGGTTTATTGTGTTTGGAGCAATACAAGTTGGCCCGACACCGAGCGTAGGTTCCCCTGTATATGACCGGGAGAGAGAGTCCCCTTGCCTGAGACTGCGACTGCGGGTGGTTTGAATCCTGATCTTATCTACCAAGTCCTTCCATTCTGCATTTTAGACCTGTTGTTGATCTACCAGACTCTTTCTTCAATGGCAAGTACCTTTTTTTTAAACTTCACAAGACAGCGTGAGTAAGTAATTCCTCTTCCTTCCCCTCTGCCCCCTTTCATGGCTTCGGCCACAGGATGGGATCTATTCCTTTACCGTGTCAACCATGGTCGAGGGCAATCCTCGGTTGAGAAAAAATTGGAGATTTTCACCGTGATATTTTCTCAGAAACCTCATGATAGTTTGCTCAAGTGACATTAGCAGAAGCTAGGGAGCAGGTTATCTTCCTTTTCTTCTATCCGTGGAATAGCTTGTGTCATTAGGTGGGAGGAGGAATAAAAAAATGAGAAGTAAATGTATAACCATGTTGAGACAATTTTTTTGTCTTTGGTGATGATCATATGACTTAAACAATGTTGGTTCATGTGCAGCGTCCTGAATCCAGAACCCGCGGGACCGAGGCCGTTCCGGGTTCCCGTTTTTCCGGACTTTGGAACGTCTTTCTGACGTCACGAATCTGGAAACACCCGAGCCCAGGTTTGATGATTTTCTGGATTTTGGAACGTCAGGAAAGGGGGTGGGGGGGATCCTCGCCGAGGAGCTGTTTGGGTCGCCGGCCCTGTCGTTGAGCAAGGCCCAGCTGCCAAGGAGTTGTTCGGGTGGGCCCTGCTGAAGAGGAGCTGTTCGGGCGGGGCCCCGCCACTGAGGAAGTATTCGGGTGGGGCCCCGTACGCTGAGGAGGAGCTGTTCTCTTTTGTGAAAACTGATACAAAGTATTCATTCAGAACCATACCCACGTCATCTGCTTCCACACACAGATTACCTTTTTGGTCTCCAATCGGTTCCACTCTTTCTCTAGTTATCCTCTTGCTCTTAATGTATTTATAAAACATTTTTGGGTTTTACTTGATTTTACTTACCAACATTTTTTCATACTCTCTCTTTGCATTCCTCGTGTTCTTTTTAATTGCACCCTTGCACTTTCTATACTATAGATTTTCTGCCGTATTAAGCCCACGGTATCTGTAATAAGGCTCCCTTTTTTTTTATCCTAGGGGCTCTAGATTTGTTAGTCCCACCCTTTTCCTTTAAGAGAACATATTGCTCTGTACCCTCAGGATGCCTCCCATTGCACTGACACTGATTTACATTCAAGTAGCTGTTTCCAGTCTGCTATGGCTAAATCATCTCTCAGCTTAGCAAAATTAGCTTTTCCCCAATTGAGAACTTCTGGTTTATCTTTGCTCTTTTCCATAAACTACCCAAAATCTAACTGAATTATGTTCACTAGCACCAAATTCTCTCCCACTGCTACCCGTTCCACCTGCCCAGCTTCATTCCCTAAAACTTAAGTCCAGAACCGCCACCTCCCTTGTTGCGCTTGCTACATACTGGCTAAAAAAAGTTGTCTTGAATGCATTTTAGGAATTCCGGACCCTCTATACCTTTCACAATCATTTTATCCCTGTTAATATTAGGGTAGTTGAAATCCCCTATTATTACTGCCCTGTAGTTTTTGTACTTCTCAGAAATGTGCCCACATATTTGTTCTTCTAGCTCCCTCTGACTTGTCGGGGGTCTATCACAGGCGGTCCTGCGAACGAGGATGACTTGCTTCCACACCAAAAGAAATGAGTTCGCAGTTGTTTCAATGAAGGACCCGATATTCCAGTCCGGAACTCTGGGTGGAAGATGCCTGTGCGTGAATTTTTTTGACGTGTGGTGACCGTTGCACATCAGCCACCACACAGGCTTGACAAAGCTAGACCTTTATCCAGTGGCAAGGGTTAACCAGGGCAACTGAAGACCTGTTCTGCTGCACGGACCGAGTGCGCGCGCACACCACATCGCAGTGTAAGCTGGCCTCGGCTCTTCTGCGCCCGTACCCCATTCATCGCTCCTCTGCCACGATCTTTTGCCACTCCTCTGCCACAAAACATTCGCCACACCTCTGCCATGATCTCTCTCAGCACCAAACATTTGCTGCACCTCCGCCATGATCACTCGCCGAATTGCAGCCACGATCCCTCACTGTTCCTCCGCCCCGATCATCCGCTGCATTTCTGCCTCGATCTCTTGCTGCTTCTCCGCCTCAATCATTCGTCACTCATCCACCTCGACCTTCCTGCTCCTCTGCTGTACCTGGGCCCCGCCGATGTTCCTGCCCACACTCCAATCGGTGACCTGGGCCTTGATGAGGGCACTGCATGTGAGCAGCGAAGTGTACTAAATTGCAAGAAGTACAAGTAAATTGCTGTTTCACCTGGAAGGAGTGTTTGGGGCCCTGAACAGTGGGAAAGGAAATGATAAAAGGACAGTTTAAGAGACACAATGATGGAGCTAGAATTACCCTCGGGAACTCTGAGCAATGATGGCATTTAGTTTTGTCTCGTTTCTTTAGCCGGTATCCTGGTAGATGCCAATAGACACAATGCAGTGTCACTGATGCAGGCAGACTGACGCCCAGACTGAAGGATGAATGAATCATGAAAATTGATTGAGTGATAATCAATAATTGATGATCAGAAAAACATTAGTCAGCTTATCAATGAAGGGTATTGCTGGAAAGTTAGATTATACTATAAAAACTGAGAAAAGAAGAAATCTGGACAGTAGAAGAATGGCTTGCAGCCATTTTGGATACCGACTGAGAAACATAGAAACATAGAAAATAGGTGCAGGAGGAGGCCATTTGGCCCTTCGAGCCTACACCGCCATTCAATGAGTTCATGGCAGAACATTCAACTTCAGTACCCCATTCCTGCTTTCTTGCCATACCCCTTGATCCCCCTAGTAGTAAGGACTTCATCTAACTCCTTTTTGAATATATTTAGTGAATTGGCCTCAACAACTTTCTATGGTAGAGAATTCCACAGGTTCACCCTCTCTGGGTGAAGAAGTTTCTCCTCATCTCAGTCCTAAATGGCTTACCCCTTATCCTTGGACTGTGACCCCTGGTTCTGGACTTTCCCAACATTGGGAACATTCTTCCTGCATCTAACCTGTCTAAACCCGTCAGAATTTTAAATGTTTCTATGAGATCCCCTCTCATTCTTCTGAACCGTGAATACAAACCCAGTTGATCCAGTTTTTCTTAATATGTCAGTCCCACCATCCCGGGAATCAGTCTGGCGAACCTTCGCTGCACTCCCTCAATAGCAAGAATGTCCTTCCTCAAGTTAGGAGACCAAAGCTGTACACAATACTTCAGGTGTGGCCTCACCAAGGCCCTGCACAACTGTAGCAATACCTCCCTGCCCCTGTACTCAAATCCCCTGGCTATGAAGGCCAACATGCCATTTGCTTTCTTAACTGCCTGCTGTACTTGCATGCCAACCTTCAATGACTGATGTACCATGACACCCAGGTCTCGTTGCACCTCCCTTTTTCCTAATCTGTCACCATTCAGATAATAGTCTGTCGCTCTGTTTTTACCACCAAAGTGGATAACCTCACATTTATCCACATTATACTTCATCTGCCATGTGTTTGCCCACTCACCTAACCTATCCAAGTCACTCTGCAGTCTCATAGCATCCTCCTCACAGCTCACACTGCCACCCAATTTAGTGTCATCTGCAAATTTGGAGATACTACATTTAATCCCCTCGTCTAAATCATTAATGTACAGTGTAAACAGCACAGAACCTTGCGGTACCCCACTAGTCACTGCCTGCCATTCTGAAAAGTCCCCATTTACTCCTACTCTTTGCTTCCTGTCTGACAACCAGTTCTCAATCCATGTCAGTACACTACCCCCAATCCCATGTGCTTTAACTTTGCACATTAATCTCTTGTCGAAAGCCTTCTGAAAGTCCAAATATACCACATCAACTGGTTCTCCCTTGTCCACTGTACTGGAAACATCCTCAAAAAATTCCAGAAGATTTGTCAAGCATGATTTCCCTTTCACAAATCCATGCTGACTTGGACCTATCATGTCACCTCTTTCCAAATGCGCTGCTATGATATCCTTAATAATTGATTCCATCATCTTCCCCACTACTGATGTCAGGCTGACTGGTCTATAATTCCCTGTTTTCTCTCCCTCCTTTTTTTAAAAAGTGAGGTTACATTGGCTGCCCTCCACTCGACAGGAACTGATCCAGAGTCTATGGAATGTTGGAAAATGACACTTAATGCATCCGCTATTTCCAAGGCTGTCCAATAAACAGGACTGCTTTAGTACCATTATTGGGAAAAGTGGGATGGTTAGATTTGGCAGGAAAACAAAGTCTGAAGTCATATCAATTACCTCTTGCGACTAGGGAAACCCAAACTAAGGTTTTTAATTTTTAATATTTATAGTGGAATACAGCAGGCAAATCATGTATTTGTCTTTTGCTTGCTACTGTAAAGTAGGGTGCAAGTTGTGGGGGAGGTGGGGTAAAAGGCAGAAGACAGAATTGTTCATCAAATACAGATCAGTACCACAAGATTTATTGTCATTTGAGCTGGAGTACAAGGGGGTATATAATGCACTCCCAGCAGTATGATCACCCCTTTTCTGTTTTTCAATTCGATCCATATGGCTTCATTTGATGATCTTTCCAATTTCTCCTCACAGCTGTAATTGTTTCTGTAATCAATACTGTGAGCACCCCCTACAACTTTTTTTAACCCCCTTCTCTATCCCATCTGTAAACCCTGTAACCAGGAATGTTGAGCTGCCATACCTGCTCTTCTTTCAGCTATATTTCTAATAGCTATAATATCACACTCCCAAGTGATGGTGCTCGCTGTTGACCTCAAAGATCTAGTGATATTTGTGGCATGATTTCATCTTTCCCAACATCATTAATTTCATTCTGGCGTCACCTGTAAGAGATCTCCAGCATCCAGCAACAGTGATGTCATCAAGCAGGCTAAGCAGCCTATCACATTGCAGAACTATCACAGCAAACCAGGAAGTAAAACGCACTAAGTTCTGATGAAGGATCACTGACGTGAAATGTTAACTCTGTTTCTCTTTGCACAGATGCTGCCTGACCTGAGTATTTCTAGCATTTTCTGTTTTTATTTAAATAAAAAGCACTGATTATCGTTCCCATCTTAATCATTTTATAGAGAGCGAAATAAAGGTTGGGAAATGCACATGGGATCAGAATGTCAGCTACACTGTCGGAGGTACCGTCTTTTGGATGAGACGTTAAACCGAGGTCCCGTCTGCTCGCTCAAGTGGACGTAAAATATCCCATGGCACTATTTCGAAGAAGAGCAGGGAAGTTATCCCCAGTGCCCTGGCCAATATTTATCCCCAATCAACATCATAAAAACAGATTATCTGGTCATTAACACATTGCTGTTTGCGGGAGCTTGCTGTGCGAACATTACAACAGTGACTTCAATTCAAAAGTACTTCATTGGCTATAAAGCACTTTGAGACGTCTGGTGGTCGTGAAAGGTGCTATATAAATGCAAGTCTTTGAGTGTTTTGCATTTGGTGCGAATGTGACCAAAAATTGAAACTTCAGCAAATTATGGAAGAAAGTCAGGTAAAGTAAAATGGTTGGAAATGTTGATCTTAATTGTTGTTTCCATTGATTTTCGTTTACTTATTGCAGTGTGATCCCTGGTACGCAGAAGATCTGGGTGAAGACTTGGGGCTGTTCACATAACAATTCAGATGGAGAATACATGGCTGGCCAACTGGCTGTTTATGGGTATAAAATCACAGGTAATGGTACAATTCAAGAACATTATATAATGGTCATTGTACAACAGAATTTTAACCAATACAGCTTAAACTTATTAAAATAAATGCTTTCTATGCTGCTTGTTACACATACTTTAAAACTGCTGCAAAAATGGGTCACAAAACCGTACTTCTACTCAATACTGTTGTTAATTGCTGTGTTGTGCAACATATGTTTTGTGGTTCAACCATTTGCTTCCTGACAGGGTTATAACAATTTCAATCATAGAGAAGCTCAGCTTCATAGTGAAATCCTGGAATAGCTGCTGGAGTAGCACAGGAAAATAGGAATAATTTGGCATTTGAAAAAAAAACATTCTAGACATATCTGTTGGTTCAAAAGTGCTGCGAGCAAACATTGACATTTCATTTGATTAAGTCATTGATCATTTATGATCCAGATGGAGGTTCCATTTGACCTGCCAAATGGAATGCTGTTGCACTTTCTGCGGTGTGCTCGCCAACATTGTATAGTTTTGGTGTGATATTAGGCTGGCTGGCTTGGGTCTGCTTATTTTGGCAATTATTCCATTTGGAAATTGTATTCTTCACAACTGGAATTACAAAAATTCTTTGCACTCATTATGAAGAGAGGATTTTGTGCATCCTTGTGCTGTAAAGGGCTAACATATGGGAAGAAAAGGGGTTAACCTTGTCCTTTGTGTCCAATCATAGCTATATATAGCAGTGGTTTGTGGATTTGTTGCAAAAATGACCTTCATTTACATACTGTTTGTTCTGGTTTAACAACTGAAAATAGTTATTTAAAAAATAGAACTTTAGCTGTTTGCTAAACGTGCTTATTTTCCACCTGAGTGGGTTGAAGATAGGCCAGTACAACTGTTTCTTCCTTGCATCACTCTGAAAGCAGGTACTGATGTCAGAACTGGTACCCACAGTATAAATGTAACCTTTTGAAACCATACATCAAGGTCTATTAATCACTGATACAGTTTTATAAAATATTTCACTAAACATTGTCACTCCAGTGCAGTGGGCTCTTTGCAATCTGTGGCATCTACCTGAAACTAGTTAATACCATTTTGAACAATTGCAGGTGGTGTGATCAGTTTTTTATATTACTTTCGCTGTTCAAAAAAAAAAAGTTAAATACTTGTGGACATTTTATGGGAGCTGTGGTAGCTCAAGCGGTTGAGTGCTTGACATCCAGAAAGGTCATAAGTTTAGTTCCAGGGCTGCCTGACACATACAGGTTGTGTACCTCTTTGGTCCGGCATCCTTGGCCATGCTGGATCAGAGAATTTTCTGGACCACGGGAGGTCACGCTGACCCTAGACTTAACAGGTCCTGATGACGGCGCTCGGGCCCCTGAATGCCCTCTGCCATGCTCCGGCTGCAAAACTCTGGCCTCACTCACTCTCCGCGCTGGTTTGCTGATCTTTTCCAGACAAGATGGAGTCCTGACCCCAGTACACCACCCACACAAAGCAGCAGCTCTGCACAGAGTCAGGAAAACATCATGCTGAAATCTTGGGCCTCCCTCTTGTGGTGCTGGTTTGGTACTTTTTTTTTCTGGAGGCAACTGTTGATAACACTGCTGACAACGACCCGATCGCGTTCTGCGCATGCGCAGCGCAGAAGCCTACTATGCAGCATTTTGTCGCTCAGAATTTTTCCATTTTTTTCAATCCTCGGCGCCTCAGTCAGCCGTCTGCACTTCCCTTTCGTTGCCCGGCCAGCTTACCTCCATGAACAGTGCGGGGACCTCCATAAACAGCGCGGGATGCGACCCCTGCTGGGAATGATGCCGGACTAGGGATGTTTCCGGACCAAAGCGTCTCGGACTAGGAGAGGTACAACCTGTAGTTGCTTGCCTCAGTTGAATGAATGTTATTAGTTCTAAGCCAGGCCACTAGATGGAGCACAACATTTAAAAAAACAAGGTCAGGTAATGTAAGTGGATTATCCACTACAGGTTGCGCGTCTGAAATCCAGAGTTCCAAAATTCGGAATGTTCCGGAATCCAGACACCGGGCCGATCCATGGTGGGGTCATCTGGAAACTGGAAAATGTTCTGAAATCCGGACCCCCCCCCCCCAGTAGCCTGACTTTGCCCAAACCGACTTCTCCCGCGGCGTCCCAACTTCACCCGGCCCGACCTCTCCCTCCCTTGGCGGCCCCTTGCCTTGGATGCCAGACCCCACCTACCTCGACCCAGGCAAAGACATTTCAAAATCCGGAAATATCCTGAACAGCCTCAGTCCCGAGGTTTCCAGATTTCGGCGCTCAACCTGTATCTCAATTTAGATTTTCTTGTGAGCAGAGATGTTTTTTTTGATTGTTTCGGTATTTCCAATTGACACACAACTTTTTCATCAAGGGGGCAGGTCAGCAACCTGCTTTCAGGATTCGCAGACAACAGGCTTGATGAAGCAGCCTGCATTGAGTCACCTCTCATTAAATCCTCCCCCTTGACCTGGACAAGGACCTGATTAAGAAAGGGAAGATAGACTATGAAAGTAAACTAGCACGAAATATAAAAACAGATAGCAAGAGTTTCTACAAGTAGAATGTAAAAGAGTGGCTAAAATAAATGTTGGTCCCTTAGAGGACGAAACCGGTGAATTAGTGATGGGGAACATGGAGATGGCAGAAACTCTGAACAAATACTTTGTATCAGTCTTTAAGGTAGAGGACACTAAAAATATCCCAACAGTGGATAGTCAAGGGGCTATTGGAGGGGGGTGGGGGGCAGGAACTTTCCACAATCACTAAGGAGGTGGTACTCAGTAAGATACTGGGACTAAAGGTGGATAAATTCCCTGGACCTGATAGCTTGCATCCTAGGGGTCTTAAGAGAATTAGCGGCAGGGATAGTGGATGCATTGGTTGTAATTTACCAAAATTCCCTGGATAGATTGGAAAACTGCAAATGTAACGCCCCTACTTAAAAAAGGAGGCAGACAAAAAGTTGGAAACTATAGACCAGTTAGCATAACGTCTGTGGTTGGGAAAATGTTGGAGTCCATTATTAAAGAAGCAGTAGCAAGACATTTGGAAAAGCATAATTCAGTCAGGCAGAGTCAGCATGGATTTATGAAGGGGAAGTCATATTTGACAAATTTGCTGGAATTCTTTGAGAAAGTGACGAACAGGGTGGTTAAAGGGGAACCAGTGGATGTGGTGTATTTGGACTTCCAGAAGGCATTTGACAAGGTGCCACATAAAAGGTTACTGCACAAGATAAAGCTCACTGGGTTGGGGGTAATATATTAGCATGGATAGAGGATTGGCTAACTAATAGAAAACAGAGAGTCGCGATAAATGGTTTATTCTCGAGTTGGCAATCAGTAACTTGTGGGGTGCTGCAGGAATCACTGCTGGGATCCCAGCTATTTACAATCTATATTAACAACTTGGATGAAGGAACCGAGTGTAATGTAGTCAAGGTTGCTGATGATACAAAGATGGGAGGAAAAGCAATGTGTGAGGAGGACACACAAAATCTGCAAAAGGACATAGACAGGCTAAGTGAGTGGGCAAAAATTTGGCAGATGGAGTATAATGTTGGAAAGTGTGAGGTTATGCACTTTGGCAGAAAAAAATCAAAGAGCAAGTTTTTATTTAAATGAAGAAAAATTGCAAAGTGCTGCAGTAAAGCGTGACCTGGGGGTTCAAGTGCATTAAACACAAAAGATTAGTATGCAGGTACAGCAAGTGATCAAGAAGGCCATGGAATCTTGGCCTTTATTGCAAAGGGGATGGAGTATAAAAGCAGGGAAGTTTTGCTACAGTTATACAGGGTATTGGTGAGGCCACATCTAGAATACTGCGTACAGTTTTGGTTTCCACATTTACGAAAGGATATACTTGCTTTGAAGGCAGTTCAGGGAAGGTTCGCTAGGTTGATCCCGGAGATGAGGGGGTTGACTTATGAGGAAAGGTTAAGAAGGTTGGGCCTCTACTCATTGAAATTCAGGAGAATGAGAGTTGATCTTATCGAAACTAAGATTATGAGGGGGCTTGACAAGGTGGATGCAGAGAGGATGTTTCCACTGATGGGGGAGACTAGAACTAGGGGGCCTAATCTTAGAATAAGGGGCCGCCCATTTAAAACTGAGATGAGAAATTTCTTCTCTGAGGGTTGTAAATCTGTGGAATTCGCTGCCTCAGAGAGCTTTGGAAGCTAGGTCATTGAATAAATTTAAGACAGAGATGGCAGTTTCTTAACCGATAAGAGAATAAGGGGTTATAGGGAGCGGGTAGGAAAGTGGACCTGAGTCCATGATCTGATCAGCCATGATAGTATTAAATGGCGGCGCAGGCTCGAGGAGCCATATGGCCTACTCCTGCTATTTCTAATGTTTCTTCTGCAGTTCTTTTGGATCTCTGAGTATAGGCAATAAGTCACTTTCCTTCAGAATTTGTTCTGCACTATTGTCTTCTGCACCCATTTAAATGGCTGCAGAAGCATTAAAATATTATGCTTAGCTTTGTGTGGGTGGAAGCTTACCATGGATGTTTAACTTGATTCCAGCCTGGAAGTTTAGGTGGGTACGGTAGCACACAAGTCAAATTGTTCCTGCAGCAAATTTGCTCAAAACAAAATGTTTGCACCCTGTTCTGTTTTAATCAAATATCAAAGTTAAGCAAAATAAAAATAATTGTCTTAATTATAGGTCTTCTGTTTCAGCAAAAATATACTTGCCAGATAAGGTCCCAGTACTTGCTTAAATGCATACCAATGAAGCTCTGTTAATTTTATTTAAAATACCGGGATCTGCGAATTTAGTAAAAACTTATATTTATTTCTACAGTATGGAACACTGCCCAACCTATGTCATTTTTTAATGAAAATGTGTAAAGACTTGATGTGTTCAAGCAATTCACTTCAATTGATCATTCATATTACCATGTTGACTCTTTTGAAGATGAAGTAACTTTAGTGCATCAAAACAGGATTTTTTGGAGGGTCCAGTAACTATTGCATGTAGACCAAAGTTCTGGCTTTTAAATAGTGGGTTAACATCCAACGGAGTACTCGCGTCCGGTGGTGTAGAATGGTGACTCCGCATCTAGCCAGTTCTCCTGGTCGGGAGTTGTAAGTCAGGCTAACGATCTATCGATGTAAATAGGGACTTTGTTACAGAAACAGTTTACAGCATGATCGGCGAGATATAAAGCATTGGAAGAAATGAATTGCCTAGTGTCACAATGCACGGAAGAGAACTATTGTATCAAAGAACCTTGCACCATTTGGCCCGTTGTGCATGTGCCAGTTCTTTGAACGAGCTGTCCAATTTAGTCTCATACCCCAGCTTTTTCCCCATAACGCTGCAAATTAGTTCTCTTCAAATACATGTCCAATTGACTTGGGAGTTCTTATGGCACCTGATTCCACCATCCTTGCAGGTGGTGCGATCCAGAATATAACATAAATGTCTGAATGAAATAATTTCTTCTCATTTCCCTTCTAGTTCTTTTGCCAATGATTCTACATTTATGACTTCTGGTTAGCGACCCACTTGCTAGAGGAAACAGTTTCTCCCTACATGCTCTTCTCAAAATCCCATATAATTTTGAATGCCTCTATTGTGTCTCCCCTTAACCTTCTCTACTCTAAGGAGAACAAACTCAGCTTCTAAAATATCTCCACATGACTGAAATTCCTCATCTCTGGTATCAGGTTAGAGAACCTCCTCTGTACTCTCTCCAAGGCCTTGACATCCTTCCTAAAGTGTGGTGCCCAGAATTATACACAATACCCCAGCTGAGGCCAAGCCTGTGATTTGTACAGGTTTAGCATGACCTCCTTGTTTTTGTATTCAGTGCCCCTACTTACAAAGCCAAGTATCCCATATGCTTTCTTAAGTGCCTTATCAACTAGCCTTGCCACTTTCAAGAATTTTTTGAATATGCACACCCAGGTCCCTCTACTCTTGCACCGCCTCAGAATAGTACCATTTAGATAATACTGCCTCTCCATGTTGTTTCTCCCAAAGTGCATCACTTCACACTTAACTGCATTAAATTGCATTTGCCATACATCTGCCCATTTTACCTCTATATCCTCCTGAAGTCTGCTGCTGTCTTGCTCATTATTTACTACGTTGACATGTTTTGTATCATCTGCAAACTTCAAAATTGTACTTCCTATTCCCAAATCCAGATCATTTGTATATAACAAGAAACACAATGGTCCTAATACTGACCCTGGGGAACCTCATTGCATACTTCTCTCCAGTCAGAAAAATTACGTACCCAAGTTACCATTGTCCTTTTTCCAAATAAGTCCATTGCATATGGTTTTTGTTTCCAGAATTTTTTCAAGTTCTACTTTATTATTACAAAATCCTCTAAGGAAATTCTCTCGACTAGAATCAGTGTGTACAGCATTCTGTATTTCCTTCCACTTGGATTTTTTTTAATACTTCAGGCTCTTCTTAGTAAGTGTATAGAAATGTCACATATGAGGACTTAAGGTGAAAGTTAGCGACGATTTGGTTTAACAGGGGAACTGACGACCTTCCTTTTCTTTATAAAGGAGATTAAACCTACTGTTTGGTTAAAAAAAAATGTCTGTTAATCCTAGTATTAATAGCCTGAATGTACTGACAAAAACAGGAAGAACTTGTGCTGCTGGTTTTAAGAAAGCTATATAGTTACATTTATTTAACAATTGTAAACTTCTCCTATTCATTGATAAAACTCCTTCCCCATTGAAATTTCAAATTGGAATTCATCAGAATGGCGTCTCTTGAAATGTTTTTTTGTTACAGCAGTCATGCTCCTTACACCTGGAATTATCAAAGTGCTTTAATGTTGCTAGTCTATGTAGATGCACATGTTTGAAACTATGATGAAAAGTGCTGGTTTGTAGTCATGCTTGGCTTTCATTTATTTAAATAATTGAAATGCACAGAGGTTTTATACACTTGTGCTTGAAGGAAGCAGAAATGATAACATTGATTGAGCTATTCGGTTTCCAACTTTACTGGTCTCTGGTTGAACTCCTGGGATTTGCAATATTTCCAGTTTTGTTTCAACCACTGAGAAGTTAGCTTTCACTGTCCACTTATACAACTGTAGTTTCCTGCATGTGCATAATAAGCATTTGTACATTTAAGGCTTGTAAACAAGCCAAACTGCATTTACTGTACATCTAGCCCTCTTTTGTAAGGGTTCCTTTAGGAGGCAGAGGAATACTGTCCTGCTGGAAAAACACATGAGCTGGAAAGTCTAGTTAATAAATTAGTGAAATGAGCTGAATAGTTTCTGTGTAATTTTTATAGAAAGAGGGTAGGGCCAAACATTGAAGAATGATGGGGGTTGAAGTGCTGTGGAAAATAAGTGTCCCTGGATGATACTTACTTGAATAATCATTTATTCCAGTTAAAATTCCACTTGCCCATTGCAACTGAAGTATCAGATGTACAAAACCATTTTCTTAAGTTGTAATTGAGCTGATGTCCACGACTTGTATATTTTTTGTTCTGCAGTGGAATAACAACACTTGTTCCAGAGGCAGAACTGATTGTAAGAAGTCCATACTTGTCTCTGCATATCGATTGTAACTGCCACTTCAAATTCTGTCAAAAGTGGTGTAATGTTGCTTATAGCTCATTGACAAGAACTAAATTAATATTGGAACTTGTATTTATTATTTTCTAGGTCTGTTTGCTGATTACAGTGTGGAGGCAGGTTTTCTGAATGGAAATCTCTTGTAAAGCAGGTGGACAGAGACACTCCAGAGTATTAAACATATTTGTGAAACTTTAAAAAAGAAAGAAGTAACAACTCAAATAATCCAACTTGCAGAACAAAGTGCATTGTTGATGCATGGAATTTCGCAGCCCTTTTTCATCATCATGTTGATCACAAGTTCTGTCCAAATTGAATTCACCAAAACATTGCCTGTGTCTGCATCTACCTCACTGCTATTATTCATGACATTGTCACCTCCAGACTCAACTTTTCCAATGCCTCCCTCCCTTTTCTCTAGCCCTACTGAGTTCCACCCTACATAAACTCCAACTTATTCAAAACTCAGCTGTCTGCATCCTATCCTGCCTAGTTATCACTCTGATCATTCCCTACCTCCATTGGATTTCCATCTCTCTCTCCTGTCGCTCCATAACTTCAAATCCCTCCATAGCCCTGCCTTTCCTTGCCCAACCGTTGGATATAGTCAGCCCAATATCTCCACACCCTCTGCTCTTCTAACTCTAGTCTCTCTGCTCTTCCTACCTCTACGGTGCCTGTAGCTATCTCATGATTTTCACCACCTCTCATGATTCCCCCTTCCCCTCCCCCCGGTCAGTTCCTGCATGATCTGATTCCAAATGTGAAGTGGCTTCAGATGCTTTACTTCTAAAGATGCTATATAAATGGCATTCGTTATTCAGCTTGAGGACAGGAGTGCAAATCTCAATTATCTAAAGATTTTGATCCAGAAAAGCCATCAAGTACTGGCAGCTCTGGGTATTCAAAAAGATTTAGTTAGGTAGACTGGATTGCAGAGGAAGCAACTCACCCCATCCGAGAGACTCCAGCTCCAAGGTTAATAGCCCAAAATTCTGCTCTTAAAAACAAGTCTGTAGAAGAGGTGACTACAAGAATTTGCATTTGTATAATGCTTTCCAATATAGAAAAACTGTCCAGGGTGCTTGAGAGCTGCAAGTAAAATAGATGCTGACCAGAAGGAGAGATTCTCTCTCTTTGGTCTTTCTGGTGCAATAACAAGATCCAGATTTAAACTTTTGATGGCATTCCCTGCAATTTTAGCTTCTCGAGTTCCAGTAAATTTCCACTGATGAACACTCATGAAAAATTTTATCCAGTTAAAGTCCGAAAAATAAATTTTATTGCCTTTGGCTCCTGCAACTAGGCGCATGCAGCACGCCATTGTTTCGTTGCATGCAGTCATTGACTAATCGATCGAGTACAGAGATCGAGTTATGCTAATTTCGCGGTACTGACAAATACTGCAAGATTGGTCATTTAAGTTGTCATCATCATAGGCAGTCCCTCAAAATCGAGGAAGACTTGCTTCCACTCAGTGAGTTCTTGGGTGACTGAACAGTCCTATACAGGAATTACAGTCTCTGTCACAGGTGGGACAGACAGCTGTTGAAGGAAAGGATGGGTGGGGAGTCTGGTTTGTCGCACGCTCCTTCCGCCTGCGCTTGTTTTCTGCATGCTCTCGGCGACAAGACGCGAGGTGCTCAGCGCCCTCCCGGATGCTCTTCCTCCACTTAGGGCGGTCTTTCGCCAGGGATTCCCAGGTGTCGGTGGGGATGTAGCATTTTGAGGGTGTCCTTGAAATGTTTCCTCTGCCCACCTGGGGATCGCTTGCTGTGTAGGAGTTCCGAGTAGAGCGCTTGCTTTGGGGGTCTTGTGCCAGGCATGCAGACAATGTGGCCCGTCCAACGGAGCTGGTCGAGTGTGGTCAGTCCTTCGATGCTGGGGATGTTGGCCTGATTGAGAACACTGACATTGGTGCATCTATTCTCCCAAGGGATTTGCAGGATCTTGTGGAGACAGCGTTGGTGGTATTTTTCCAGTGATTTGAGGTGTCTACTTTATACAGTCCATGTCTCTCAGCCATATAGGAGGGCAGGTATCACTACAACCCTGTAGACCTTAAGCTAGGTGCCAGATTTGAGGTCCTGGCCTTCAAACACTCTTTTCCTCAGGCGACCGAAGGCTGCGTTGGCGTACTGGAGGCGGTGTTGGACCTCGTCGTCTATGTCTGCCCTTGCTCATAGTAGGCTCCTGAGGTATGGAAAGTGGTCCATGTTGTCCAAGGCCACGCCATAGATTTTGATGACCGGGGAGCAGTGCTGTGTGGCGGGGTCAGGTTGGTGGAGGACCTTTGACTTACGGATGTTTAGTGTAAGGCCCATGCTTTCGTACGCCTCGGTGAAGATGTTGACGATGGCTTGGAGTTCAGCCTCTGCCTGTGCGCAGACGCAAGCATCGTCCGCGTACTGTAGTTCGACGACAGAAGATGGGAAGGTCTTGGATCTAGCTTGGAGGCGACGAAGGTTGAACAGGTTCTCACTGGTTCTATAGTTTAGTTCCACTCCAGCGGGGAGCTTGTTGAGCAGGAGATAGAGCATTGCAGCGAGGAAGATAGAGAAGAGGGTTGTCACGATGACTCAGCCCTGCTTGACCCTGGTCCGGACGTGGATTGGGTCTGTGGTGGATCCGTTAGTCAGGATCATGGCTCATGTCGTCGTGGAGCAGACAGAGGATGGAGACAAACTTTTTGAGGCAGCCGAAACGGCGGAGGACGCTCCATAGTCCCTCGTGGTTGCCAAAGGCCTTTGTATTTAAGTATCGCGCAGTTATGTCATCACTCTCTGGGTTTTGACGCGATTTCCACCTGTTTTCTAATTAAAATTTCTGCACAATGCTCACTTTTTGAAAATGGGAACATTGATTTTTGTGATAAGTGGTCCCTAAACTAATCGTGTGAATATGAAGTACTTCCATAGAGAAGACCACGGAAAAGCATTTTTTTGAGATTCTGCCCTCGGTCGAGGGGTGGCAGTATTGCTCAAAGATACTATTACAGCACTAGAAAGGGATGATGTACTTGAGGGTTCAAATGCAGAATTATTTGGTTAGAATTGAGGAACCATAGAGGAGCTATTATGCTGCTGGGTGTATACTATAGACCATTAAATAGTGGGAAGGAGGTAGAGGAACAAATTTGCAGGCAAATTGCAGAAAGATTGCAAGAACTGTAGAGTAGTGATAATGGGGGATTTCAATTATTCTAATATAGACTGTGAAAATAACAGCGTAAAAGGCAAAGATGGGAAGGAATTCCTGAACTATGTACGAGTGAACTTTCTTGATCACTCTTTTAGCCCAACAAGGAAGGAAGCAATGCTGGATATAGTTCTGGGGAATGAAGTGAGGCAAGAGAAACATGTTTCAGTGGGAGGGCATTTGGGAAACAGTGATCAAATATCATTAGGTTTAGAGTAGTTATGTAAAATTAAATGGATAAATAAAATGTGAAATACCCAACTGGAGGAGGGCTAATTTCAGAGAGTTGAAAAGGGATCTGGCCCAGGTAGATTGGAATCAAAAATTAATCGGTAAAACAGTAAATAAGCAATTGGAGGATTTCAAAGAGGAGATAGTTTGGGTACAGACTAGACATAATCCCACAAGGGGTAGAGGAAGGATATCCAAAGCTAGAGCTGCTTTGATGACTAAAGATATTGAGATTAAAGTGAAACAGAAAATGGAAGCTTATGGTAAATGTTGGGTTCATAATTTAGTAGAGAATCAAGCTCAATACAAGAAGTACAGGGGAGAACAGAAAAGGGAAGTAAGAGGGGCAAAGAGAGTATATGAGAATAGATTAATGGATAACATAAAAGGGAACCAAAAGTCTTCTATAAACATAAAAATATTAAAAAGGTAGTCAAAAGAAAGATGGGACCAAAAAGATGATCTTCTGGAGGCATAGGACATGATTGAGTTACTAAATGAGTACTTTGCATCTATCTTCACTTTTTAAAAAAAAAAAGCAGGTGCTGCCAATGTCACTGTAAAGGAAGAGCTTTTATAGAAATTGGATAGGATAAAAATAGATGAAGCGGTGGTACTTAAAAGATTGTCTCCACTCAAAGTAAAAAATTCACCCGGTCTGGATGGGATGCATACTCGGTTGCTGAGGGAAGTAAGGGTGGAAGCTGCAGAGGCTCTAACCACAATCGTCCAATCCCCTTTAGATATAGAAGTGGTGCCAGAGGACTGCAGGATTGCAAATGTTACACTCCTGTTCAAATAAGGGGAGAGGGATAAACCTAGCAATTAGAGGACAGTTATTGGGGTTTATAGAGATTAATTCAGCACAAAATGAATTGGCACTTGGAAAATTATGGCTTAATAAATGAAAGCAAATCGTGTTTGACTAACTTAATTGAATTATTTAATGAAGTGACAGCAGGAGTGGTTGGGGGTCGTATGGTTGATGTGTATATGGACTTTCAAAAGGCATTTTGATAAAAGTACCACATAATAGACATTTTAGCAAAATTGAAGCCCATGAGATTGAAGGGGCTGTGGCTGTGGATGCAAAATTGGCTGAGGAACAGAAAGAAGAGAGTAGCGGTGAACAGTTGTTTTCTAACTGGAGCGGTGCAGCGGTGTCCCCAAGGGGTCGGTGGTTGGGCCCACTGCTCTTTTTGATATATAAATGGCGTGGGTATACAGGGCATAATTTCAAAGTTTGCAAAGGGCATGAAACTTGGAAATGTAGTAAGCAGTGAGTAGGATAGTACCAGATTTCAGGAGGACATTGACAGGCGAGTGAAATAGGCAGACACATGGCAGATGAAATTTAATGCAGAGAACGGTTAAGTGCTTCATTTTGATTGGAATGAGGAGATCAACATCAACTTAAATATTACAATTTAAAAGTGGGTATAGGAACAGAGAGACCTGAGGGTGTATGTACACACAGCTTTGAAGGTGGCAGGACAAGTTGAGACGGCTGTTAAAAAGGCATACGGGATCCTTGGCTTTATAAATAGAGGCATAGGATACAAAAGCAAGGAAGTTGTGCTGAACCTTTTATAAAAATCGGTAAGGCCCCAGCTGGAATAATATGTTCACTTCTGGGTACCACATTTTAGGAAGGATGTCAAAATCTTGGAGAGGATACAGCGGAGATTATTACAGTGGCACCAAGGATGAAAGACTTCAGTTAAGTGGAGAAACTGGGATTATTCTTCTTGGAGCAGAGAAGTTAGCTACTTTCAGAAAAGGAAGAAATAAGAGCTGTTAAAATTAGTTTTTTTTTACAAGTGGTACAGGTTTTTTTTTTCTTTTCTGTTCCTTAAATGCTAGCAATCCTGATACCTTGTCAATCCATAAAGATTTGGCAGAGCATTGAACCACATGAGTCATTGCTACAATTCAAGCTATCTCCCAGCACTCATTTTACATTTACAGTGGCCTGGAAATTGTGGTTGGAGGCTTGCCGCCCACGTACATCTCTGAACCGTAAGAAAACTCCGTACTTGCCTGATGGCTTCGGACTCTTCTGGTCCTGGATCTACAGGCGTACGCCTTCGTAAAGGCCCACGGATCCCAGAGGTGCAGCGGTTCGCAAGAGTCCCCAGGATCATGTGGGCCAGGCCAACCAATGAAAAAGGGATTCCTATTGTGCTTATGGGGATTCCATTTACGTATGGAATCCCCATAAGCATAATAGAAATCATTAAAAAAAAAATACAATTTCACAACACTGAAATAAAAATAAATAATTGCAGGTTCAAAGTTAATTAAAATACCATTTAATTAAACATTTAAAATAAAAAACATTTTTGAAAAATAAATTTCAATACTTATAACCAGGACAAAATTTATTAATTTTAAACTAATTTTAAATGTAAGTGAATGTTTAAATCGTTAAAAAAAAATGCTTACTTTAACATTTATTTAAACCCTTATGCTGGTAAAAGAATTCTTTATGCCTGCTTTTACCAGGCATATGGGTTTGCTGGGTGTATTCGTTGGGCAAATAGCCCAACTCTGCATCAGCAAGTGAATTTCCAGTGGATGGATATAATCTGTCAAAGAGAAACTTAACCGATCGCAGGTTCTGGGTTTTTACGAATGCGCATCGCACGCAGAAGCCCAGAATTTACGGGGCACTTAGAATGGCGTGTACGCCATCATGGGTCCCGTAAAATCCAGACCAGTGTATTGTAGTTTCTAGAATCGGACTTGAAACTTGCACTCAGAGGTGCCAGAATTAGCGTGACTCAGGACTAATAATTACCCTTCTCCTGAACTAATCTACAACAGTAGTCTCATGATCTCTCCAATAGGTATGTGACTCCATGATCTGTCCCATAGTTATGCTGTTAGACCATGTTGTTCAGGCTAAAACTAGAAGTGAATTTATTTCTAAGAATTAGGACAGCAGAGAAACCAAGGTGAACAGAAGGCACCAAAGCTGTGGCTCAGTGAGTAGCACACTGAGTCAGAAGGTTGTGGGTTCAAATCCCATTCCAGGAACTTGAGCGCAAAAATCTAGGATGACACTCCAGTGCAGTGCTGCACTGTTGGAGGTGCCGTCTTTCAGATGCGATGTAAAACTGAAGCCCTGTCTGCTCTCCGGAGCCATGGGATCTCCATGGTAAAAGATCCCACGGCACTATTTCAAAGAGCAGCAGGGGAGTTATCCCCGGTATCCTGGCCAATATTTATCCCTCAATCAACACAACAAAACAGTTTATCTGGTCATTGTCACATTACTGTTTGTGGGAGTTGCTGTGCGCAAATTGGCTGCAGCATTTCCTACATTACAACAGTGACTGCACTCCAAAAGTACTTCATTGGCTGTAAAGTGCTTTGAGACGTCCGATGGTCGTGAAAGGTGCTAAATAAATGCAAGTCTTTCTTTATATTTCTCTGTCAATAAACTGCAAGACTCCTTGGTAAGGTGTTTGTATGTAGGAATGGTGAATGTTCCTGCTCTCTTTATACAGCTCAGCACTGCCTGAATGGAAGACATGTCCAACAGACTGCAAACTATATTTCAGTCCAAGAAGTCTCTGAACACAGCTATCCATTAAACCAGATCCAAGAGACAATGGATATCTTGAACATAGAACCACTTGATGAGCAGCAGTTTACATCTTATTCATTCTTCAACAAGGCAAAAACAGTGAGCGCGGGAAGATTATTTGACTGTCAAGGGCAGTACACGAGACCAATTCTGATTTTACTTGACACCCACACATGCACTTTTCAGTAAGGGTCACTGGATAGCAATTGGTAAGGATTTGCCCGATGGTGGATGGTGTGACCATGACATTTTTTTTAAATAATTTTTTTAACGTTAGTTGCCAGAATAATTAATTTTGGTTGAATTATATTCTAGTATTGGTTAATATTTGGCGAAAAGTGTGCGGCCGCAGCCCCAGTCTACTTGTCTGCTGCCCTGGAGTACCTAATGACTGAGATCTTGGAACTGGCAGGCGAGGCAATGCAACAAGAAGTTGCCCATCATCCCATGTCACCTACAGCTTGCCATCTGCAATGACGAGGAGCTCCATAAGCTCCTAGAGTTATTGATGTTATATAAAAGAAGCTAATGTTTTGAAAGATGCAAACGGACCTTTTGTCCTGCAAAAAGGAAATTGAAATAACTGTTATTTCAACTGTATTTACACCTATGTCCTTGAAGCGTTTCTTCTGCCCATCTGAGGCTCGCTTGCCGTGAAGGAGTTCTGAGTAGAGCACTTACTTGGGGAGTCTCGTGTCGGGCATGCGGGTGATGTGGCCCACCCAATGGAGGCTCAAAGCCTCCTTGATAAAGTGTAACATCCCCACCGGCACCTGGGAATCCCTGGCCCAAGACCGCCCAAAGTGGAGGAAGAGCATCCGGGAGGGCGTTGAGCACCTCGAGTCTCATCGCTGAGAGCATGCAGAAATCAAGCGCAGACAGCGGAAGGAGCATGCGGCAAACCCGGCTCCCCACCCATCCTTTCCTTCCAACCACTGTCTGCCCCATCTGTGAGAGACTGTAATTCCTGCATTGGACTGTACAGTCACCTGAGAACTCAGAGTGGAAGAAGCAAGTCTTCCTCGATTTTGAGGGGACTACCTATGATGATGATGATGATGATGATTTATACCTGTACATTGCGGCTTGATTGTAACCAAATTTTTTTTCCACAAGAAAATTCTGTGCAATTACCTCATCCATGAATTAAATTCTGGTTAAAGCTACAATGTTTTATAATTCTCAGTTACTGTTTACACATATGGCAGAGCTAAAGAACAACCATAGTTTTCTTTTAAATGGTTTCAAGTGAATTATGAAAATACATTTCAACATTTCACAGTGAAGGTCAGTAAGAACCACGAGTTGTGTGCTCTACAATTTTCATAATTGTTTTCGGTTTGATTGGCAGAGTCCTACATGGTAAAATCAGCAGCAACAGTATACAAATTGAGATGCTGAAAATGACCTCGCACTCGAAGGATTTAAAAAGATAGGGAACAAAATATTTTTTTAATTAAAATTTTCTGTTCAGCTCCTGCCTTTCGATGAGGAATAAAATGTTTGTATTTTAACACATACATTACACTGCAGTTTTAAGGCAATAGTATAGTTCAGGGACATTTGATTAGTTTTCTGAACATTTATCTATGATTGCATGTTTTTTCACATGTTTTTTTATAGTTGAATGGAAATAGAATAAGTACCTATTTATTGACGCAGAATGTCCGCAGCATGTATTTGTTTCTGACCAGCCCATGGCACTGAAATGGATCTGATCAATGACATCCTATGGATTCTGACTTGAGCTTATATTGCTCATTGTCCTTCTTGACCTCTCCGCTGTCTTCAACGCTGTGGGCCAATTCTTTCTTCTTCACAACATCCTTCATGGTTGATCTCTGTGTGCCTGCACTCCTGTTTCATTTTTAATAGAATCAGCACCTCTCCTCAAATAGTTCTCCTGTGCTCTCGGATTGTCCCTAATGTGCATGACTGTGTCCTTGGTCCACTTCTATTCATTATCTACATCCTGCCTCTTCGTAACAACCACAAATAAGCTTAGCTTTCACATGAATGTCGATGAAACACAACTCTCCACCATCATCCATGAGTTTTTATACAATTGTCAAGTATACAGACCTGCCTTCAGTATATAATTTTCAATTAGGAGTTAGGTGACGGCTCTTTGATGTTAACAGCAAATGATTGGCTCCACTATCAGCTAACATCTACTTTGTTGTGAACAATTCCTTCGTGACGCAAGATACTCAACCTGTTCCTCCTTGGCCAAGCTCAACCAGGTTTAGATGGTTTTGTAAACCTCATCATAAAAATTGGGGATCTTGCCTTTTAAAAGTGGTCCAGAACTGGCTTCCATGCCAGATATTTGCGACTACATAGTGTACTGTTCTTTTGGTCAAAATGAATACTAATTTATCATGTAGCTTTTCGTTGCAGGAATATTTTAACTTTAGAAGTGGTTGAACGGTAGATGTAAGACCAGTATTTACCTAAATGGCTTTGCAGTGTACTATTTCCAACTTGTCTTAGCATGTTCTCATTGACAACAGGCCCCTTGTTCTGAGAGCTTATGTTGTAATGACCCAGCATCTGTTTATCATCAGACTGGCAGCTTGAAAATAAACCTAGTGTTAAATTTTATCAGCCGGTAGGGGGTCATGCTCTGCTAAGTTCTACTCTGCTCCATTGACCAGACAGTGCATTAACTGGTGTAATTCAAAGTGGCTTTTCAGTTGTAAAAGATGTGAGTTAAGAGAGAAAATTTGAAAAGAATCTGGGAGCCCTTCATGGGGTCATGCTTTCGTACCAAAATGATTAACTTGAAAAGTTGAAGTTTCTGGGCTGGTTACAAATTTTAAAAAGGAACATTTGCAGCTGGTGTAGGCTGCTAGACCTGTAAGATTGTGGCCATGCCACTTATTTATCATTTCATAGTGACTACTCAGATTGTTTTACGTATTTCTTTTCTAAGGCAATTTGTTTTGAATAATTGTCTTTTCGAGTGAATGAACTTTTTTTTGCAATATCTATATTTCCGCACCAGGTGGATTGGTCATGCAGCATTTTGGTCTACGGATGCATGGTGCCATGGAGTAATAAGATGGAGGTTTGGCCTCCGTTTTTCCATTTTTGGCCAGGTCTGTACCAGAAGGTACAGAGTGGAGTCCTGGTGTTTTTTCATAAGAGACAAAGGGCAAGTAAATCTGAGTCACTTAGTGGTTAGTTGCAAAGCGGCATTGGTAAGATGTGGAAAATGGTTGCCTGCCTGACCTTTTAACTGGATAATGCACCACATGCGATGTCAGTGGTCAAAATGTTTTTTTTTGAAGGGGGGGGGGGGGGGGGGGGAGAGGGTTGCAATAATTAACCTAATTTATTTTCATATATTTTTATGATGTGTTTTCTATAGAATGACGTTTCTTTTTTAGATTTTTTTTAGAAGGAATTGTAGGCGTTTTCTCTTGGTGGGAGTGATCATTCCCATCCTGGAGCCTATTAAGTGGTTAATAAACTAATGAATAGCAGAATTAATAAAACTTTTCCATGGTTTGCTAAATTGGTGGGTTTTTCAGCTTTGTTTTAACGGTGAACAGTAGTCGACGCACAATACTTCCATAACTCTTCAACTATTCATTCATGGGTACATGTGGATTTTTCAGGTTCCCAATTAACAAGATAATTTGCAGCAGGGCACTTTGTCTAAATTTGTACAATAAATGTTGCTGATTTGGAAACCATAAGACTAGACTTAATTTTTCCCTTAACAAAATTGATATTTTACTCAAACTGTAGAGGATTTCTGACACTTGAAGCTGTACCATAATCCAGTAGCTTTCAAACTTTTCAAGTGCAGACCCCTGCAAATGTTGGCACACTCCAGGGGATCTCCTGCAAATATTGACACACACTTGGGCACCCTGTCCTATCTTAAAGGCAGTGTTTGCTGCCCAAAGAAAAAAATGTGCATCTTTGTAGAAAACTTTTTTACTTATACAGCAAAAACTGGACAAGTCAACAAAGACCAATACAGAAATATTATCAACCATCTGGGCAACCAGAGGATCTATGTGGATATCCCAAGGTCTGGGGACCCGAGTTTGAAAATCTTTCTTCTCATCAACACACAATTATTTGTAAATGTTTTCTACCGTGCCAGGGAGATTTTACTTGCTAATAAACCAAACCTTCTATGGGAGAATAGTATGATTAATCAAGAATGATATGAGCATGAACATAGAATTTAGTGAAACCTTTTCCAGGGGCAGCAATGATTTTTCAAAATCAATTTTTAACTATTAAGCAGTTTATTAAATGTGTTGGTTTTAGATTACCTAACAGCTAAGGACTCTTAGCTGTTGGGCATATTAAACTGTGGTGGCTGAACCCAGACCTTAAAAAAACATGTCACAATAGCACTTTTGTACTACATAAAATGTAGCTGGAAATGGACTCTTTATATGCACGTGAACCAGACTGGTAATGTACTGTTTTCTAATGAACCTCTTGTATGGTTCATGCGAATAGTATATTTTTATTGTCACATAATTATTAAATAAAAAATGTAAGCTCTAATGGTTCTCACTTGCTCTGTTTGGGTTTCTGATGCATTTGATATATCATTGTTTGTTTATTGTTCTTTGGAAGCTTCTAGTATTAACTAATGACTTTGATTTACTTGTAGTGGAACTGTTGTCTTGAAAAATAAACTAAAATACAAAGTAAATTACTTTTACTTATTATCCCTGCAAATTTCATAGCTCCAAAACATGGTTACTTTAAAATTTTTTTAGTACAGGTACAGCGTCGAAAATCCGGAAGTCTTGGGACCAAGGCTGCTTAGGATTCTGTGTATTTCCGGACTTCGGAACATCTTTCTGATGTCCTGAATCCGGAAGCGCCTGGGCCTAGGTAGATAGGGGAGAGTCAGGCGGCTGAGCGGTGTGGGGGGGTCGGGTGGGGCAGAGTTCCGAGGCGGGGGAGAGGTCGGCGGGGGAGAGGTCAGTGGCGGCCCGAGGCAGGGGAGAAGAGAGGTCGGCGGCGCCCCGAGGCGGGGGGAGAGATCAGCAATTCCTTGATTTCGGATAACCCCGCCACGGATCGTCCTGGTGTCTGGACTCCAGAACAGTATGGATTCCAGAACTCCGGATTTTCAACGCTGTACCTGTACTTGAATATTTTTAAAATTTGTATTTTGACCCAAAGTTTCTACAAATGTCCAATCCATTAAGTATGTTTGCAGGAGTAAGTGACAAAGAACTTGCCCTCTCTGAAGTATGTAAGACCACTTTATGTAATTGGGAGTTGCTGGGAAAGAGCACTTAGTGGATTGAATCGATAATTTACAGTTCCATCTAACACCACGGGAATAAAAAACTTTAAAAAAAAAAGGTTGGGCATATAATCAGCTTCCAGGCCTTTGGTAGTGGTAACTGTGATTGCACAGCCTACTGATTGCCATCCAAATTCACACGGGCGTGGTCACTTGAGTGAGGTGCAACCACATGTGGAGCAGCACCTCTTGATGACCTTCAAGAGAGCACAGACAAGGTTAAAGTTAGAGGAGAAAAGGCTATTTTAAAACTGGAATGTTAAAAAGGGAATCTGCATTTCTGCACTGGTTTCTTTTCTCCTGTACAATTTTGAGCTATTATGTATATATAAACTTTGTTTGAAACTTGGAGATGGATAATTTCTATGCCTACAGTGTCCCCAAATTTTATTTGTGATTTGCTAATGGGAGATTTTAGCTGAAGAATTAAGACAAACACATAATTTGATATTTTCCCTGGTATTCAGGATTCCTGCTTTAAAAGCTATTGAAACACTGTTTTCACTTCCACTTCAATTTGTAATAATTTTAATAAAGGCATTTTCTGGAGACCCTAAAACCAATTCTGGACATGGATTTTTCACAGTTTTGGAGAACAGCCATATTTTTTTTCGCAATCGAAGTTTTCATATCGAAGTTACTCCTGTGTAGTTTGATTGCAATCACACCCATAATGCAAGTAAGAATCCACTCTTCACTTTTTCATTCATAGTTTTCATCACCCAAATTTTCTTTCAGGTTACCTACACTCTTAATCTCCTTTTATGAAAAAACATTGGTATACAATTTCTACCCCATTTACATGTGTAGTTTTGACACAGTTTATCCAGATTTGACAGACAAGGTGACGTGTTGAGCTTAGTTTTTAAAAAGACTTCATTTAGAAAGTGCCTTTCACGATTTCAGGATATCTCAAAGCACTTTACAGCCAATGAAGGAAGTACTTTTGAAGTGTCATCACTGTTGTGATCTAGTTTGGTCAAATTGGACCGACATGTCTGAAATTTGGTGTAGATTGGGCACATGCACATGTTCGCACAGATTCTTGCACGCAGAAGAAAGCCTAATACAAGAATATGAAAAAGGAATACAAGACGATGATTTAATTCTGAAGCTGTTGCTCTGCTGTGTAGATCAAATGTTGCAAACCAAATTCAGTTTAGTTAAAGGAACATACAGATGCTAGAAATGTAAATGAAAGCCAAAATTCTGGAAATATACAACTGATTAATCAGCATCTGAAAGGGAAAAATAAGTTGACGTTTTATATGTGAATCTTAAGAATTCCGTTCATCAGTTCTGATAGTCACACCTGAAATTATAATTTATTTCTCTTCCACATACTAAAATAGTCTGTAATTTCCAGCATTTTCTGTTTTCATTTCCTCATTTAATTGCAACCTTGTGTTCAAAATTAATTTTCTTTGAGATCAGTAGATGGCAGTATTTAACAATAAATGGTACTGGCCTTCCACATTGTCCATTTTATAGCACTTTATGTAGAATTCCATACTTTTGCAATTAATATTGTAGTACTTGTTTAAAAGGCACCAGTGCCACTCAACTAACATCTGGTCTAATTTTGTTTTGAAAGCCAGGCTTTCTGTTAAATATGATAAAAACTGATCAATGGAACATTTGGTAGGTTCCGGCCTTTTATCCAATAGGTGGCAATGTTTGACAAGGAATTACCATTTCTCTGTGCCTCTGATCTCGAGTTCTCTCAAGTTTACCTTTTGACACCAAAATTGTGCATCAACTTGCTGCTATGAAGTGCATTTTCACATTCAACATATGATTTAAATGTGTAAAATACAGATGTATTTGTGTTTCCCTTGTAAGTTTGCATATTACTTCATCAAAAATACTACACTACCAAATATAGTTGAAATCTTAAAGCGTTTTTGAACTATAATGCTTCAACTTTTTTTGTTTTAACAAAAGTACACCTGTATTTTATACATTTAAAGCATGTTGAATGTTTAAGTGTATATTTGTGATACTGACAGGAAGCTATAGGTTAACAAAAAGACTAAGCATAGTAATATTGATGGAATGTGAAAATAAACATTTTTTAAAGTTTTAAATTGGTGCATGAATTAATTTGGCTGTGGTAACTGATTGGGAAAGATGGACTCTGATTAATGAGACGGTAAAGGATTTGAGACGAGCAGTATGAGAGTGCAGGCAATCCTAGTGTCTTGAATGTGTCAAATAATTGTTAGCTGACGGAAATGATCATATCCAAATAAAGCTAAATGGTGCCATGGTAGCTGTGCGATGCTGCTCGGCCTTTGTGTCCAATCAGAAGAACTCCTGTTTCCTCATTGCGCACTAGCTAGTCGTATTCAGTGCTGTAAACTGGGAAGCTGGCTTGTTGCAGTTTATTCTAATTTTTTTCTCAAGCCATTTTTAAAAAATCATTCTAAATGCAAGGGAAGAGGAATAAATGAGGGCAGGAACGGTTAAGATGTAGTTATGATGACTAGAAGGTATGTATGGCATTGTAGCATTGTCTGTCTGAATACAGAACCTATTAAAAATAACGCAGTGTTTTGCAGTGTCCAGAAGCAACATTTTTAAATTTAGGTTGGTGCAAGAAGGGACAGAATTTTAGGTTTGTACCATATTGTTGAGAGTATATGACATCAGTTACCTTGTTTTGTATGGCAAACGGGACATAATTGTGTAGCTTTTTTTACGGGTACTTTGGAGTTCGGACATAATTGATGCTATTTCATTAAACCTGAATGCACTATAATAAATATGCTGCAGACCATTTTGACTGTTTCGGTAGATCTTAAAAACGTCGAGTCCAAATGTTTCTTATGACATTGCTCTCAGCTGCTTGTTCTTGGATGTTTTGCTTCCAACACATTATTCATAAAGGTAGCTTAAAAGCATGCAAATAGTTGTATTGATGGGTTTTAATTTAGTGACAACTTTCACTTCAGTTTTTAACAGGACAAAAGATAGCTGAGTTGAATGTAACTGGTATATTTTCAATGGCGCTGCTCACAGTGAATCGAAGGTGCACTATTTTGTTACAAGAAGAGTGTTTCTGTCGCAACATCAGGGCTACTGATTTATACTGACCAAAGACAAATTCAGGTTTTATTACATGGTATGAAGGGATTGTTACTGTGATTTGGAGATCAAATACCGCGACTCGCCATTATTCTGTGAAAACTATAAATGACTGGCCTTCATTTTTTAAATATTCTTTTACCTGTATATTTAATTTTTATCTCTTGCTATTTTTAAAGTTGTGGATGCAGAGCCAGGCTTATACAAGGTTCACTAATTAGAAGTAGGTATCTGGTATTTTACAGAACTGGGGAGGACGGGTGGAGTTTAGCTGGACTGGGCATGGTCCTGGGGCTTGGCAGCACTTTGGTTTGGTTTTCCATCACTGGTTTGGCAGATGATTTCTATAGCACAATATTTTCTCAAAAAATGTTCTGCGTGCTTTGGTTGGTTCATTTTAATTTTTTAAAGTTTTTTTTAGTGGCAGTTCACTTGACTGCATTGGATGGGTTAATAAGCCCTGTGTAGTTTCTCATTGGTGGTTTTCTTTTAAATTCAAGTTTGATGGCACAAGTGTGACAAGCGGGAGTAAGTATGACAAATAGGGAATGTATGCTTAATGCAAGACTTCTAATATATTCAAGATTTGTGTCAATTTTGTTAGACTGCATTGTTTTGGAAAATTGAAAGGTAAGGATGTATTGCTGCTCGAAATGTGTTGGCACTGCATGGATTTCCAGTCAGTGGAACATAGCTGCTCAGTGAAATGTAAAATATGTTTTGAGAATTAAAAACAAAATCCTTCTGATTGCCACAAAGTGTTAACATTCACTAATATAGCAATCCAACTCCCCCTATCCATCAATAAATGTATGCTATTGATCATCGGCTTTTGCTTTGATGTTTGTCCACCAAGTAGTAAAATGTACATAGATTTGAAAAATACGATTGAATTTCTTGGCTATTACAATGATGGATAATGGAGATTGGAGGGTGGTTGCAAATCTGCAAATGTTGTCGATTGTTGCCCTGAATTTTGAAGTGCATGTCCTGAAGACAAACGTAGGTCCCTTGCAGTCGGATTCAGGTGAATTTATAATGGGGAACAAAGAAATGGCAGACCAATTGAACAAATACTTTGGTTCTGTCTTCATGAAGAAAGACACAAGTAACCTTCCGATTGTATTAGGGGACAGTGGGTCTCGTGAGATGGAGGAACTGAAGGATATCCATATTAGGCGGGAAATTCTGTTAGGGAAATTGATGGGATTGAAGGCCGATAAATCCCCGGGGTCTGATAGTCTGCATCCCAGAGTATTAAGGAAGTGGCTCTAGAAATAGTGGATGCATTAGTGATCATTTTCCAACAGTCTATCGACTCTGGATTAGTTCCGATGGACTGGAGCGTAGCTAATGTAACACCACTTTTTAAAAAAGGAGGGAGAGAGAAAACGGGTAATGATAGACCGGTTAGCCTGACATCAGCAGCGGGGAAAATGTTGGAATCAATCATTAAGGATGAAATCGCAGCGCATTTGGAAAGCAGTGACAGGATCGGACCAAGTCAGCATGGATTTATGAAAGGGAAATCATGCTTGACAAATCTTGAATTTTTTGAGGATGTAACTAGCAGAGTGGACAAGGGAGAACCAGTGGATGTGGTGTATTTGGACTTTCAAAAGGCTTTTGACAAGGTCCCGCACAAGAGATTGGTATGCAAAATCAAAGCGCATGGTATTGGGGGTAATGTACTGACGTGGATTGAAAACTGGTTGGCAGACAGGAAGCAGAGAGTCTGGATAAACGGGTCCTTTTCAGAATGGCAGGTAGTGACTCGTGGAGTGCTGCAGGGCTCAGTTCTGTGACCCCAGCTCTTTACAATATACATTAACAATTTAGATGAAGGAATTGAGTGTAATAACTCCAAGTTTGTGGATGATACTAAACTGGGTGGCGGTGTGAGCTGTGAGGAGGATGCTAAGAGGTTGCCAGGTGACTTGGACAGGTTAGGTGAGTGAGCAAATGCATGGCAGATGCAGTATAATGTGGATAAATGTGAGGTTATCCATTTTGGGGGCAAAAACACAAAGCAGAATATTATCTGAATGGCTGCAGATTAGGAAAAGGGGAGGTGCAACGAGACCTGGGTGTCATGGTTCATCAGTCACTGAAAGTGGGCATGCAGGTACAGCAGGCGGTGAAGGCGAATGGTATGTTGGCCTTCATAGCTAGGGGATTTGAGTTGTACAGGGCCTTCGTGAGGTCTCACCTGGAATACTGTGTTCAGTTTTGGTCTCCTAATCTGAGGAAGGATGTTCTTGCTATTGGGGGAGTGCAGTGAAGGTTCACCAGACTGATTCGAGGGATGGCTGGATGGCTGGACTTGTCATTTGAGGAGAAACCGGATCAACTGGGTCTTTATTCACTGGATTTTAGAAGAATGAGAGGGGATCTCATAGAAACGTATAAGATTCTGACGGGACTGGACAGATTAGATGCGGGAAGAATGTTCCCGATGTTGGGGAAGTCCAGAACCAGGGGACATAGTCTTAGGATAAGGGTTAGGCCATTTAGGACCGAGATGAGGAGAAACTTCTTCACTCAGAGAGTTGTTAACCTATGGAATTCCCTGCTGCAGAGAGTTGTTGATGCCAGTTCATTGGATATATTCAAGAGGGAGTTAGATATGGCCCTTACGGCTAAGGGAATCAAGGGGTATGGAGAGAAACCAGAAAGGGGTACTGAGGGAATGATCAACCATGATCTTATTGAATGGTGGTGCATGTTCGAAGGACCGAATGGCCTACTCCTGCACCTATTTTCTCTGTTTCTAGTAAGCTTGGCTGTCTCTGGAACCGTTGGGTTGTCAGTTTCCATCTGTTGGATCAAAGCACCAACATGTGACTTCAGCCATTGGATCTAACACAGCCCTGAGAGAAGGGGCCACAATTACACTGCCCCCCACCCCCATCCAATGTAAACCACTGGCCATCCAGCTACAGAAGGTAACTTAAAGTTATCAAGCACTTTTTACTCGCAATTCTGTTCGCAGCTTTCATTGAGATCAGCTGTTGACTTAAAACTCACTGGTGCATGCCATTTTAAATGCATTCCTGGTAACCAGCTTTGATTATATCAAACACATGTCCTGTTTACCAGCATAGTACCCTATTTTACATTTTTACATCCTTTTTGCTCTTCCATTTTCCTCTCCTAAAAGTCAGGGTTGTATATGATTTTTTTTTTGTAGGCTGAACCCAGTTCCCCAATGGGCACAAATCCCCAATATCAAAGTGCTCATCATTTAGCACTGATCAGTACCAACATGGAAATCTGGCAGAGAAAAGCCATGAGGCTCCCTTGAATTTAATAATTCATAAAATTACATCACATCGCAACCCAAGGTTGATTGTGGGGATAGCAGACAGATAGACATCTTATGGAAAAACTTGTAAGAACCTAGAAAAACAGTTAATGCAAAACAATCTGTCAGCAGCCTGTTTTCTATCAGTGAAGTTTGAGCCTTGTGGTCCCCTAAACTACCAAATAAAATGGGCGAACCAGTGAAACTGCTCAAAATGTTTTCTGGAAGCCTTTTTGCTGCCATCTTGGTTTCTGAGCTGAAGACTTATAGGAAATGAGGTTTTAGAACATAATGAAGACATAAAATGTACAAAACTTAAAGTTAATCATCTGCACTGTCGGATTTTCTATGTTTGAAATGCCACTGGTTGTTTTGAGAACTTTGCTTCGCTGAGAAGCTTCAGTCTTGTGTTAATGGGGTTCCCAGAATCATCATTCTCAACTAAAGAGACTCAGCCAGGTAGCAGGTTTACAGTTCCTTGCATGCATTTCTGCCTACAACCCTGACATTTCAAAACTAGTCATTACCAACGCATACCAGGAGTTTCTGTTTGTAAATCGCATCCCCTCCTCCACTCTTGTGTACCAAGGGAAAAATTACTGTGCATGGGGGGGGGGGGCAACCCAGGCCAACATATTTATAGCAGTGAAAGTTTTTTTTGTATAAAACATCAAAGCAAAGTTAAGCGTGCACTCAATTTTTTTCTTGAGAATGCTACTTGATCTCCCACAGCTATAGTCGGCAAGTATATTAATAAGTCACACATAGACAGAGTTGAGGAGAAACTGTAATGAGTGAGGTGGGAATGGATCTTTATATTTTGTAATGTATTCTCAATATAAACACTGGCCTTGACGCACTTCTGTTGTGTTTATCTGAGAGCTCAAAAACAACATGTTAAGCAAAATGATTCATATAAACAGTGGCAAGTTTTGAAAGCACTATACCATTATTGAAGTTTGCAGAGGGTTCTAAACTCACTTGTAACACTATTGTTGCAGAGATACTTGGTAAGGAAAAAAAGATGCAAATCTCTGGTTTTATAGTTTTCTTGGACTTTGCATTAAAAATCCATTCTCTGAACTAATGGACAGTAAAGGTTAAAAAGCTGCCATCCTATTTCACTTGCAGAGGATCATTTATATAAAAATAGTGTGCGAGAGGAACACATTTATCTATCCACCTGCGATGGGTAAAGAAAATCTTACTAATTTTTCAGGAACTAAAATGTCTGAGGTGATCTCTTGCAAACTTCTGTCCAATTTTGTTCATTGGAGATTTGGACTCTGCCCTACTTCTACGTTACTTTAGCTTTCAGGCCCCCAAACCCCAACCCCCGCTTTGCAATAACATCACCTCTGACTCGCTGGGGCATGCTATGGGAGATGCATTTGAATAGATCTGCTGTGACATTGGTCTTCGTAAGTCAGATGATGTGCCGTTTTATAAGAACAAAAGCATTGCATCATATAACACAATGTATTTTGCTAAGTTGAAGATGTGTCCGTTTAAGGAAATTTCTTGATTGTTAAATACAACTAAGTTGAATACATTTGGGTGAGTCAGAGTTTAATGCCTACTTGGCCATTGTCTCAGGCTGAACTCGATTCTTCGCAACCTCAGCATCCTATTTGACCCTGAGTTGAGCTTTTGACCCCACATCCTGTCCATCAAAGCTGCCAACGTCCACCTTTTAGAATATTACCCGCCTCTGCCCCTGCTTCAGCCCATCTGCTGCTGAAACACTCATCAATGCTTTTGTCATCTCCAGACTTAAAAAATCCACGCACAGGCATCTTCCACCTCTTCAATTAGAGTTCAGAACTGGGTCCTTCATTGAAACATCTGTAAACTCGTGGAAACAAGTCATCCTTGTTTGAGGGACCACCTATGATGATGGTGACTTGACTATTCCAGTGCCCTCCTGGCTGGCCTCCCATCTTCCACCCTCCAGAAACTTGAGTTCACCCAAAGTTCTGCTGTCCATATCTTGACTTGCAACAAGTCCTGTTCATCATATAATGTGTTCGCTGACTTGCGTTGAATTCCAGTCCACTAACATCCAGAATTTAAAATTCTTGTCCATCCCCAACTTCCTTCGCTCCACCATTGGTGGCTGTGCCTTCGGTTGTATAGGCCCCAAGCTCTGGAAATCCCTCCATTTAAACCCCTCCTTCGCTCTCTCCCCCGCTCCTTAAAAATGTAGTGGCCAATTTTTTTTTTACACAAGAAGATTGAATGACTACTTATGAGATGCAGTCGCATTGCCATATAAGCAAACTCAGCAGCCACTCTACACAGGAAGGTCCCACGGAAAGCAAGAGATAATCAGTTGATTTGTTTTGGTGGTGTTCATTGAGATATGAAAGCTGGTCAGGACATTAAGAGAACTCCTCATACCTCCCCAAAGTAGTGTCATGGATCTTCCATGTCCAGCTGAACAAGATGAGGCCTTAGCTTATGTCTCACCTGAAAGATGGCAACTCCAATTCACAAGGTCCTTTCTGTACAATTTCAGTAATAACCTTAGCAATCACATCGATTAAAATGACAATTATTGAAAGTACTTTTTAAAAAGAAATCAAGTGAACCAGCCGATGACGATGATTATGAACAAGCTTGTCTTGATTTATTTTTGCACAAGAATGGACACCAAGCACAACTGAACCATAATTTTGTATAAGTGCATCATGCCCTTGCTGCTTTAAAGCTGCAGAATAATGTCTTTATAACATAGATTGACCATACTATTTGTCAGTAATTAATTGTTGATTCTTAATAAATTCTAACATTTGAGTTGCCACATTCCATCATTGTGGAATGTACTGATCATTGGTCTACACACTGGTGACAAAATGGGACCCAAAACATAAAGCCACCATTTTATCACAGAGGAGAGTGATCTCTAAATGTATGTGAATGTCCATATTTTGTATTGAAAAATAAATAGCATTGTTTAAAGTTGTAATGATATAATAATTATATTCAAATGACAGCTTGTTTCACTGCCAAAGTTTGATATCTGAACACCTTGATGCACTTCCAGTTATCCATTTAAAAAATATATGCATTATTACTGGAAATCAGCTGTTGATTGTCACTTGCTGTCATAATCATTAATGGATGGGATCATGCGCTAATCAGAGTACTCCGTTATGTGTCCTTCATGGTATTTATGATGTCACAAAAATGGACCCAAAACCAAAAAACTGGCAGAAAAGTCGGGGCAAAAATTAGAAATTGCTGAAAGCAGTGGTCAGACCAGAGGGCTGCAGGGTGGCCTGGTGGAAGATGATACTCTTCCTGAAATTGATGTTGAGTTTGGTTGGAGCATTGTACAAGGTCAAAAGATGGGAGAGGAAGTTCAAGTCGTGATCAGGATCATGCAGACCAAACAGAACAATGCTCAGCAAAGCAGTTATCCAGTCTGGGTTTATTCTCCCCACTACAGCTGACGCCAGACTGAACAGAAAATGTATTATGCTGTATTGCAGAAATTGCATGTAAATTGCTGTCTTGTGGAATGTTTGTGGTCCAGATAATGGAATGGGAAGATGTTCCACCCAGGTTTCCATAATGATGTCGACAGTACTGCTTTACATTTCGACTATTTTCTGATTTTATTTTAAATTACCAGCATTTGCACTTCTGTTATCGTTTCAGAGTCGATTGTTGGTTTAGCTGCTCTGTTTTTCTGCTTTATACAGGGATAAACTGTCGCTATGCCTTTATTATCTTCTGTTTGCACATGAACCCCATTAGAATGATGTTGACAAAAGCCATCTGCTGTATAGACACAATGTTTGCAGTGTGATAAGGGCTACATGCAAAAAAACATACAGATGTCAGAAAAACATGAAGCAGGACCGAGCCAACAACTAAGTGTAATGACTAAATAAAGAGTTGCTTTTAACAGTTTAAAAACAAGTGCAAAGCATGAACAGCTGCTCTAAATTTAGTCTATTGGCCATTCTTGGGGAAAATGTTCCAATCAAAGTCCATTTGCTTCAATTTTGTGTGAGGATGTAGAGTTGAAGGAACAAACTTGATTTTGTCTAATGGTATATATGATTGTTTCCAAATAATTTTCTGCACTATATGGTTGTAAGTTACAAGTTGATGTTTTTTTTGAGTTTTATTTTCTGCACTTCCACATTCTGAAGGCAACTGCACAGGGAGTCATTCTATCCAGGAAAATATTTATCACTTGTGGAAGTGAAGATAGGATTTTTAAAATATGATTCAGACATGTACTTTACAATTCTTACTCATTTTTAATGGAAAAAAGTGAAGCTTTAAAAAAAGTATGCATGAATAAAGGACCGGCTGGCCTACTGCAGTATTTCTGTTGAAAGTTAGTCATATTAGGAACACGACTTTTATTCAGTTGCGATAGCGTTTTTTACTTTCATAAAAAGTCTCATTAAAAAGTGACAGAGAGCAAATTGGTTAACACTCGGCTATCAAGAAATTAAAAACATTTTTATCCACCAAGCCAAGTTTAAAAATTATGGTAGAGTACCAATGCATATTTTGCTTGCGTTGAAAGCATTTTTGATGAATAGTAATAATAACCTTACATGAGCAGTTGGATGTTGTCGGATGACACATTTACTTAATTATCTGATACTGGGAATATGCAATACTTTTTTGATCAGCTCATTTTCCTTAATTGTTGCTCACACTTCTATTTTACTAATGATCTTTGATGCATGTTTAGCTTTCATGTGAACTTTTCCTGTGGTATTGTTCAAAATAAACTTGTCACTAATAATCTGGCAGGTCCAGTTGCCTAATGCATCCATTTGGAGTCACTGCAAATATATCTTCAGTTTGCCATATTCGGCCTGTCATATTGCAGATTCATTTGATTAAGCAGGTGTCAGTCCTACGACATATTGGATGAATTGTTTTATCCAGATTTGTGTTTACATGGACTAAAACCAGCTTCACTTGACGGGATTTTCCTGTCTCTTCCCCCCCCCCCCCCCCCCCCAAGTGCCTGCTTTTAAAAAAAAATATTCAGTCGTGAGCCAACCATTATGGTATGGGACTGGGGTCACATGTCGGCCAGACTGGGTAAGTTCTGCAGGTTTCCTTCCCTAAAAGGCATCAGTGAACCAGTTGGGTATTTACAGCAATTGACAGTTTCGTGATCACTTTTACTGATACCATTTTATTAAATGTTCAGATTTTGGTAATGCACTGGGCCAAATAATTCCGATCGGCGGCATACCCCTGGAGTACGTTGTTGACCCGAGAAACGAATCCGGACCGACATGATGGCGGCCCTCCTGCGTAAACTTGCGCTCTGATGCTGTGAGTAGGAGGGCAACCGAATGGCCCACGGACACAGAAACGTCCCTGGGATCACGTGCTCATGGTTCTCCAATCAGAAAAATTTAAATTCATTTAAATTACTACATTATTTAATTACTTGCAGCCTTTTAAAATACATACAGATTGAGCTTTTATTGTGGAAATCCAATTCATTACTCATAATTCCTACTTCTAAACAAATACTATGCACTGTGCAGAAAGTTATGAAATGTAAATGTTATTTTTTTAAAAACCTGCCACTTTAACATACACTAGGATTGCTTCTCATTCAAGCTTTTTATGTTCCTGGATGTCATTTCATTTATTTAAAAAAAAAAACATTTTTTTCATTTAGGTATTCATTTTATGCTATGGGACAGCAGCTGTTAAATTTCCTGCGCAATTGCTGGGCAGTTGATGGGCATATAGCCAACTCTGCGCTAGCATTTAGGTTTTCGGTGGCGGAGCTGATGGCCTGTCGAGGCAAACATTGACAGACTGCAAGCTCTGGATCCAGCGCAGCGCATGTGGAAATCCAGAACTTGTGGTGGATTTCAAAGGCGGTATGACGCTGTATTTTGAGAGAACGCTGTCATACCCACCGTAGAATCTGGACCACTCAAGCTGCACTGGTGGGATTTGAGCTGCGTTCTCTGGATTATTAGTCCAGTCATCTGGATTGCTATTCCAGTGCCATAACCACAGCATTTTATTGTTACCAGATGGATACTTGAGCACATAAGTGATAAGAAATAGTTAATTAACCAAATGTTTGTCTCCTGTCGTTCCTGTGCTACGATGGCACTGTCATATAATATATTGTAAATTGCATTGTCAAATGCAGTTACTGTTATGCCTGCCTGGCCAGAGGGAAGCTGTTAAATTGATGCATTTAGTTTAATGCGACTGAACTTCAAAAGTACAGGTGTTACATCCGAAATCCGGAAACCTCGGGACTGAGGCCAGGCTGGGTGGGGGTGGGGGGTCGGCCGGCAGTGGGGGGGGGGGCGGCGCGGGGGTAAGGCCGGGTGAGGTTAGTCGGGCTGCTGGAGATTGGGGATATCAGTCCAGGTCTTGCCGCATGTGGGCATGGACTGCTCCATTATCTGAGGGGTTGCGAATGGCACTGAACTCTGCAATCATCAGCAAACATCCCCATTTCTGACCTTATGATGCGGGGGGAAGGTCATTGATGAAGCAGCTGAAGATGGTTGGGCCTAGGATACTGTCCTGCGGAACTTCTGCAGCGATGTCCTGGGGCTGTGATGATTGACCTCCAATCACCACAACCATCTTCTTTTGTGTTGGGTATGATCCAGGCAGTGGAGAGTTTCCCCATGATTCCCATTGACTTCAATTTTACTTGGACTCCTTGATGCCACAATCAGTCAAATGCTGTGATGTCAAGGTTAGTCCTCACCTGGAATTCAGCTCTTTTGTTCATGTTTGGACCAAGGCTGTCATGAGATCTGGAGCCGAGTGGTCCTGGCGGAACCCAAACTGGGCATCAGTGAGTAGGTTATTGATGAGTGTGTGCCGCTTGATAACACTGTTGACAACACCTTCCATCACTTTGCTGCTGATTGACAGTAGACTGATGGGGTGGTAATTGGCCGGATTGGAGTTGTCCTGCTTTTTATGGACAGGACATACCTGGGCAGCTTTCCACATTGTTGGACAGCTTGGCTAGAGGCGCAGCTAGTTCTGGAGCGCAAGTCTTCAGCACAACAGCCGGGATATTGTCAGCGTCTATAGCCTTTGCTGTATCCAGTATGCTCAGCACTTGATGTCATGTGGAGTGAATCAAATTGGCTGAAGACTGGCTTCTGTGATAGTGGTGACCTCAGGAGGAGGCCGACATGGATCATCCACTCGACACTTCTGGCTGAAGATGGTTGTAAACGCTTCAACCTTATCTTTTGCACTCATGTGCTGGGCTCCGCCATCATTAAGGATGGGGATATTCACTGAGCCGCCGCCTCCCATTAGTTGTTTAATGGTCTACCACCATTCGCGACTGGATGTGACAGGAATACAAAGCTTTAAGCTGATCCGTTGGCTGTGGAATCGTTTAGCCTTGTCTAAAGCATGCTGTTTAGCATGCATATAGTCCTGTATTGCAGCTTCCCCAGGTTGGCACATCATTTTTAGATATGCCTGATGCTGCTCCTGGCATGCTCTTCTGTACTCTTCATTTATCCAGGGTTGGTCCCCTGACTTGATGGTAATGTTAGAGTGAGGGATATGGCGGTCCATGAGATTATAGATTGTGGTGAATACAATTCTGCTGCTGCTGATGGCCCACAGCGCCTCATGGATGCACAGGTTTGAACTGATAGATCTGTTCTGAACCTATCCCATTTAGTATGGTGGTAGTGCCACACAACACAATGGATGGTGTCCTCAGTGTGAAGACTGGACTTCGTCTCCACAATGACTGTGCGGTGGTCACTGCTACCCGTGCAGCCATGAACAGATGCATCTGCAACAGGTAGATTGGTGAGGATGAGGTCAAGTAGGTTTTTCCCTCATGTTGGTTCTCACCACCTACTGCAGGCCCAGTCTGACAGCTATGTCCTTCAGGGCTCAGTCAGTCGAGGTGCTACCGAGCCACTCTTGATAGACATTGAAGTCCCCCACCCAAAGTACATCTGTGTCCTTGCTACTCTCAGTGCTTCTTCCAAGTGGCATTCAACATGGGAGTACTGATTCCTCAGCTGAGGGAGGGTGGTAGGTGGTAATCAGGAGGTTTCCATGCCAATGCTTTACTTGAAGCCATGTGACTTCATGGGGTCAATGTTGAGAACTCTCAAGGCCACTCCCTTCTGACTGTATACCAGTGTGCCTCCACCCCTGGTGGCTCTGTCCTGCTGATGTGACAGGACATATTCAGCGATGGGGATAGAGTCTGGGAAATTGGCTGAAAGATAGTCATACTCACAGAATCCTGACAGGCTGTTGCTTAACTCGTCTGTGGGACAGCTCTTCCAATTGTAAGAATTGCACACTTTTACAGAAGGCACAGGAAGAGGCCATGAACGAAAAATGATTTAATATAAGCTTTTGGGATTGACGACAAAGGGAGAAAAAGGCGCCAGCCTGGGGCAGGTGGTGACTCCTCACCAATTAAAAATAATCTCTGTGGTCAAGAGCCAGACCAGTTTATGCATAGAAACAAAGGGATCGATACAATTCATAAAATCCTACAGAAGAGCCCCTGGATTGATTGGCTGGTGGGGGGAAAACAATTTCCTCCTCGAGTCTGCAAGAAACCAGGACAACAAGGCGTACATTTTTGGAGAACGGGGTACTTAAGATAAGGAATGTAAGGGGTTCTGGGGAGTCTTGTGTCTTGGGTGTCTCTCTCTGGGCTTCTGCCCTCACAGCTTATGCCTGGCCTGTGAGGTACCCTGAGTGCTGCAAGAGCACTCCTGGAGAGACTGTGTCCACAGCTTATGAAGGAGATTTTGAGACTCGTGCGTCCCCACAGCTTATGCCTCGTCTGTGAGGCACCTGTGAGTGTCAAAACGCTCCTAACCCCTTTCTTCCGTAGCCTGCGGCACACAGTTGAGCGTTTTCGAAGCGCTCCTGGCTTCCCTTACACTGTTCTGACACAAGACTCACGATTGGGAGATGTAATACAATAGAACTGAGACGAAGTGATTCCAAGAGGAACTTTAAGTTTCCAATTTATTTGACAAGGTGTATCTCAACAAACAGCAATACACCATCAAAACAATCCCTTAAATCCCACTAAACGGACACGATGAAAATTTTTACACAAGTATTAGCAGTACAATGCCCAACCTCCCACCTTTCCTCACCTAACTGAGTTGAGAGTTCTGGGGACCAGAGGTAGTACTCACTACTGTGCCTTTTTCAGTCTGATGGTTTGTTTCTTCTGTCTTCGGACACTGGTCTTCCTTCTGTGTCGAGAGGTTTGCTAGTTGCTGGATCACGAGAGCAGAACACCCACATACACTGGATCAGAACCCCCTTATAGTCAGATATCCAGTTCGCCTCTCGTGCTGAAATCGATCATTCCCATTGGTGGGCTTTGTGATTTTGAAAAATGCAGCAGTATTAGATTTCGTGGGTTTTTTCCACTGACCATTCAGATGTTAACCTACTCGCCGGTTGAGTAGGTGTTGATTGGGTTGGCAGGGTGTGGGCCTCCTGTAGCCATTGTGTAGGCCCTTGGTTTGTTTTGGGTTCCCTAGTTTTCTGAAGGTCTGCATAATTTCCCAATAATGGTGTAAACATGGGGAAGACAATCGCCCGATAATGGTGATGAGTCACATTTTTCGAGCAAGTGTTCTCCCATTGGCTGGAAGCCCCTTGCTTTGGGCTAACTGTCCCACCATTGGCCCTCCGGTGTCCTCCCCCATCCAATCACTGCTCTGCCAAGGCCACATCGTCTCGGTCGCAACCCACGCCTGGATTTGGGTTCTCTATTCCTTCCAGGACACTGGCCTTCTGTTTTATTGCAGCACAAGCAGATCCCACAGCTCCTTTTCTTCTGGGTAAAATGAGGGGTTTTCGTCTTCACCTACAGGAGTTATCTTTTGCCATGTAGACTCCGTGTGCAAATTGGGGACATCCAGTCCCATCATTGCAGTCAGTCAAACGGATCACCACAAACAACGAATTGATCCAGACACATTAACGGAAACCTCAGCTCAGCGGGTGTTTTATTCATAAAATGGATATATAGACACGAGCTGGAAGCAGCTCGGAGCGAATGAAAAGGAACGGAACGAACACCGAAGGAACGGAAGAGAAGAAAATGACCAGAAGAGGGAACATCAAAGAGGAACAACCAATCACGGAACCAACGACCACGAACCTACAATCTACAGTTACAGCAACTAACTGGATGGGTGATTGTATGTCTTTGGTCAATTCTCTCAAGTCTTGTTCTGTAGTTTTTAGCTAGTTTTTCCATAATAAAACTGACAGCAGGGTTAAGCCTAAACTTTGCGTCATGTGTAGCCCTTTTTCCTGTAATTCCTGGGGTCGACAATTCAAGGTAGACTGTAAAATGAACACCCTGAACAATTTTGGCCATATGTTGAGAAGGACTTTGCAGGGTCGACTGGACTGGGTATGCCGTTGTCGATGCCGGTTTCACTGTATACTGACATTGATGAGATGTTAAACCGAGGCCCCACCTGCCCTCTTAGATGGACAATAAAGATCTCTTGGCACTATTTGGAGAAATGCAGGGGAGTTTGTTTGGTGTCTTGGCCAATACTTATCCCTCAAACAACATCACGAAAAACAAATTATCTGGAATATCGCAAACTTCTGCTATTATGGCAGCATTCTATGTTTCTCTTTCAGCTGCTACTGGTAGAGTTTCTACTGGTGCTTTGTAATATCTCCATTCTCTTCCAGGATAAAGTCTGGTGTTTGATACACAGATGTTTCTTTTGAGGGTAGGTACTGGGGCATATGATTTCTTTCAACCAAGCATGCTTTCAGGCTGCCTCTGGTCCAGTTCAGTTGAATAATTTTTTGAGTTTGGTTGTTGTCAGTTCTATGGTCTTAAGAACGGCATTGAATTTACTTGTCATGGATATTTCCCCAGTCACACAATACCCACAGCACCTGTGTTTTTTCTTGGATGTTATACAATTTCCCATGCACTAGAATTTGCGTCTTGGAGTGAGCAGGTCTATTAGGTTGTGCATTAGGTTTTCTTTTTGCTGGGTAATCAACAATGGAAGGGAATCTTGAAAATATTCTTAGCTGACACTTCATTCTTACAACATGCCGATTGTGCATATATGAAATGGGTATTGAATTCGCTTGGGAAATGGGAAGTGTTTGACAGTTCACCAGAGTCGAAATGAGTGCGCATGTGTTGTTGAAATGTTTGTTCTTCAGTATCTTGCCCAAGTGGCCTAGCTTGAGTGTTAGCAGCTATCAGACCACAGGACCTCTCAGCTGATGTGCACGTACGTAGTTGAATAATGATTGAGAGGGAACTTAAGGCGTTAATTTTCAGTTTACTACTATCCCTGTGTTCTCAGGCCAGTTTTAGCCCTACTGCTGGGATCAGTTAACTCAGTATGGATGGGAGATTGAACTTGCCTCCTGGATCCAGCATCCCTGCCTAACCTACGATCGGAGACCCTCGATGAGGGTTCAGATTTCCCAGCTTCCCCCATCGTTCTCCAGGCCACCTGATCGTTCTCCAGGACCCTGGATGTCTTTCCCCCCCCCAACACCCCAATCATTGTCCATGCCCCTCAATGTTTATTGACTGCTTTTATCAGTGTGGCTGTTTTATCAGTGTGGCTGAAGAGCTCCTCCAGAGTCACAATGCGGATTCCGTCCACTAAGGGGTACAGCGGACATGATCTTCATCGCGCGGCAACTACAAGAGAAATGCAGGGAACAGCACCAACCTTTGTACATGGCCTTCTTTGATCTCACAAAGGCCTTTGACACTATCAACCGTGAGGGCCGATGGAGCGTCCTCCTCCATTTCGGCTGCCCTCAAAGGTTTGTCACCATCCTCCGCCTGCTCCACGACGACATGCAAGCTGTGATCCTGACCAAAGGATCTACCATAGACTCAAGCAGGGCTGCGTCATCGAGCCAATGCTCTTATCGATCTTCCTTGCTGCAAAGCTCCATCTCACTCTCCACAAGCTCCCTGCTGGAGTTGGAACTAAACTGTAGAACCAGTGAGAACCTGTTCAACCTTCATTGCCTCCAGGCTAGATCCAAGATCCTCCCATCCTCTGTCATCGAACTACAGCACGCGGGCGACGCTTGTGTCTGAGCGCATTCAGAGGCCATTGTCAACATCTTCACCGAGGAGTATGAAAACATGGGCCTTGCATTAAACATCTGTAAAACAGAGGTCCTCCACCAACCTGACCCCTCCTCACAGAACTACCCACTGGTCATCAAAATCCACGGCACGGCCTTGGACAACGTGGACCAGTTTCCATAACTTGGGAGCCTACTATCACCAAGGGCAGATATCGACAACGAGGTCCAACACTGCCTCCAATGTGCCAACTCAGCCTTCGGTCGCCTGAGGAAGGGAGTGTTTGAAGACCAGAACCTCAAATCTGTCTACAGGGCAGTAATGATACCCGCTCTCCTACATGGCTCAGCGACGTGGCCCATATACAGTAGACACCTCAAAGCACTGGAGAAGTACTACCAGCATGCCTTCGCAAGATCCTGTTGAGGTGTCTACTGGGAGGATAGACGCACCAATGTCAGTGTTCTCAATCAGGCCAACATCCCCCAGCATCGAAGCACTGACCACACTCGACTAGCTCCGTTGGGCGGGCCACACCATCCGCATGCCCAACACGAGACTCAAAAAACAAGCGCTCTATTCGGAACTCCTACATGGCAAGCGAGCCCCAGGTGGGCAGAGGAAATGTTTCAAGGACTCCCTCAAAGCCTCCTTAATAAAGTGCAACATCCCCACCGGCACCTGAGAATCCCTGGCCCAGGACCACCCTAATTGGAGGAAGAGCATCCAGGAGGGCGCTGAGCACCCCTCGTCTTGTCGCCAAGGGCATGCAGAAACCAAACGCAGAGAGCAGAAAGAGAATGTGGCAAACCAGACACCCCCACCCACTCTTTCCTTCAATCACAGTCTGTCCCACCTGTGACAGTCACCTGAGAACTCACTTTCAGAGTGGAAGCAAGTCTTCCTCGATTTTGAGGGACTGCCTATGATGATCATCAATATGATGCCAGACAATTGACCAAACATTTTAATTCAGCAAATTCACCTGCCAATTTAAATTCTTCTTTTCCTTGCAAGAGAGAGAATGAGATAAAAGATGATAAATTCTCACCTTTATTCTAAAAGATGCACTAGTGACTCAATGCAGGCAAGTGCTTTATCACATTGTTGTGAAGTTTTAGAATGATGTGAATAGTGCAGCAGCCTGCATTTGGCAGGAAATTGCAATAATTTCTTTTATCCTACAGCCAATACCTGAAATTTGTGATGTGACACTCCCCCTTGGTGACTTAAATAGGAGATTGACAGACAAGTGGTTCAGTTACTAGGAGATGTGAAGCATATTGGTGATTTAGAGCAACCAGCAGGAACAGCACTGTACAGTGAATTGAGATTCAAGTATAGAAAGGTTTTCTTTTATTTATTCGTTCATGGGATGCGGGCACATGTCAAGGCCAACATTTATTGCCCATCCCTAATTGCCTTAGAGAGTGGTGGTGAGCTGCTACCTTGATCTGCTGCAGTCTGTGTGGTGAAGGTACAACCAGAGTGCTGTTGGTGAGGGAGTTCTAGGATTTTGATCCAGCAACAATGAAGGAATGGCAATATATTTCCAAGTCAGGATGGTGTGTAACTTGTAGGGGAACCTGCAGATAATGGTGTTCCCATGTGCTTGCTGCCATTGTCCTTCTAGGTGGCAGAAGTCACAGGTTTGGGAGGTGCTGTCTAAGAAGCCTTGGCGAGTTGCTGCAGTGCATCTTGTAGATGGTACACACTGCAGCCGCATTGTACCGGTGGTGGAGGGAGTGAATGTTTAATGTAATGGATGGGGTGCCGATCAAGCGGGCTGTTTTGTTCAGGATGGTGTCGAGCTTCTTGAGTGTTGCTGGAGCTGCACTCATCCAGGCCAGTGGAGAGTATTCCATCACACTCCTGACTTGTGCCTTGTCGGTGGTGGAAAGGCTTTGGGGAGTCAGGAGGGAAGACAGCCTCTGGGTTACACCAGTGACCTGTGCAATCTTCTTGTAGAGGCAGAGGACATATGAGTTTTGCATCTATTTTCACAAAGGAAGTAGATCATGTCAAGGTTACACTAAAAGAGAGGGAAGTTATGTACAGAATGGTAATAGAGAAGATATACTGAAAAGGTTAGCATTACTGAAAGTTGGTAAGCCACCTTGTTAATTTTCAAGCAACTTAATATCATTGCTTAGAAATCTTTTGCCATTCTTTCTCCTTCCTGACTACCATCTCCAAATTCCTGCAGCACTGGAGATGTGCAGTATTGGATCTCTTGAATTAGAATTACAAGTGTTCAGATCAGTGGATAGATTTGTGTTAATGTATAGATCCACATAAAATAAGATGACTTGCAAACATACAGGCGCAAGCACTTCTGGGGCAAGCAGTGATCCTTAATATTAGGTACATCTGGTATGAATACAGTGAACAAGGTAATTGGCTCTAATTAAGTAGCTAGGATGGGATTGTTTCCTGTGGCACCTAGTAATTTGTAATTAAATAGAGAAGGCTCTTTTCCTCCCCTTGCGGTTATTTTTGTGATTGTGCCAAATTGTCATGAATATATTCTGTTGATTGCATGTTCACAGTCGAATTCTGTTACGTGTTGGTGTTGAGAATAACATACAAAACATTTGAATGAACTAACTTTTTCATAAATGCAAGATAGTGTGTTTTTTTTTTCCACAAGTGAGGCTAACTAACCATTGTCTGTTAAAATCATGTGAAAATAAATGGTAAGCCATTTAGTATTATTTACCTATCTTGTCTGTCTTTTCTCTCTCCAGATATGGTGAGAAAAGCTACTTGGCCCATTCCAATTTAGCAATCTGGCACTAACCATTGTATGACACTTGCGGTTTTAACTTCAAGTAAAGTTGCTGGATTTGCCCTTATCATTTATTATGTTGGATACCCTACATAGTCCCCTCTGAATAGCCTCCTTTCAAGGTTGGATTGTTTCAGTATTGCCTCATAAGGATCCACCTCCAAAAATTAATGTTTCTTGTTATCTTGATGGCTAAAACTAGGCATATTATTTATTCAAGATTTGGCTTGACAAGAACACTGCCGTTTTAGCATGACTGCCATAGACTTGTACTCTACTAATTTCTATACATTTCAGCATTCTTTGTCTTACTTGCTGCTTTGTGGTGACTGGACTTGAGCACTGAGTCGACTGGTAGTTTTAGATCTCTTTCAAGCTATTATGGCACGATTCATGGAGCACATGTGTGGCTCCTTTTGCTTCCAATGTTAACTGTTTTCTTTACACCTACCTATATTGAATATCATCGCCCACTGTTTAAATTGATTTGGACCTTTGCTATCTTTTCAGATTTGACTGCCATCCATTTGGGTATTTGTGAATTTGATCCCTTTACATTGAGCCTCTGAGCAGTTAGTATAAATTAAGAACAGCAAGGGGTCTCAATACCAATCCTTAGAGTATTGTACTCTGTACTCTTCCCTCCCCTCCACTGACTTCACTCCCTTAAACAGCATCGGCTGTTTCTTACCCTTTAGCCAATTTGTTTTATACAACATCACACCATTTTGAAACCCATGTAGGAATACAAATGATGACCATTGTATATCTCCCGTTTTCAGTCTCAATTTTAGCCTTGTTGAATTGTTTCTGCTAGAATTTTCCATGCATTGTGAAGTAATTGTACATTTTGACTGCGCAGTACTCGTGGGAAGATGTTACCTTAACTTCAATTTAATTTTCCAATAGGTTGTTAATGTTCTGTTTGAGACCATTGCAAAATTCTTGCAACAATCTTATGGATTGGAGTGAGGAAAGATATCTGACTGCATTTACACCTGAGTATACTGGATTTATTAATGTCATAAATTGGAGACATTACAGTAACCGGGATGATCTGTGGGTATGAATGCAGTCTTTTATGCTTGAATACAAGAAAGTCTTTGAAAGTTCAATTGCATAAGTGACTGACGTAGATATGATTTCTGAATTCCAGTCCAATTTGTTCAGCCTGTTGTATAGAGTCAGTGGACAGACACACTTAGTTTGTCACTTTGTGTTGCATCTGTTGGGAACTGTATGAGGCTTTTGCAGTCGTACTTCCAATTATATCATTGCATCCAATATCAAAGCATTTCTCCTCTATTCCTCCTTTTTTTCCCTTGTGTTAATCAAGAGAGCTTTCAGCCTCTGCTTATGCCTCTTCTAATTCATTTGCAAGGAGATATGCAAGAGTGGCCTGGTGATCACACTCTTTGTAATCTTCTTTTCTCCATAGAGAAGCTCTTGGCTTTTGCTTGGTGCGTCCCCACAGCAACACAGCTCAGTGTGGCAATTCAGCAGTGTGGAGGACTGTAGCCAGCAATCCTCGTGTTACCACTCTCTGGTGCAATGCATGGGAGATTCAGATTGTTGCAGCATTCTGCTGCTCTGAGTTTTCTGTATTCGGTATTATCTATATATTTATAAATGGGAAATCCTGAATTGCTAAGTGATGCAAAGCAGTAATCTAATCAAGAAGTTCAAGTGAGATAACCTTCAAATGCGTTGAGCTTGAAGATGGATTACTGGTTGGAAATCATTCTTGGGTGTTGAAGGTATATATATCTTCTCACTCTCTCAACTCACCAACTGTTAATGTACTCTATGTTCTTCGCATGGTTTTGAGTGGAGTGGGGACAATGCTAATGCTAATTTTATTTTTGCGCCTTGGTGTCAAATTCTTATCGCATCATACTCCTGTGACGCGCCTTGGGGACGGTTCACTACGTTAAAGGCGCAATATAAATAGAAGTTGATGTTGCCACTGCTAACATTATGCATCGTGCAGGAGTGCTGATATTGTGATGCACAAGGCATCACAATTGTGTAGGACAGATTGGATGGACCAGAGGGTCCTTTCCTGTAAATCATTGTATGTTCTTATGTTCTTGATGCATAATGTTAGCAGTGGCAACAACAACAACTTCTATTTATATTGCGCCTTTAATGTAGTGAAACGTCCCAAGGCGCTTCACAGGAGTATTATGTGATAAGAATTTGACACCAAGCCGCAAAAGTAAAATTAGCACAGGCGACCAAAAGCTTGGTCAAAGAGGTAGATTTTAAGGAACGTCTTGAAGGAGGAAAGAGAGGCCGAGAGGTTTTGGCAGGGAGTTCCAGAGCTTGGGGCCTAGGCAACAGACGGCACGGCCACCAATGGTTGAGCAATTCAAATCAGGGATGCTCAGGAGGGCAGAATTAGATGAGCACAGATATCTTGAGGGGATTGTGGGGCTGGAGGAGACTACAGAGATGGGGAGGGGCGAGGCCAGAGAGGAATTTGAAAATAAGGGTGAGAATTTTGAAATCGATTCATTAACCAGAAGCCAATGAGGCCAGCGAGCACAGGGATGATGGGTGAGCGCGACTTGGTGCGAGTTAGATCACCTCTAGTTTACGTAGGCTAGAATGTGGGAGGCCAGCCAGGTGTGCGGTCAGATGAACAATTGGGAAGTCATTGCCAAAAGAATACAGCGTATTGAGAAATGTGTAGTGGATTACTAAAGGCAGGTCAACAACTTATGACTGCATAAATTCTAAGATTGAATTACTGTCTTAAATTTACTGCCAGACACTTGTTGTTTCAATGTATAACTTAAAATAAGGTTGAATTTTACTGGGTTGTGGGTTCAAGTCCCACAGACTTGAGCGCAAAAATCTAGGCTGACACTCCAGTGCAGTACTGAGGGAGTGCTGCACTGTTGGAGGCGGCATCTTTCGGATGTGATGTTCAACCGACGTGCTGTCTGCTCTCAGTTGGACGTAAAAGATCCTGTGGCACTATTTTGAATAAGAGCAGGGGAGTTATCTCCAGTATCCTGGCCACTATTTATCCCTCAAACAGCAACAAAAACAGATTATCTGGTCATATCACAATGCTTGCTGTGTGCAAATTAGCTGCCAAGTTTCCTACATTGCAACAGTGATCACTTCAAAAAGTACTTCATTGGCTGTAAAGCACTTTGGGACGTCCGGTGGTCAGGAAAGGCAGTATATAAATGCAAATGTTTCTTTTCTAATTGCAGAGTATGGTAGAATGGACAAGTGAGAATAATAAAGATGTTGGTGAATGTCTTTAGCATCACATCTATAGTAATACTGGCTGTTATTGTAGTAGATTATCAAAATTTATGTTATGTACAGTTGCTCCTAGTTAAGTGAGTACATAATAACTGCATTTGTTCTGTTTAGTCAGCAAAAAATCCCCAAACCAGCCGAGTTAGATAGCCTCCATCCTCTGACTCCTACACTGTTCCAATGAAACTCAACGCAAGCTTGAAGCACAGCACTTTATCTTTCGTTTAGGCACTTTACAGCCTTCTGGACTCAACATCAAGTTCAACAATTTCAGACCTTAATCTCTGCCCATATTTCGTGCTGATGTATATTTTTTCTTTGTTTCCCATGGCAACTGGTAATTAACCTGCCATTCACACCTTATTTAAACGAATCTTTTTCTAACTTCGGCTATTACCATCTCAAGTCAGCCCATCATCACGTTAGTCTCTCAAATCTTTACTGTCTTTCACCCTATCACAGACCTTCCCTTTTGTTCTTTCCACCCCTCCCCCTTTCAGTGCTCCTTAACAATCAGGTTATTTCGAACATTTGCCAGTTCTGACGAAGGGTCATCGACCCGAAACGTTAACTCTGTTACTCTCCACAGATGCTAGCTGACCCGCTGAGATTTCCAGCATTTTCTGTTTTTTATTTCAGATTCCAGCATCCGCAGTATTTTGCTTTTGTTGTAGAGTAGAGAGGAGTTTGTTGTGGATCTGGCTGCTGTACCTGATCTGTCTGACTGGTGCTTGATAATGCAGGGAGTAGAAAAGTGTTTCATTCTTCAACACTTAAATTATTTACTTTGATCAGCAGAAAATGTTTAGGAAAGTCCCTAAATGATTTTCTTTGTCAAATTTAAACCGTTCTGTTGACAATTATTTTTCCTGCTTAAGCTTATTAGTGAATACATTTTTTGTTTTGGAGTGTGCATTTTCTGTGGTTCTGCTAAATGTACATGACTTGTGTTCTTTCAACTATCTGTCAGATTAGAACCTAAAAATCATACAGAAACAATGGCCTGGAATTTGCAGTCAGGATGATGGCAAACTGGCAGCGTTCCGCCTTTGAAGCTGAACTCAACTTTGGGATTTGATTATTCTGGGCCATTATTGTATGGAAAGTGGAGATTGACTATTCTATTTAACAAGGGTACTACAGTAATCGTAGGTGACTTTAATCTACATATAGACTGGACAAACCAAATTAGTAATAATACTGTGGAAGATGAATTCCTGGAGTGTGTACGAGATGTTTTTTTTTAGACCAATATGTTGAGGAGCCTACTAGGGAACAGGCTATCCTAGATTGGCTGTTGTGTAATGAGAAGAGGTTAATCAACAGTCTTGTTGCGCGGGATCCTTTCGGAAAGAGTGACCATAACATGATTGAATTCTTTAAGGTTGAAAGTGAAGTTGTCCAATTCGAAACTAGGGTTCTAAATCTAAACAAAGGAAAGTACGAAGGTATGAGGAATGAATTGGCTATGATAGATTGGGAAGATTCATTAAAAGGCATGACGGTGGATAGGCAATTGCTAACATTTAAAGAACGAATGCATGAATTGCAACAGTTATACATTCCTTTCTGATGTAAAAACACAAAAGGAAAAGTGGCCCAACCATGGCTAGCAAAAGAAATTAAGGATAGTATTAGATCCAAAGACGAGTTATACAAATTTGCCAGAAAAAATAGCAAACCTGAGGATTGGGAGCAGTTTAGAATTCAGCAAAAAAGGACCAAGTCATCTATTAAGAGGAGAAAAATAGAGTATGAGTGTAAACTTGCAAGGAACATAAAAACCGACTGCAAAAGTTTCTACAAGTATGTAAAAAGAAAAAGATTAATGAAGACAAATGTAAGTCCTTTACAGACAAACGAGAGAATTTATAATGGGGAACAAGGAAATGACAGAACAATTAAATAAATACTTTGGTTCTGTCTTCACGGAAGAGGACACAAATAAAGTCCCAGAAATGCTAGGGAGCCAAGGGTCTCGTGAGCAAGAGGAATTAAAGGAAATGATTATTAGTAAGAAAATAGTGCTGAAGAAACTAATGGAACTGAAGGCCGATAAATCCCTAGGGCCTGATGATCTGCATCCCAGAGTACTAAAAGAGGTAGCCATGGAAATAGTGGACGCATTGGTTGTCATCTTCCAAAATTCTATTGATTATGGAACAGTTCCTGCAGATTGGAGGGTAGCAAATGTAACCCCACTATTTAAAAATGGAGGGAGAGAGAAAACGAGCCTAACATCAGTAGTAGGGCAAATGCTCGAGTTTATTATAAAGGATGTGATAACGGCACACTTCGATAATAATGGGATTAGACAAAGTCAAAGTTTCATGGATTTATGAAAAGAAAATCATATTTGACAAACTTACTGGAATATTTTGAGGGTGCAACTGATAGAATAGATAAGGGAGAACCAGTGGATGTAGTGTATTTGGATTTTCAGAAGGCATTTGATAAAGTCCCACAGAAGAGGTTAGCGTACAAAATGAAAGCACATAGATTGGGGGTAATGTACTGGCATGGATTGAAAATAGGAATAAATGGGTCTTTTTCGGGGTGACGGGCAGTGACTAGTGAGGTACCACAGGGATCAGTGCTTGGGCCCAACTATTCACTATATATATATATCTAGATTTGGATGAGGGAATCAAATGTAATCTTTCCAAGTTTGCTGACGACACAAAACTAGGTGGAATTGAGAGTTGAGGCGGATGCAAAGACACTGCAAGGCGATTTAGATAGGTTGAGTGAGTGGGCAAGTATATGGCAGATGCAGTATTAAGTGGATAAATGTGAAGTTATCCACTTTGGAAGGAAAAACATGAAGACAAAGTATTATTTAAATGATGGTAGCTAGGGAAATGTCGATGTACAAAGGGACCTAGGTGTCCTTGTACACCAGTCATTGAAAGAAAACATGCAGATGCAGCAAGCAGTTAGGAAGGCAAATGGTATGTTGGCCTTCATTGCAAGAGGATTTGAGTACAGGAGCAAGGATGTCTTATTACAGTTATACAGGGCCTTGGTGAGACCACACCTGGAGTATTGTGTGCAGTTTTGGTCTCCTTACCTGAGAAAGGATATACTTGCCATAGAGGGGGTGGAACAAAGGTTCCTGAGGTGGTAGGACTGTCGTAGGAGGAGAGTTTGCGTCGACTAGGCCTGTATTCATCAGAGTTTAGAAGAATGAGAGGGAATCTCATTGAAATGTATAACATTCTGACTGGGTTGGACAGACTGGATGCGGGGAGGATGTTTCCCCTGGCTGGGAAGTCTCGAACAAGAGGTCACAGTCTCAGGATAAGGAGCAGGAAATTTAGGACTGAGATGAGGAGAAATTTTTTCACTGAGGGTGGTGAACCTATGGAATTCTCTACCACAGAAGGCTGTGGAGGCCAAGTCACTGAATATATTTAAGAAGGAGATAGATAGATGTCTAGACACAAAAGGCATTAATGGGTATGGGGAAAAAGCAGGAATATGTGTTGAGATAGAGGATCAACATGATATTGAATGGCGGTGCAGGCTCGAAAGGCCGAATGGCCTACTACTGCTAATTTCAATGTTTTTATGTTTCTATTTGTGTATTTTATAAGAGTTTAAAAATCAAATTGCTGGTTGCTTAATGTATTTGGAAATATTTTGGGCTGTTGGCATACGACTGACTTTTCATCTAGCAACTTGTACTACAAGCTTTTACTCTGACACCATTTTAAACATCAGCAACAATTAAATGTCTCGGAGCATTTATAACTCATTTAACTAATATACTTTACTCCTGTTACACAAGTTTTCTCTTCTTGATCTGCCCTCAAAAAAGTCAAATGTTCATAATTGGAATCTGAAGGCCAGTTCTAGAGAAATATGCGTGGTACTTTTAAAAGCCATGTAGAGTTCGAAGCTATTTCTAATGTTGTGTTCACATAAAAAGCTACTTTTTATGTTCAATTGCCATCAGAGATTGCTGGTAACAAGTTATTAATTGATGCTGAGATCTTTTAAACTGGGTGATGACGAGTGCAACATGTGCTTGCACTTGCAGGGGATTTATTCAGTCAGACTTGGTGAAGACATGAGGGCCAAATTTTAGAATTAGTTTATTGATGTGATTAAAGATGCAAAAGGGTATGAATTCTGGAAAACAGGTGCAAGAAAGTGGTTGAGCAGGCAAGTAGGGACAGTGTAGTACAGACCATCAAACATCTGTATGTAGATCAATAACTTTTAAAGATCAAAGAGAAAGATGCAAAAGTTAATGTTTGTGTGTAACAAGCTGCAGTGCATCATTAATATCTGGTCATTAAAACGGAGCTGAACCAGAGGTTTTGATACAAGAGGGAATTAGAAAAAAGACTTGCATTTATATAGCACCTTTCACAACCTCGGGACATCTCAAAGCACCTGACAGTAAAGTATTTTTGAACTGTAGCCACTGTTGGAATCATAGAATGATATAGCACAGATGGCGTCCATTCGGCTCTTTGTGCCTGTGCCAGTCTTTGAAAGAGCTATATAATTAGTCCAACTCCCCTTCTATTTCCCCATAGCCCAGCAAATTTTTCTTTTTGAAGTAGTTATCCAATTCCGTTTTAAAAGTTATTCTTGAATCTGTTTCCACTACCCTTTCAGATCATTACTCGCTGTGTAAAAATGTTTTCCTCATGTTGCCAATTACCTTAAATCTGTGTCCTCTGGTTCTTTTGCCAATTACCTTAAATCTGTGTCCTCTGGTTACTGATCCTTCAGCTATTGGGAACAGTTTCCCCTTGTTTACACTATCAAAACGCCTCATAATTTTAAATACATCTGTCAAATCTCCCCATAACCTTTAGTGCTCCAAGGAGAACAACCCGATCTCCTTTGCACACTGGACATTCTTCTTAAAATGTGGTCCCCAGAATTGTCTCCCATACTGAGCTGGGGCCGAACCAGTATTTTATAAAGGTTTAGCGTAACTTCCTTGCTTTTGAACACACTTCCTCTATTTATAAAGCCAATAATTCCATATGCCTTTTTACCAGTCTTCTCAACTTGTCCTGCTACCTTCAAAGACTTGTGTACATACATCCCCAAGTCTTGTATTCCTGTAACCCTTTTAAAATTGAACCATATTTATATTGCCATCCGACCAAAATTAATCACTTCACATTTCTGTGTTAAATTTCATCTGTCGTGTGTGCCCATTTCACTCATCTGTCTATGTCTTGCTGAAGTCTATTATTATCCTCCTCATAGTTTACTACATTTCCGAGTTTCGTGCCATCTGAAAACTTTGAAATACCTGTATAACCAAGTCCTGGTCATTAACATATATATCTAAAATAGCAGTGTAACCAATATCGACCCCTGGGGGACACCACTGCACACTTTTCTCTCCTGTCTGAAAAAGAACCATTTACCACTACTTTGCTTTCTGTCGTTTAGCATAGAAACATAGAAAGTAGGTGCAGGAGTAGGCCATTCGGCCCTTTGAGCCTGCACCACCATTCAATAAGATTATAGCTGATCATGCAACTTCAGTACCCCATTCCTGCTTTCTCTCCATACCCCTTGATCCCTTTAGCCGTAAGGGCCACATCTAACTCCCTTTTGAATATACCTAACAAACTGGCCTCAACAACTTTCTGTGGTAGAGAATTCCACAGGTTCACAATTCTCAGTGAAGAAGTTTCTCCTCATCCCAGTCCTAAATGGCTTACCCCTTATCCTTAGACTGTGAGCCCTGGTTCTGGACTTCCCCAACATCAGGAACATTCTTCCTGCATCGAACCTGTCCCATTCCATCAGAATTTTATATGTTTCTATGAGATCCCCCCTCATTCTTCTAAATTCCAGTGAATATAAGCCTAGTCGATCCAGTCTTTCTTCATATGTCAGTCCTGCCATCCTGAGAATCAGTCTGGTGAACTTTTGCTGCACTCCCTCAATAGCAAGAATGTCCTTCCTGAGATTAGAAGCCCAAAACTGCACACAATACTCAAGGTGTGGTCTCATTAAGGCCCTGCACAACTGCAGTAAGACCTCCCTGCTCCTATTTTCAAATCCCCTCGCTATGAAGGCCAGGATGCCATTTGCTTTCTTTACTGCCTCCTGTACCTGCATGCCTACCTTCAATGGCTGATGTACCATGATACCCAGGTCTCGTTGCACCTCCCCTTTTCCTAATCTGTCACCATTCAGATAATCTGCCTTCCTGTTTTTGCCACCAAAATGGATAACCTCAAACTTATCTACATTATACTGCATCTGCCATGTATTTGCCCATTCACCTAGCCTGTCCAAGTCCCCCTGCAGCCTCCTAGCATCCTCTTTGCAGCTCACACTGCCATTCAACTTAATGTCATCTGCAAACTGAGATATTACATTCAATTCCTTTGCTTAAATCATTAATGTATATTGTAAATATCCCACGAGTCACTGCCTGCCATTCTGAAAAGGACCCGTTTATTCCCAATCTTTGCTTCCTGTCTGCCAACCAATTCTCTATCCACGTCAATACATTACCCCCAATACCACATACCTTAATTTTGAACACTAATCTCTTGTGTGGGACCTTATCAAAAGCCTTTTGAAAGTCCACATACACCATATCCACTGGTTCTACTCTACTAGTTGCATCCTCAAAAAAAATCTAGATTTGTCAAGCATGATTTCCCTTTCATAAATCCATGCTGCCTTGGACCGATCCTGTCACTGCTTTCCAAATGCGCTGTTATTACATCTTTAATAACTGATTCCAACATTTTCCCCACTACCAATGTCAGGCTAACCAGTCTATAATTCCCTGTTTGCGCTCTCCCTCCTTTTTTAAAAAGTGGGGTTACATTAGCTACCCTCCAATCCATAGGAACTGATCCAGAGTCTATAGAATGTTGGAAAATGATCACCAATGCATCCACTATTTCTAGGGCCACTTCCTTAAGTACTCTGGGATGCACACTATCAGGCCCTGGGGATTTAACGGCCTTCAGTCCCACCAATTTCCCGAACACAATTTCCTGACTAAGAAGGATTTTCTTCAGTTTTCCCCTTCTTGCTAGATCCTCGGTCTCCTAATATTTTCGGGAGGTTATTCGTGTCTTCCTCAGTGAAGACAGAACCCAAGTATTTGTTCAAATGGTCTGCCATTTCCTTGTTCCCCATTATGAATTCCCCTGATTCTGACTGCAAGGGACCAACATTTGTCTTCACTAATCATTTTCTCTTCACATATCTATAGAAGCTTTTGCAGTCAGTGTTTATGTTCCCTGCAATCTTACACATACTCTATTTTCTCCCTCCTAATTAAACCCTTAGTCCTCCTCTGCTGAATTCTAAATTTCTCCCAATCCTCAGGTTTGCTGCTTTTTCCAGCCAATTTATATGCCTCTTTCTTGGATTTAACACTTTCCCTAATTTCCCTTGTTAACCATGGTTGAGTCACCTTCCTTTTTTTTAAAATTCTTACTCCAGACAGGGATGTGCAATTGTTGTCGTTCATCCATGTGATATTTAAATGTCTGCCATTGCCTATCCATCGTCAATCCTTTAAGTATCATTCTCCAGTCTATCCTAGCCAATTCACGTCTCATACCGTCGAAGTTTCCTTTCTTTAAGTTAAGGACCCTAGTCGCTGAATTAACTGTGTCACTCTCCATCTTAATGAAGAATTCGACCATATTATGGTCTCTCTTCCCCAAAAGGTCCCGCACGACCAGATTGCTAATTAATCCTCTCTCGGTACACAAGACCCAGTCTAGGATGGCCTGTTCTCTAGTTGGTTCACACAGCCACAGCCCCTTTAATCCCACGGGCTTCAATTTTGCTAACCAGTCTACTATGCGCTAGTTTATGAAATGCCTTTTGAAATTCCATATAGACATCAACTGGACTATCCTCTTCCACTCCCACCGTCACTTAATCAAAGAATTCAATCAAGTTAGTCAAACACGTTTTGCTTCTTAAAAAAAATTGGTGCTGGCTTTCATTTATTAACCCATATATTTTTCCAAGTGCCAATTAATTTTGTCCCGAAATAATGTCTCAGTTTCCCGATTCCCAACCTTGGGCTGAATGGCCTCCAGTTGTCGGGTTGATCCCTTTCCATGTTTTTGAAAAATGGAAATGGGGGCTATATGATAACTTACAGTACTCAATAATGGGCTATCTGGTATGAATTAACGGGTATGGAATTTTTATACTAAAATGCTAATTTTTTGATGAATTGTTATTGTATATATTGCAAGTTGACAGCAGAGATTATATATGGAAGAATGTGTTTTTTGTATGAAGAATGGAATGGCTTTGACTGTTTCTGTCCAGTAAACATTCCTCCATGATTTAGTGAAAACAATAATTGCACTATGAATTCCCTTTTGAGTTTGCTGTTAGTTCTAACTACAAATTAACAGTATAAAAATTTTATTCAATCAGTGACTAGCAAGCATTATGTGCTAAAATACCTGTAATGACCTTTATGGTCCACGTCAGTAACTATGAAAATTTTATACAATTCCGAATCCACAAATCATTAATTTAAGTACTCATGTAAAACCGAAGTGCAACCAAGGCCATGTAAGATATCCCAATTGTTCCTGTCTTCTTCAAACTTATATACACTTACCATTGGCCCTTGGACCCCATGTCCCCCTAACCAACTCTCCCTTTGACTCCCAGCTCCCCTTCACTGGTCCTCCATCTCCCAGGGAATTGCTGTCTCAGTTGACCTGCTCAGTAGCTGCCTTGTTTCTCTTATTAATGGCCTCAATTCTGGCACCCCGACATGCGATCTGATACATGATCCACCTTTATAACCTCAAATCCGAAGGCTGCAGATTTGAGTGCACGTTGTGTACAACTTACACAGTTGCCTTTCACCAGTTCTGGCTTGACGACCTTGAGCAATATTGTTTCTGCCCTCTGCTTCTAAATTCTCTCAACTGCTCCAGCATCAGCCTTGGGGGGTGGGGGGGCGGGGGTGGTGCAAGGAAACCCTAGACGACTCTTTCTCTTCCCCAACGCAAACCACATTTGACTTGCTTCCTCAGCTTTGACATTGTGTGAGAAATACATGGATTTCTTAATCTGCAACATTAAGACCATCTTCTCTACTGCCTCAATGTCCCGCTATGATGAGGATTTTCTCTTTCCATGCTCTGCTCCTCTACCCTAGCCCTGACTCAGTTATACTTTGTAGCTTCTTCGCTATCATCCGACACCTCTATCCCTCTTTCATAAAATCCATCATTTGTTCACTTAGTTACCCCTGAACCCAGTTCCAAGTTCTGATGGTTGAATTACCTTACTTACCTTGGCCGAGTGCTTGCTGAGATTGCTTTCTGCTCTCTCTCCTCAGCAGTTGTACCTCTTTAGAACTGCTTTCATCATCCCTAACCTCAAAAAGCCTAACTGAGTTCTCTGTCCTTTCGTGGCAAAATTTGGCAGATGGAGTATAATGTTAGAAAGTGTGTGGTCATGCACTTTGGCAGAAAAAAAATCAAAGAGCAAGATATTATTTAGATGGAGAAAGATTGCAAAGTGCCGCAGTACAGCGGGACCTGGGGGTACTTGTGCATGCAACACAAAAGGATAGTATGCAGGTACAGCAAGTGATCAGGAAGGCCAATGGAATCTTGGTCTTTATTGCAAAGAGGATGGAGTATAAAAGCAGGGAAGTCTTGCTGCAGCTATATAAGGTATTGGTGAGGCCACACCTCGAATACTGCGTGCAGTTTTGGTTTTCATATTTATGAAAGGGTATACTTGCTTTGGAGGCAGTTCAGAGTAGGTTGGGCCTCTATTCATTGGAATTCAGAAGAATGAGAGGTGATCTTATCGAAATGTATAAGGTTATGAGGGGGCTTGACAAGGTGGATGCAGAGAGGATGTTTCCACTAAAAGGGGAGACTAGAACTGGAGCACGCGATCTTAGAATAAGGGACCGTCCATTTAAAACAGAGATGAAGAGAAATTTCTTCTGAGGGTTGTAAATCTGTGGAAGTCGCTGCCTCAGAGAGCTGTGGAAGCTGGGACATTGAATGAAGTTAAGACAGAAATAGACAGTTTCTTAAACGATAAGGGGTTATGGGGAGCGGGCGGGGAAGTGGAGCTGAGTCCATGATCAGATCAGCCATGATCTTATTGAATGGCGGAGCAGGCTCAAGGGGCTGTATGGTCCACTCCTAGTCCTATTTCTTATGTTCTTATGTTTACAAGTATCATCCATTTTTAACTGCCTTGTCCTATCCAAAATCCTCATTTGTTGTTGCTACCAAACTCTGTGCTCATCACTCTTTGTTTTAATCTCTCTAATTTGGTAATCCCCCTACTGCCCACAGTACTGAGACTGCCCTCGTCAAAACCAGGAATGATATCTTGCATGACACGTGGAATTCATTAGCTCTTCCTCCTTTTCTCGACTTTACTGGGGCTACTAGATACAGTTGAGCACTCTGTCTTCTTTTACAGTCTCTCCTACGTTATTAACTCTTACCTGTTCCACCGTACCCTGTACATTTGCTGCAGTGGTTGCTTCTTCTATGATTAACTCTGGACATTCAGCATTTGCAAAAGTTCCATCCCTGACCTCTTTCTTTTCTTATATTTTACATGCAGCCTCATTATTTATAAGCATTGCATTGGGTTCCATGTGTATGGCAATGACCTTTACCTCTTCGCCATCACATTCGGCCTCGCCGTTCAGGCTCCATCCTGGGTTCCACAGTTGGATGGATGAATCAAAAGTTTCTCCGGTTATGTTCTATGTTCCAGAATTTGATGCATTTCAACCATTTTCGGTTTTAACATATTAATCTATCATATTCTCTATCTTATTGGATCAATATAACGTTGCAGTTCTGTTGGTTGGGAAGAGAATGGGCTTCATTTTTCTGGATGTGGAGTGGGTGATAGCGTAGTTAACAGTCCCATAAATCCAATAATCTAGAGTGTCCATTGAATGTGCAAGTGGTGATGCTTCAATAACGGTATACAGCAGCAAATAAGGATACTGATGCCCATTGCTGTTGTAGTTATGCTGTTCTGCAGGATTTGGATGTGATGTCTGTCCATGGATTTGTGAAAGGCCATTAAATGTTAATTTCTGCAACTAACCTTTTTTGCCATCTATTGAAGGAGAAGGTGGTGGAGTAATGTTTATTTAATGTACTCTGAGTGTATACTTGACTCAGTGGTGCCATTTTTGCATCAGAGTCAGAAGATTGAGAGTTCCAGATCAACTTCAGGTCCTTATTACAATCAGAATTGACACTTCAGAGCAGTACTGTGGCTGTTAAAACACTTTGGGATGTCCTGAGGTCGGGAAAGACTCAATATAAATATAAGTTTTTCACTTTTGAAGTGTAGTCAATGTATGAAACGTGGCACACAATTATGAAGCGTATAGCACGGTCTCAAAGCAATGAGATAATGACCAGATAATCTGTTTGTGATGTTGGTTGATGGATAACGCCCCTGCTCGAATTCAAAATGGTACCACAGCATGTTTTACGTCCACCTGAGGGCAGACGGTGCCTTGGTTTCATGTCTCATCCGAGAGGCAGCATATACGACAGTGCAGTACTCCCTCAATCCTCTACTGGAGTGTCACCCTAGATTATGTGCCGGTCTCTGGAGTGGGACTTGAACCCACAGCCTTCTGACTCAGACGAAAGTGCTACCAACTGAGCCACAGCTGATGGAATGTAGCCAACAGGAGATGCTCGGGGAAACCAACACCATGGTATATGTGGAATAAAAAAATCCCAGAAAAATGTGAATCTGTATATGTAATATTGGATTAAGGGAATGAATTTCATGCAAGTACACACAGCCAACCAGTTCCCCATGCTTTCATTCACTCTGCATATTCCTCAACAGAGCCCATTACCACTAGCACCCAACTATAAGTAGAAAGGGGAGTGTGGCTCATGGAGGTCTTGTAGAGCACCAAGATTCCAGGTAGTATAATGTCCCTTCACTCTATTGGAGGTGAAGTCAAACTGATTATAATTATAATTACTGTAGTTGATAGACTGGTTTCTTTCTAACTGAGCAGTATGGGTAAGCACCGTTTGCATTATTTAACGACAAGCTCTCCGCCTGATCAGAAATGGTAGGGGACTGTGGTAAGGGAAGCAAAGCATAAGAAAAAGGAAGTGAAATAAAATAATACCAAAAGTTAGATGGGTGGTAAAACAGGGGGGGGTTATGCGTGAACTGTATAAAACACTGGTTAGGCCACAGTTGGAGTACTGCGTGCAGTTCTGGTCACCGCATTACAGGAAGGACGTGATTGCACTGGAGAGGGTACAGAGGAGATTTACGAGGATGTTGCCAGGAGTGGAGAATCTTAGCTATGAGGGCAGATTGGATAGGCTGGGTTTGTTTTCCTTGGAACAGAGGAGGCTGAGGGGCCTAGATATAGTGGAAAGAAGGGACATAGATTTAAAGTAATTGGTAGACGGTTGAGGGGATTTGAGGGGAAATTTCTTCACCCAGAGGGTTGTGGGGGTCTGGAACTCACTGCCTGAAAGGGTGGTAGAGGCAGAAACCCTCACCACATTTTAAAAAGTACTTGGATATGCACTTCACGTGCTGTAACCTGCAGGGTTACGGACCTAGAGCTGGAAAATTGAATTAAGCTGGATCATCATAGGCAGTCCCTCGGAGTCGAGGAAGACTTGCTTCCACTCCTAAAATGAGTTCGTTGGTGGATGAACAGTCTGAGCCGCAGACCCTGTCACGGGTGGGACAGATATTCGTCAGAGGAAGGTGGGGCGGGGGGGGCACTGATTTACCCCACGCTCCTTCCGCTGCCTGCGCAGTGTTGAGATTCGAAGAGCTCAATGCCCTCCCAGATGCACTTTCTCCACCTCGGGCAGTCTTCGGCCAGGATCTCCCAGGTGTCAGTGGTGATGTTGTACTTCACAAGGGAAGCTTTGAGGGTGTCCTTATAACGTTTCTGCTGCCCACCTTTGACTCGTTTGCCATGAAGGAGCTCCGCGTAGAGCAATTGATTGGGGAGTCTCTTGTCTGGCATGCGAACTAAGTGACCCGCCCAGCGAAGCTGATCGAGTGTGATTAATGCTTCAATGCTGGGTATGTTAGCCTGGGCGAGGACACTGATGTTGGTGGTTCTGTCCTGGGGATTTGCAGGATCTTGCGGAGACATCATCGGTGATATATCTCCAGCGACTTGATGTGTCTTCTGCACACCGTCCATGCCTCAGATCCATATAGGAGGGCGGGTATTATTACAGCTCTGTAGACCATGAGCTTGGTGGTAGGTTTGAGGACCTGGTCCTCGAACACGCTTCCTCAGGCGGCCAAAGGCTGCACTGGCGCATTGGAGGCGATGTTGAATCTCCATCTGCCTTTGTTGACAAGAGGCTCCCGAGGTATGGGAAGTGGTCCACGTGGTTGAGGGCCGTGCCATGAATCTTGATGACTGGGGGGCTGTGCTGTGCGGCGAGGACAGGCTGGTGGAGGACCTTTGTTTTACGGATGTTAAGCGTAAGGCCCATGCTTTTCATATGCCTCGATGAATACATCGACTATATCCTGGAATCCAGCCTCAGAATGTGCGCAGACGGAGGCGTCATTCGCATACTGCAGTTCAACAACAGAGTTTGGGTGATCTTGGACCTGCCTGGAGGCGGCGTAGGTTAAACAGCTTCCCACTGGTTCTGTAGTTTAGTTCCACTCCAGCGGGGAGCTTGTTGACAGTGAGCTGGAGCATGGCAGCGAGGAAGATTGAGAAGAGCAATGACGCAGCCCTGTTTGACCCTGGTCCAGACGTGGAATGGGTCTGTTGGGTCTGGTAAGGATCACGACCTGCATGTCGTCGTGGAGCAGGCGAAGGATGTTCACAAACTTTTGGGGGCATCCAAAACGGAGGAGGACGCTCCATAAGCTCTCACGGTCGACAGTGTCAAAGGCCTTTGCAAGATCGAAAAAGGCCATGTATAAAGTGCTGATGTTGCTCCCTGCATTTTTCCTGCAGTTGTCGTGCTGCAAAAATCATGTCCGTTGATCCCCGTAGGGGACGAAATCCGCACTGAGACTCCATGAGAAGCTCCTCGGCCACACGGAGAAGAGGGTTGAGGAGAACTCTAGCGGCAACCTTCCCAGTGGTTGATAGCAGGGAGATTCCCCTGTAGTTGCCGCAGTCAGATTTGTTCCCCATTTTTAAAAAAATGGACACGATCACTGCATCTCTGAGGTCTCCCGGCATGTTCTCCTCCCTCCAGATGAGAGCGATGAGGCCATATATCCGTGCCAACAGTGCCTCTCCACCATATTTTAGTACCTCGGCAGGAATTCCATCCGCATCCGTAGCCTTGTTATTCTTGAGCTGTTGTATGGCTTTGCCTACCTCGTGCAGCGTTGGGGTTTCACTGAGGTGGTGGCAGGTTGCATGATGCGGGATGGAGTTGAGAACACTCGAGTCGACTCTACTCGAGTGTATGCTGGATAGCCTCTTGTTGGCCAGCGCGGTCATGATGGGACGAAATGGCCTTCCGTGCTGTAAACTTCTATGATTCTATGATTCTAAAGCAAGTGTTTCATATGCTGATGGCAATGCCCAGCATTATACTCCAGTGAGTTATTACATTCCAAACCGAGGATCCTGCTTGCCTGTTTCATTCAGCATAAAGTGATCACATTTTCACAAGTAATTCATCAGATATGAAGCACTTTGGAAGGTCCTGAAGATGGGGTACTGTATAAATATAAGTTCTTTCTTCTACCCCATTGAACTTTGAAGATGTATGGGATGCCAAGTGTACTTCCCTGATAATTTTGATAGGCAAAAAATATATATTTTAGGCTAAACTATAAATTGTACTTGCTGTATGATTTTAAATTTAAACATCAAAATAAATGAGCAGTTGTTCAGTTCAGTTCTTTACTTTCCTGGGTACTTTATTTTCAGAGGCCAAAATAGCAAAACATTTTGAAATTATTAGAATCCCTTTCAGGCCTTTTAACTCAAACTTTGATTTGCATAATATGGACATTTATTTCTATGCCAATTTATCTCACCACTGCTGGTTAAAGGATTGAAATAGTGAATGAACTTTATGGCAAAAAGCTATAAAGTAAAGGTTGCCGAGTCCAGGCAGCTTCTGACACCTTGGATCAAAAGCACGTCTTTCAAAAGCTAGTGTTTGTGAAGAAAAAATGAATTTCCTCAACAACCCAGTAATTAGTCACATGGGCAGATGAGAAGTGGGGGGGAAAACTCCCCTTGCTGTCTGGGGAATTGAATATTTGAGAAATATTATGCATCAGCAAGCTGTTGGATACCAGCAAATGCCACGTGGAGCATGTGTAATATCACCCGAAGGAATTATTTTGTTTGACTTAGATTTCCAAGACAAAAGGACAAAGGCAATCTGATCAGAAATAGCAAGCATGCCTTTCATTTATATAATTCAAAATTTATAAAAGAAATTATAACACTGATGTATTTTATAATGACTGGGGACAGAGCCTGCATCCATCATGGGCATTTAGGGATTTTTTGATACTAGTCTTTAGTTTGTTCCCCCCACTGTTTTTTGATGCATGATTTACAGAAAAATTTATTTTTAAAAAATTATGTCGAAGCACAACATTCAACAGTAGAGACCGAGATTGTAGAAGAAACTGAATGCTTGCAATAAAGAGCTGAGAAATAATGGTAGAGATGTACATCAAAGATGAAAAAATGTTCTGGGCACAGAAAACTGAATGCGTGCTTATAAAAAGTATACATCATTGTATATGTTTCAAAAAGTATATACTGACATCTGAATTTATATCTCCATATTTCATTTTATTGTAAGCATTTTACAAACACATATGCATAGTTTTAATGAGTTTATGGTACCACAATGAGACCTACTCATGCATAAATGGAAGGTCAATTTATGGAAAGTAAAAGGAAAGTAATGAATCTTGTTCTTGTAACTCTTGCCACTGCTTCTGTTCTGCCCAATGTAAACCATTCCAGTCTCCAGTTAGTCAGACATTGAATATATCCTGTGGAAAAAAATTCTGTTCTGAGGTGAAGGATCATTGACAAAATATTAAACACAAGTATATTGTGTGTTACTTGTTCTGATCTTTCTTCAGATTAAACATTTTACACTGTAATTGTAAGACGAGATAAAATCAGGAAATAGTGGCCCCAAGTTTCCACATGATTTGCTCCTGATTTTTAGGAGCAACTGGTGGAGAACGGACTATCTTAGAAATCGCAATTCTCCACATTTAAGTTTTCTGCAGTTCTAGTCAGGTTGAACAGTTTCACTTTGGAACTGAATTTTTTTCAAAAGGGGGCGTGTCCGGCCACTGACGCCTGATTTGAAAGTTTCCACAGTGAAAATGTACTCCAAACTAACTTAGAATGGAACAGGTGAAGATTTTTGTACGCTTGAAAAAACCTTGACTGCACTTTAAACAATCAGGCGCAGGTTACAAATTAGGCGTCGGGAACGAGGTGGGAGGGGGGGGCGGGGAAGGGAAGTCATTAAATTCTACAATCAATCCTTAGTTATACTTATACAAATATTATACAAATAAATCTAACCTGAATAAAAATTTATAAGCAAAGAAAAGATTAAATAAACCATGTTCCTACCTGTGTGAAAGTGCTTCAGGCAGGCCTTTCAGGCAGCGGTGTGGCGTCGGTCTCGGGGGCAGGCAGCAAGCAGCCTTGGTGCTGAGCTTCAGTGCCTGAGGCAGCGGTGTGGCGTCGGTCTCGGGGGCAGGCAGCAAGCAGCGCTTGAGGCAGCAGTGTGGCGTCGGTCTCGGGGGGGGGGGGGCAGACAGCAAGCAGCGCTTGAGGCAGCGGTGTGGCGTCGGTCTCTGGGGCAGGCAGCAAGCAGCCTTGGTGCTAAGCTTCAGTGCTTGAGGCAGCGGTGTGGCGTCGGTCTCGACGGCAGGGGCAGGCAGCAAGCAGCCTTGGTGCTTGAGGCAAGCCTTCATTCCCTGCGAAGATGCAGCACCCGGACGGACTTGAGGTCATTCGGCCATGGGATTGCAGCAGCGTCAGTGGCTGGCCGGGAGCCGAAGAAAGAACAGCAGCAGCCTTCGAGCTGTGAGGGGGACTGACTGAGGCCATTTGGACAGGGAGAGGCAGCCACGTCGACATCTTTATATTTAAATTTGCAGAATGGGTGCACCATATATTATGCAATGGTTGCTTCCTCATGCAAGAAATTCTTTGTTCTTGGTGGAAGTTGATCCATTGCAAAGTTGAATTGGCACTTTTATTTCTTCAAACACACAGTCCTTAATTTGCAGGCACCGGTTCTGTAAATTTAGCAGTGAAAAGCTGAACTCACTGATTTCAGCAGGTGATTTATTCAGCAGTGCTACTAAAAGCACTCCCTCACACACAGAAATATCAAGAAAATTAAAATGCAAGCCTTTGCAGGGGTCCAAGAAACAAATGTTCACTTTTTCTGCAGCACTTTTAAAAATGGTCGAGTGCCAATGTTTACTTCAGACTGCGTGTGCGCGAACGCTCCAACGTGCACGCGCAGGGTTGCCGGCACCGAGAAGCCTCATTTAAATTGTACCCGCCCCCTCCTACTTAGAAAATCGGAGCGAGTGGTAGGCTCCGCCCCCTGTGCGCCGCGCCAAGCAGACATCGAGCTCCAAGGAGCTCAAGAATACCGCGTTTTTTTTTTTCAGGCGCCATTTTCGGCGAGAAAAACAGGCGCCCAGCTCTGAGGGGCGTCTTTTTCGCCGCGTGTGGAAACTTGGGGCCAGTGAGTTACAATTTTAACAATAACCAGTAAATACAAATAATTGAAGCAGACCTTCTGGTTACCCAACGATAGATAAGAAATCGGTTGTATAGAGCCCAAGTTTCCACACGATAAAAAACGGGCGCCCCTCCGAGCTGGGCGCCTGTTTTTCGCACCTAAAAAGGCGCCGGAAAAAAAAACCTCGCGATTCTGGAGAGCCCTGCAGCTCCATGTCTGTTTGGCGCGGCGCCCAGGGGGGCGGAGCCTACACTCGTGCCGATTTTGGAAGTGGGAGGGGATGGGTACTATTTAAATTAGTTTTTTTCCTGCCGGCAACCCTGTGCGTGCGCGTTGGAGCGTTCGCGCGTGCGCGTTGGAGCGTTCGCGCACGCGCAGTGTGAAGGAAACATTGGCACTCGTCCATTTTTGTAGTTCTTTGTAGCTGTTTAATTTTAGAACATTTTTTAATAAAAGCACATTGCCATCAGCACTGAGGCTTCCTGCAGCCTTCTCACTGTCTCCTTCCCGCCCGCCGTCTGGAACGCCCCCCCCCCCCCTGCTGCGTTCGGGCGGGCCCGCACTCCCTCCCTCCTGCCGTCGGGAACGTCCTCCTCCTCTCTCTTTCCCTCCCCCCCCCCCCCTGCTGCGTTCGGGTGGGCCCGCACTCCCTCCCTCCCACCGTCGGGAACAAATGAACGAACTAGTGAGGCTGGCTGAAGCACTTTCACACAGGTAGGAAGATGGTTTATTTAATCTTTTCTTTGCTTATAAATGTTTATTCAGATTGGATTTATTTGTACAAGTATAAATAAGGATTTATTGTAGAATTTAATGACTTCCCTTCCCTCCCCCCCCCACCTCGTTCTGGACGCCTAATTTGTAACCTGCGCCTGATTTTTTTTAATGTGTAGAACAGGTTTTTTCAGTTCTACAAAAATCTTCACTTGCTCCATTCTAAGTTAGTTTGGAGTACGTTTTCACTGTGGAAACTTTGAAATCAGGCGTCAGTGGCCGGACACGCCCCCTTTTGAAGAAAAAAATCTGTGCCAAAGTAGAACTGTTCTACCTGACTAGAACTGCAGAAAAAAAAATGTGGAGAATTGCGATTTCTAAGATAGTCCGTTCTCCACCAGTTGCTCCTAAAAATCAGGCGCAAATCATGTGGAAACTTGGGCCCATAAAGTGAACACTAATGAATGTGCTAGTTTTAAGTGAATGGAGCATGGAATTATAGTATGTTGATGACTGTGTACGTTTGACATTAAATTCCTTGATAAATAATTTGATTCAGAAAGTGAGTGGAGTATTTCATTTGATTATTTATTATTGTGTATCTTTCTTGAGCTTAACTCTGATACCTCAGTTATATTGGCTTTTGGTGCCTTGAACTATCCTCGTTGTCAGTTCTGACTTTACCATGACATTCTTGTCGCCAATTTGGACAAGTTATATTAAAAATATTGAAAAACAGTATGTGTGCAGAAATTAGTCTATCATTCATTAGGTAATGACACAATATGTGTCAATACACAATGCATTCTATTGCTTGCTATTTTGAATAAAAACTGGCTTGTGGTTTTACTTTGTTCACTGTGGAACTGCATAGAAGCATATTGTACTGGTTTTGCGTAATTCAGTGTTGGTCACTTCCGAAGGAACCTATGGTGGTTATACTAACGGAAAAGGCAGTATGTTCAGCATTTAAATCTCAAACCCTGTACAGTTTATGAAGAAAATGTGCATAGGGCTGAATAATTAGCGTGTTTATTCTGCTCTAAAGTGACAAACTGCATATGTGGACACTTGTACAGGCTGAACCTCTCTCTTGGGACCTGGCCTGTGCTGGATAAGGGATTTTGCCAGACGAGTGGAGGTCATGTTAAATTTGATGATACAGGTACTGAGCAAGAGGACCTCTGGGCTGGCTGGCTTGGAGCCGAGAGTGCAGCAGAGAGATCGGGGTAGGGGCGGGGCAGTGGATTGCGGGGTCAGGCCAGCGATTGTGAGAGTCGGCAGCGAGGAAGGACTTTAATTTGTTCATGTTGGAGTGGCCGGGAATGATGCTGGATGAGGGGTGGTGCCAGATAAGGGAAGTTCAACCTGTACAATGGTTGCAACTGATTAACAATTGGAACTATGGCCCCAAGTTTCCACATGATTTGCGCCTGATTTTTAGGAGCAACTGGTGGAGAACGGACTCCCTTAGAAATCGCAATTCTCCACATTTTTTTTTCTGCAGTTCTAGTCAGGTAGAACAGTTTCACTTTGGAACAGAATTTTTTCTTCAAAAGGGGGCGTGTCCGGCCACTGATACCTGATTTCAAAAGTTTCCACAGTGAAAACGTACTCCAAACTAACTTAGAATGGAGCAAGTGAAGATTTTTGTAGAACTGAAAAAACCTTGTCCACACATTAAAAAATCAGGCGCAGGTTACAAATTAGGCGTAGGGAACGAGGGGGGGAAGGGAAGTCATTAAATGCTATAATAAATCCTTATTTATACTTATACAAATATTATACAAATAAATCCAACCTGAATAAAAATTTATAAGGAAAGAAACGATTAAATAAACCATCTTCCTAACTGTGTGAAAGTGCTTCAGCCAGGGAGAATGTTGCAGGAAGCCTCAAGTTGAGGCAGCCGTTCCCGCAGGGGGGGGGGGAGGAGGCAGCTGTTCGTTCCCGCGGAGGGGGTGGGGGGGGGGGCAGGGGGGAGAGGAGGAAGCCGTTCGTTCCCGACGGCAGGGGGGGAGGAGGAAGCCGTTCCCGACGGCGGGTGAGGGGGGCGGGGGGGGAGAGGGAGTGCGGGCCCAACTGACCGAACGCAGCGGGCGGGGAGGAAGCCGTTCCAGACGGCGTGCGGCGGGGTGGGGGGGTGGGGAAGGAGACAGTGAGAAGGCTGCAGGAAGCCTCACAAGTTCAGCAGCCATTCCCGATGGCGGCGGGGGAGGCCATCGGGAAACGGCTGCCTCAACTTTCTGAGGCTTCCTGCAGCCTTCTCACTGCTGCAAGAAGCCTCAGTGCTGATGTGCTGATGGCAATGTGCTTTTATTAAAAAATTTTCAAAAATTAAACAGCTACAAAGAACTTCAAAAATGGCCGAGTGCCAATGTTTCCTTCACACTGCGCGTGCGCGAACGCTCCAATGCGCATGCGCAGGGTTGCCGGCAGGAAAAAAACTAATTTAAATGGTACCCGCCCCCTCCCACTTACAAAATCGGCGCGAGTGGTAGGCTCTGCCCCCTGGGCGCCGCGCCGAGCTGCAGGGCGCTCCAGAATCGCTCGTTTTTTTTCTGGCGCCATTTTCGGTGCGAAAAACCGGAGCCCAGCTCGGAGGGGCGCCCGATTTGTAGCGTGTGGAAACTTGGGGCCTATATTTGCTGAAGTAATTGAAAATGTTGAATGACTTCTTCCGAATGTGGTCAAAAATTCCCCCATATTTATGTTTCGGCTCTTGGCTCCTTTTAATTACACCATTAAATTTGTAAATATTGGTGCCTATATTTTTAAGACCTGATCAGAATGGATTACTAAATTTAATCTTATCAGTTTCTACAAAGTCCACTGAATAATTCTTCAATAAAATGTTTCTTTTTCATACAGTTGCATGCCAAATATCACACCATTGGTCTTAAGATTTTTGAGGCTATTTTAGGTTCAGAAACCAGTTCAGAAGAATTAATGTTCTCTTTGTTTTCATTTTAAATGTTGAACTAAATATCATCTGGCAACAAAACTATGTTTTCCTGCCATTGGGGATCTGTATCATCTAAAACTCTAAGCCTTAAAGATATCACATAGACCTTCAAACCATAAGCATGCGAAACTTTGCGTGAGGCTTAGTATTCACTGGCACAGTCTGTATTTGCGATCCCCATAATTGGTCTGGGGTAACAGTGAGTCTCCTACTGTTACTCATAGTTCACTTACAGTAGCTGAAGCAAATGAAAAGACTACAAACAGCTTTCTGTTCTAGTTTCCAACTGTTAAGTTTATAAAGGTGCATTTTGTGGTATAGTTTTTATTGTGCAAAGCAGCTGGCTCTGCACTGTTTTATTTAAATAGAAACATAGAAAATAGGTGCAGGAGTAGGCCATTCGGCCCTTCGAGCCTGCACCGCCATTCAATGAGTCCATGGCTGAACATGCAACTTCAGTACCCCATTCCTGCTTTCTCGCCATACCCCTTGATTCCCCTAGTAGTAAGGACTTCATCTAACTCCTTTTTGAATATATTTAGTGAATTGGCCTCAACAACTTTCTGTGGTAGAGAATTCCACAGGTTCACCACTCTCTGGGTGAAGAAGTTTCTCCTCATCTCGGTCCTAAATGGCTTACCCCTTATCCTTAGACTGTGACCCCTGGTTCTGGACTTCCCCAACATTGGGAACATTCTTCCTGCATCGAACCTGTCAGAATTTTAAACGTTTCTATGAGGTCCCCTCTCATTCTTCTGAACTCCAGTGAATACAAGCTCAGTTGATCCAGTCTTTCTTGATAGGTCAGTCCCACCATCCCAGGAATCAGTCTGGTGAACCTTTGCTGCACTCCCTCAATAGCAAGAATGTCCTTCCTCAGGTTAGGAGACCAAAACTGTACACAATACACCAGGTGTGGCATCACCAAGGCCCTGTACAACTGTAGCAACACCTCCCTGTCCCTGTACTCAAATCCCCTTGCTATGAAGGCCAACATGCCATTTGCTTTCTTAACCGCCTGCTGTACCTGCATGCCAACCTTCAATGACTGACGTACCATGACACCCAGGTCTCGTTGCACCTCCCCTTTTCCTAATCTGTCACCATTCAGATAATAGTCTGTCGCTCTGTTTTTACCACCAAAGTGGATAACCTCACATTTATCCACATTATACTTCATCTGCCATGCATTTGCCCACTCACCTAACCTATCCAAGTCACTCTGCAGCCTCATAGCATCCTCCTCGCAGCTCACACTGCCACCCAACTTAGTGTCATCCGCAAATTTGGAGATACTACATTTAATCCCCTTGTCTAAATCATTAATGTACAATGTAAACAGCTGGGGCCCCAGCACAGAACTATGCGGTACCCCACTAGTCACTGCCTGCCATTCCGAAAAGTACCCATTTACTCCTACTCTTTGTTTCCTGTCTGACAACCAGTTCTCAATCCACGTCAGCACACTACCCCCAATCCCATGTGCTTTAACTTTGCACATTAATCTCCTGTGTGGGACCTTGTCGAAAGCCTTCTGAAAGTCCAAATATACCAAATCAGCTGGTACTCCTTTGTCCACTTTATTGGAAACATCCTCAAAAAATTCCAGAAGATTTGTCAAGCATGATCTCCCTTTCACAAATCCATGCTGACTTGGACCTATCATGTCACCATTTTCCAAATGCGCTGCTATGACATCCTTAATAATTGATTCCATCATTTTACCCACTACTGAGGTCAGGCTGACCGGTCTATAATTCCCTGCTTTCTCTCCCTCCTTTTTTTAAAAAGTGGGGTTACATTGGCTACCCTCCACTCGATAGGAACTGATCCAGAGTCAATAGAATGTTGGAAAATGACTGTCAATGCATCCGCTATTTCCAAGGCCACCTCCTTAAGTACTCTGGGATGCAGTCCATCAGGCCCTGGGGATTTATCGGCCTTCAATCCCATCAATTTCCCCAACACAATTTCCTGACTAATAAAGATTTCCCTCAGTTCCTCCTCCTTAATAGACCCTCTGACCACTTTTATATCCGGAAGGTTGTTTGTGTCCTCCTTAGTGAATACTGAACCAAAGTACTTGTTCAATTGGTCTGCCATTTCTTTGTTCCCCGTTATGACTTCCCCTGATTCTGACTGCAGGGGACCTACGTTTGTCTTTACTAACCTTTTTCTCTTTACATACCTATAGAAACTTTTGCAATCCGCCTTAATGTTCCCTGCAAGCTTCTTCTCGTACTCCATTTTCCCTGCCCTAATCAAACCCTTTGCCCTCCTCTGCTGAGTTCTAAATTTCTCCCAGTCCCCAGGTTCGCTGCTATTTCTGGCCAATTTGTATGCCATTTCCTTGGCTTTAATACTATCCCTGATTTCCCTAGATAGCCACGGTTGAGCCACCTTCCCTTTTTTATTTTTACGCCAGACAGTAATGTACAATTGTTGTAATTCATCCATGCGGTCGCTAAATGTCTGCCATTGCCCATCCACAGTCAACCCCTTAAGTATCATTAGCCAATCTATCTTAGCCAATTCATGCCTCATACCTTCAAAGTTACCCTTCTTTAAGTTCTGGACCATGGTCTCTGAATTAACTGTTTCATTCTCCATCCTAATGTAGAATTCCGCCATATTATGGTCACTCTTCCCCAAGGGGCCTCGCACAATGAGATTGCTAATTAATCCTCTCTCATTACACAACACCCAGTCTAAGATGGCCTCCCCCCTAGTTGGTTCCTCGACATATTGGTCTAGAAAACCATCCCTTATGCATTCCAGGAAATCCTCCTCCACCGTATTGCTTCCAGTTTGGCTAGCCCAATCTATGTGCATATTAAAGTCACCCATTATAACTGCTGCACCTTTTATTGCATGCACTCCTAATTTCCTGTTTGATGCCCTCCCCAACATCACTACTACTGTTTGGAGGTCTGTACACAACTCCCACTAACGATTTTTGCCCTTTAGTGTTCTGCAGCTCTACCCATATAGATTCCACATCATCCAAGCTAATGTCTTTCCTAACTATTGCATTAATCTCCTCTTTAACCAGCAATGCTACCCCACCTCCTTTTCCTTTTATTCTATCCTTCCTGAATGTTGAATACCCCTGGATGTTGAGTTCCCAGCCCTGATCATCCTGGAGCCACGTCTCCGTAATCCCAATCACATCATATTTGTTAACATCTATTTGCACAGTTAATTCATCCACCTTATTGCGGATACTCCTTGCATTAAGACACAAAGCCTTCAGGCTTGCTTTTTTAACACCCTTTGTCCTTCTAGAATTTTGCTGTACAGTGGCCCTTTTTGTTCTTTGCCTTGGGTTTCTCTGCCCTTCACTTTTCCTCATCTCCTTTCTGTCTTTTGCTTTTGCCTCATTTTTGTCTCCCTCTGTCTCCCTGCATAGGTTCCCATCCCCCTGCAATATTAGTTTAACTCCTCCCCAACAGCACTAGCAAACACTCCCCCTAGGACATTGGTTCCGGATCTGCCCAGGTGCAGACCGTCCGGTTTGTACTGGTCCCACCTCCCCCAGAACCGGTTCCAATGCCCCAAGTCACCACTGCTCAAGCCATGTATTCATCTGCGCTATCCTGCGATTCCTACTCTGACTAGCACGTGGCACTGGTAGCAATCCCGAGATTACTACTTTTGAGGTCCGACTTTTTAATTTAGCTCCTAGCTCCTTAAATTCTTTTCGTAGGACCTCATCCCTTTTTTTACCTATGTCGTTGGTACCACTGTGCACCACGACAACTGGCTGTTCTCCCTCCCATTTCAGAATGTCCTGCACCCGCTCCGAGACATCCTTGACCCTTGCACCAGGGAGGCAACATACCATCCTGGAGTCTCGGTTGCGTCCGCAGAAACGCCTATCTATTCCCCTCACCATCGAATCCCCTATCACTATCGCGCTCCCACTCTTTTTCCTGCCCTCCTTTGCAGCAGAGCCACCTACGGTGCCATGAACTTGGCTGCTGCTGCCCTCCCCTGATGAGTCATCCTCCCTAACAGTACTCAAAGCAGTGTATCTGTTTTGCAGGGGGATGACCACAGGGGACCCCTGCACTATCTTTCTTGCACTGCTCTTCCTGCTGGTCTTCCGTTCCCTATCTGGCTGTGGACCCTTCTCCTGCGGTAAGACCAACTCACTACACGTGATACTCACGTCATTCTCAGCATCGTGGATGCTTCAGAGTGAATCCACCCTCAGCTCCAATTCCGCAACGCGGACCGTCAAGAGCTCGAGGCGGATACACTTCCCACACACGTAGCGCCCAGGGACACCGGAAGTGTCCCCGAGTTCCCACATGGTACAGGAGGAGCATATCACATGGCCGAGCTCTCCTGCCATGTCTTAACCTTAGATACCCTTAAATTGGTAATAACAATGTTGCAGTTCACTTACTGATATAAAAAAGAAAAGAAAAGCTACTCACCAATCACCAGCCAATCACTTACCACATTGGCTGTGACGTCACTTTTTGATTACTTTCTACTTCTATTTTGCTTTCTCTCCCGCTGTAGCTGCACCGGTATGCTTTTGACAGGTCGCTCCCCTCTCACCAACTGCCGCTGGCTCTCGATCTCCCGCTGGGCTTTTGACAGGTCGCTCCCCTCTCACCAACTGCCGCTGGCTCTCGATCTCCCGCTGGGCTTTTGACAGGTCGCTCCCCTCTCACCAACTGCCGCTGGCTCTCGATCTCCCGCTGGGCTTTTGACAGGTCGCTCCCCTCTCACCAACTGCCGCTGGCTCTCGATCTCCCGCTGGGCTTTTGACAGGTCGCTCCCCTCTCACCAACTGCCGCTGGCTCTCGATCTCCCGCTGGGCTTTTGACAGGTCGCTCCCCTCTCACCAACTGCCGCTGGCTCTCGATCTCCCGCTGGGCTTTTGACAGGTCGCTCCCCTCTCACCAGGATCCTTAAGGGAGAGAGAAGACTTTGATTCCATCAATCTGAACTTAAGACAAATCCAGATGAATAGATGATCTGCTGAATCACTGCAACATTCAGTCCCCCTGTCATTGCTTATGTTTAATTTGGATTGTCATGCACTCTCCCTAGCTTAATCTGTTGAGGTATCATAGAATTATAAAATGAGGCCATTTGGCCTATTGTGCCTGTGCCAGCTTTTTGGTTGAGCTATCTTAATTAGTCCCACTGCCCTTTTTACTCTAGCCTTGTAATTATTTTCCCTTCAAGTATTTATCCAATTCTCTTTTGAATGCCAGGTCATTAATATATATCAAAAAGCGCAGTGGTCCGAATCACTGTTCCATGTAAGGCATGCGGCTGCGCATCAATCTTTTACTTCCCGTGCACTTAAATTCAAAGGCCACGCACTTGAGCCGGACAGCTGGGGCGGTGGGATTTTGAATCCAGTCTCGATGCAAATAAGCAGATTCACGTGCAGCTCAAAATTGACACACACTCTTTGCTCATTTCCTCTCTTAGAACACGTCACAGCCATCTGACAGCAACAAATGTGCCTTCTTACTCACGTGTTGTGGGTAAAATTCGGTGACTCACTCATCTGTAACAGGTTTAATAAGATGAGGTACACTTGATAACTACCGATCTCTCCCACTGAAGTGGTGGCCGGTTGCACTGATCTGGCCCACTCTGATTTGCTCAGCGGTGAGCGCGAAGTTTCTGTAGTATAGCCCCGGAACCTTGGCACCAAATGAGAAGGGGAGCAGGGGGGGAGCAACACGCTGCCCTCATCACCATGGGAACCGGCTGAGCGAGGCTCCTCTACAGCTTCTGCCTGCAGTATGCAGCGCTCCTCCGAGGGCGACACAACTGACATGTCATCCACTTCCTTAACATGTGGCCACTGCCCTAAACCTTACTCATTTCCAGTTGGGATCGGCTCAGAGGTCGCAAATGAGGATTCCCAGGCCATTGTTTGCTAGGCTCCTCCTATTGTTCAATGACTGTTTTGCATACCAATTTTTACTTCCAATCCATCTGTCTGGATCCCTTTTCCAGAGCCCTCCTCCAATTAAATATGTTTACACTTGATTGTTCCTTGTCCTTTTCCATAAAAAAAACATCAGCATCTCCCTGACAATGGAGGCAACGCGAGCCTGGAGCAGCTGGAGGGAGATTTAAACATCAGCGTCTCCCTGATAACGGAGGCAGCGTGAGCCTGGAGCTATTACAGGTCCCATCAAGAGGACAAAATGAGAAATAAAAAGTAATAAAATTATGACATCACAAGGATGGAGGACAGTGATTGGTTTTTCCAAATTAATTGAATCACTGGACAGGGAATGAATCTTAAAGAAAGCTAATAACTGATTTAATGTGATTCAGTTGCTGATTTTCTCATTTTAACTTAATTTATAATTATGCTAAATATTTAATTTTGTTTAATTATAATCTATTATACTGTTGTATTATTTACAATGTAATTTGAATTTCTTTTTTGTTTAGTTTTTTCGCCTGTCTATCTGCGTGCGCATTTTGGCTGCCGCTTTGGACCCGAACCGTTAACCTCTTTTTACACTTTCTTCTCATGCTCTTTTTCTCTTTCCCTCAATGGTCAATATATAACGTGTTGTAAAATTGTTAAGCGCCTTGGGACATTTTACTCCATTAAAGATGCTATATAAATAAGTGTTATAACTATTCTCAACTTGAAATTATGATCACTGTTAATGCTCTCCCACTGAAACAGGCTCCACTTGTCCCACTTCATTACTCAGAACTTGATCCAGCACTGCTGGATGCATAAGTACAGGTAACACTTCCAAGAGATTTTTTATAGAAATGGACTTCTGTCCATACAAACCTGTACCTAGTACAGGACTGCAGAAATCTAAAGTTTGAGCACCAAATTCTGTGGACAGTATTTCACTGTTCGCGTTTACTTATTGTATGTTTCTTTGCAGAAACCCCAGTGCTTTGTTATATTGTACAATAATCGTTTTTTATATAAATTATTTTGTTCACATTCTGTTATGAATTGATTTACTTCTAAAATCTCAAAGCTGCAAGATCTCGCCATTTTTCTCTCCCTCCTTCCCCGTCCTGCTTACCATATGTTACCAGATATTAATTTCCTTTCACCACAAATGCCTGCTGGCTCAGCTTACTTAAATTCTTTCATTTGTCTGTTATGCTTGATATAGCGACTACTATCGTTGCTTTTCACTAAAGTTCTTGGTTTCTTTTTACACATCCGTTTTGGATTTGGTGTTTATACATAGTTTGTGCTCGCCTGCCCTGGTCAGCAATAACTTTATGCACTGCTGGACACTTGGATCTTCTTCCAATCCTGTAATACCAAAGACTTAAGTGGCTTCAGAAAACGTTTTTCCACATCTCTGCAGGAACTCTCCAAAAATGAGTACATTGAAACATGGTTTCCATCCATACCTAGGCTGCACCAACTGTTGCTTGATCAAAACCAGATTTAATAGTAACTGTAAATGTACTGCATATACTGGAAGGATCAAAACCACTGCTGCTTGGTTCCCTTGTTGTCACTCCAATATTGTATTAAAAATAGTCTTCATTGCAAATTGTTAAAAAGATACTGAAACTGTTAGTATTTGTGGAGTTTTAGCTGCTCAGACTACAGATGCATGGCTGTTGACTGTATCCCTTTGTAAAAGTTTAATGATTATCACCACAATTGCAGAAAAGCCGAATGTGTGTCTCTCCATGGTTTTATGAAAGGGAAATTATGTTTGACAAATTTGCCAGAGTTGTTTGAGGATGTAACGAGCAGAGTAGATAAAGGGGAACTAGAAGATGTGGTGCATTTGGATTTCTAGAAGGCATTCGATAAGTTGTCACATAATAGGTTATTGCACAAGATAAGAGCTCATGATGTTGGGGGTAATATATTTGCATGGATAGAGAATTGGCTAACTAACAGAAAACAGAGAGTCGGGATAAATGGGTCATTTTCAGGCTGGCAAACTGTAACTCGTGGGGTGTCACAGGGAACAGTGCTGGGGCATCAACTTTTGAAATTAATGACTTGGATGAAGTGTAATGTAGCCACATTTCCTGATGATACAAAGATAGGAGGGAAAGCGTGTTGTGAGGGGGACACAAAGAATCTGCAAAGGGATATTGACAGGCTAAGTGAGTGGGCAAAAAATTGGCAGATTGAGTATAATATGGGAAAATGTGAGGTTATCCACATTGGTAAGAAAAATAAAAAAGCAAATTATTTAAATGGAGAGAGATTACAAAATGCTGTGGTACAGAGGGATCTGGGGGTCCTTGTGCATGAAACACAAAATGTTAGCATGCCAGTAATTAGGAAGGCAAATGGAATGTTGGCCTTCATTGCAAGGGGGATAGAGTATGAAAGTAGGGAAGTCCTGCTACAACTGTACAGGGTATTGGTGAGGCCACACCTGGAGTGCTGCATACAGTTTTGGTCTCCTTATTTAAGGAGGGATATTACTTGCATCGGAGGCAGTTCAGAGAACGTTCACTAGGTTGATTCCTGAGATGAAAGAGTTGTCTTATGAAGAAAGGTTGAGCAGGTTGGGCGTATATACATTGGAGTTTAGAAGAATGAGGTGAGATATTGAAGCATATAAGATTATGAAGGGGCTTGACAGGGTCGAAGCAGAGAGGATGTTTCCCCTCATGGGGGAATCTAGAACTAGGGGGGGTAATTTCACAATAAGGGGTTGCCCATTTAAAATGGAGATGAGGAATTTCTTCTCTCGGGGTCGTGAATCTGTGGAATTCTCTATCCTGGAGAGCTGTGGAGGGTGGGTCATTGAATATATTTAAGGTGGAGCTAGACAGATTTTTGAACGATAAGGGCGTCAAGGGTTTTGGGGAGCGGGCAGGGAAGTGGAGTTGAGGCCAAGATCAGATCAGCCATGATCCTATTGAATGGCGGAGCATGCTCGAGGAGCCAAATGGCTAACTCCTGCTCCTATTTCTTATGTCCCCAATACTAACTCATCATCTAGAATGAGACGTACACAGAGCCTGTGATTAAAGCATTGTGGGCTAGATTTTTGGAAAAATGCAATTTTAAGTCAAAATTAGCGTTTTCACTGCGCTACCGTTTTCAGGTCTAACTTTCAGCCTTTACTTCGTTAAAATCGGCGTTACATGTGGATTCGCGCCGCAAACCGTGAGTTTCAGCAACTTTAGGCCGAGGCCGATAGCGTTGCGAGAGAGACCTTGGGAGGGAGGGGGAAAAAATTGCAAGAAACAAAAAAAAATTAATTCACACAACATTCAAAAAACACTTACCTTATAAATCGATGCAAAATAATTAAAAAATAAAAACTTTAACTTGCCTTTTTGCAGGTCTTCATATTTACTGCTGCTCGAAGGGATGTTTGACCCTGTCGGTTTTCGTGGGCGTGGCTTATGGGTCCCAACTGAGCCGAAAGTATGGCGGCATGCAATCTGCGGCGTTGCACGTCATTTCACGTCGGTGCTTCTCTCCCCAGCGGTACGTGGAAGCACCACCGATCCCGCCGACCGGGTTTTCGCCGTGGAGGGTCAAATCGTGGTGAAAACCTGGTCGCAAAGTCGGCCAAAATCTAGCCGAGTGTCTATCATAAAAGAATATATTTTATTTTAAAGTTCAAGTATCTCTGCATATCATGTTGTGCAAGACCAAACTGCAAACCGCCAAAGTAAATTTGCCGGATTCACGAAAGCCAATTGGGAGGCAGACTCGAGTTTTAAAAACTGGTCATCCTGGCCTTGGTGAATGCAGCAAGTTTGTTTTTGGGTTGTCATTGGCTGCGTGAGACCCGTGGTAGGGAGCCAACAAAGCAGTAAATTTTTATGTTGGGACTTAACCAGATTAAGTTCCCATGAAATAAAGCCAGGATAGGCAAATAACTCAGCTACTTGTTTTCTGCAAGTCAGCAATGCTAATCTGCCACTTTTTAAAAAAAAACTTCACATTTGAATCTGGGGAAACATTCAGGAAATAAAACTTTTTTTTAAAAAGGTAGACCACAGTTGTCGCTCTTGATGGGTCAGTAATATTTCTTCCTGATTTAATTTTTCAAAATGCCAGGTTTTGCATTAAATATTTAAATTTATTGTCTGTAGCAAACAGCATAAAATATCTGATGCTGTTAGCCAGAATCAATCAATAAAATACTACTAAAGCTAACAGCATGATTGCACCCAGATGCCATCTAAGACTGGGCCTATCTCTATAATGATGGTTATATTTGCATTTTGTTTATATAGTATACACAATGCAGTAATGTTGGGACCAGGCAGTGACATGTAAGGAAGAGTTATGTAAGAAAGAGTGTTTGACTATATGTAGAAAAATGTTATTGTGCATTGCATGCATATGTCACTGTTTTATATTGGGGTTTTAAAGCATTGCATGGAATTCATCTACCCTTCAGGCCATGAGTACATACAATTCATCTGAGGACACAATTTCAATATGATATGTCACTTATCATCATCATAGGCAGTCCCTCGGAATCGAGGAAGACTTGTTTCCACTCTAAAAATGAGTCCTTAGGAGGCTGAACAGTCCAATACCACAGTCCCTGTCACAGGTGGGACAGATAGTTGTTGAGGGAAAGGGTGGGTGGGACAGGTTTGCCGCACGCTCTTTCCGCTGCCTGCGCTTGATTTCTGCATGCTCTCGGCAATGAGACTCTAGGTGTTCAGCGCCCTCCCGGATGCACTTCCTCCACGTAGGGCGGTCTTTGGTCAGCGATTCCCAGGTGTCAGTGGGGCTTTTTCAGGGAGGCTTTGAGGGTGTCCCTGTAATGTTTCCTCTCCACCTTCGGCTCATTTGCCGTGAAGGAGTTCAGAGTAGAGCGCTTACTTTGGGAGTCTCGTGTCTGACGTGAACAATGTGGCCTGCCCAGTGGAGCTGATCAAGTCACTTAATGCATGTCATGTAAAATGTTAATTTGAGTTCTTGTGATGCTGAGAAGCCCAAGTCTATTTTCAGTGCATGAAACATTGATTTGTCTAAACTACAAACTTCATTTTGGGTTGTTGAGAAGGGAAGCTACCTGAATGCAAGTACCATCACGAGTGTGTCGGGCCATCCTTGAGCTTCATGGTGGAGGTATGTAAGTTTCTCAGTGCAATAAAAAAATATTAATCCTGAACGTTATTTCAAGTCCAATCACAATTGTAGGACCGAAGACGTGGGTACAAACTGATGAGGCAAGTTTCAAAGTCAAGTGGTTTCAGATTATCTCTCTGGCCTGTCTGAAGTCACAGTTCATTGTATGCATGGGCACAACAACAAAATAACTTTCAAATATTTTTATAAACAGGTAGAGAGACATGTGAGGATATATAAAGGCATTTCTATAGGATAGAGCTAAGAAGGAAAGTTCCAGTGGAAAGGTTCTCTTCTTTAGTCATAGAATTATAGAATCATAGACATTTATGGCCCATCGTGTCTGCGCTAGTTGAAAAAGAGCTATTCAGCCTGAAGTGGCAGAAGATGAAAGGGATTGCACAAAAAGCCTAAGTCATTAGACTTGTGGTCATGGAAAGGATATAAGGCTGGAGAAGATTTCACAGGCAGGATACTGTGAGGCCATGGAAGTCCATCTTAAGTTTAATGTGCTGGGAGATGAGGTGCACAGCGTAGATCAGCGAGGACAGGGGTGATGGGTTTTGGTTGAATTGAAGTTTAAGGGTAGAGGCTGGGAGGTTAGCAAGGATGGCATTGGAGCAATCACGTCCTGAGGTAATGAAGGCATGGATAACTGATTTGATAATAGTGGAGGCGAGTTGGGAGCAGTGCCTGCATTTGTCTCTGCTATTTGTAAGGTGAAAACAATCTTGGTGATGGATAGGGTATGGGGTTTGAAGCTCTGCTCTGGGTCAAACAGGGTCACCAAGGATGTGAAGAGTCCAGTTGAGCCTAAGTGAGCAGCCAATGAAAGGGAAGAATTCATTGCCAAGGTCAACAATTTCTTTGGCTGGGGCCAAAAACAATGGCTTTGGTCTTCCCAATGTTCAAGTAGAGGAAGTTGTGGCCCATCCATAACTTAATGTGAAACACGGTCTGAAAGCACAGAGAGGGTCGAAGGAGATGGTAAAGTCGAGCTGGCTGTTAGCAGCATACATACAGAAGCTGGAAAATTGGCGATGGATGATATGGAGGAACAGCATGTAGATAATGAGGAGTAGGAGGCGGAGGGTGGATCCTTGGGGGTACTTCAGGAATGATTTCTGGAGAAGTGCTTATAGTAGTGGAACTATATCAGAGCACTCCTATTGAGGTGGAACACCGAGCAAAGGAAATGACGGCTGCCTTAGAAAGGTTGAGGAGACAAGGATGGAAAATGCATCACAGCTACAGTGGATATTGTTTACTTTGATCAGGACTGTCTCAGTGCTGTGAACAGATTAGAAACTGGACTGAAGGGATTCAAACAACAACATGTATTTATATAGTGCCTTTAACGTACAGATGCAGCGTTGAGAATCTGGAACCCTCGGGACTAAGGTCATTCTGGATTCCGGGCTTTTCCAGACTTTCGATCGTCTTTCTGATGTCATGAATCCGGAATCCGAGCCCAAGTTTGGGTATTTCCAGATTTTGGAATGTCTGAAAGGGGTCTCTGTTGAGGGGCTGGCGGGGCCCGTTGTGGAGGAGCTGTTCGGGCTGGGCCTGCTGGGGAGGAGCTGATCGGGTGGGCCCCCGCCGCCGAGGAGCTGTTAGTGAGGGGCCCCATCGCCGAGGAGCTGTTTGGGCGAGCCCCACCACCGGGGAGGAGCTCTTTGGGTGATCCACACCACCGAGGAGGAGCTCTTCGATGGGCCGGCAGCGGCTCTGAGGTAAAGGCAGTAGCAGTGGTCAAGCTGAGCTGAGCGGAGGCGAGGCCCGAGGTCGGCAGGGTCAGCGGGTCCGGATTCAGAAACATTTCATGGATTCCATATGACCCTGCCACCGATTGGTCCGGATTCCGGAACTCCGGATTTTCGACACTGCACCTGTAATAATATGTGCCAAGGTGCTTCACTGTAGTATTATAGACACAAGATTTGACACCGAGCCACATAAGGAGAAATTAAAGCAGGCGCTTGGTAAAAGAGGTAGGTTTTAAGGAGCATCTTGAAGGAGGAAAGAGAGGCTTAGGCAGGAAATTCCAGAACTTGCGGCCTGGGCAACAGAAGGCACGGCCATCAATGGTTGAGTGATTATAATCAGGGATGCTCAAAGGGGACAGAATTAGAGGAGCGCAGATATCTCGGGGGTGGGGGGGGAGGGGGTGGCGGCACTTTGTGGGGCTGCAGGAGATTAGAGATGGGGAAGGACGAGGCCATGGAGGGATTTGAAAACAAGGATGATAATTTTAAAATCGAGACGTTGCTTAACCAGGAGCCAATGTAGGTCAGCGAACACAGGGGTGATAGGTGAACGGGACTTGGTGCGAGTTTGGGCACAGACAACAGAGTTTTGGATCACCTCAAGTTGATGTAGGGTAGAATGTGGGAGGCCAGCCAGGAGTGTGTTGGAGTAATCAAGTCTAGAGGTGCAGATACAACACAAGTTAGCAAAGAGACAGGCCTGATCTTCACAAAGTAGATTTTTTTCTTATCTGTGCATTGGTGCAATAGGAGCAATTTGTTTTTGAACATGGGTTAAAATAAATGGAACTTTGCTCTATAACTAACTATATTCTACTTGACCTTGAGAGTGCTTGTTGCTGACTTTGGGTGCCTGAAATGGTAAGTGTTCTGTTCCCCAGCACTCTCATCTTGAGCACAAAATTAATGATTAAAGTACCTGATTCTAGTAACCAGTTTGATGCTTTTTCTTTCCACCCTACCTCCCCAGTTGCCATATGTTCGCCAGTATCTTGTGTTTAGTAATTACCATTGCTGTTGATTGTTCTTGCTCTTTGCATCTCCGGTGTCCCGACAGATCAAACCATGGAAATATTTTAAATACAATTGGATAATTGTTTTTGATTGTGACTTATCCCAACATCCTGCTCGTGCTATTGAAACTGAAACTCTAGTTATAAGTTTTAAATATGCTGTGTCCCAAAGTTTTCTAAAGTAAATCTTATTTTAAACAATTAGTTGTCCTGTCCAAATTAACTTCTGAAAAATTTGTTGAAGTTGATAGGAAGCTGTTTTAATGAATTGCAGAAATTGTTTTATTGGAGAACAAGTAACAGTGGATATGAGTTTTGAGGCGTGTTGGAAGCTGGGCTTCAATCAATCCACATTGATGAGATGGAAATGTGTTTGCTATTTGTCAGGGCAGGGTTCATCATTAAGGCTACCTGGCCACAAAAGCAAAAGAAACACCAACGGAAAACCTTGGACTGGACTTTGAAGTGCAAATGAATGGGACATAAAGCTAAAATGCAAATGAGTCTGCCAAGTCCCATGTCCCCAGTGTGAATTGTGGTCTGATTTGTTGCAAAGCAGTATGTTTTTGGATTCCACATATGGAGCATGCATTTATAGTGGGGATCACTGCTCAAATAATTTCCCTCAATTTAATAATCATAGTTATTTTTCTATCAGTTAAATTAGTTTCATCAGTTTAAACTCACAAGTTATCAACAGTACAAAATACTGGATTCAAAAATGTTTTCCATTGATTAGCATTGGTAAATTATCACCTTGACGAACGTATCATTCAGGAAAAAATGAGTGTTTTTTGGCAGACTTGCAGTATCTACAAAGTTTTTCTAATAATGTACCATTGTGGGGGAAAGCACTCCATAATTGATGGAGTGCGAACTTTGCCAAGTCATAAGAGCTTGATATTTATTATCCATATCAAATAAAGCTAGAAATAAACATTCCAAAGTAAGTTAAAACTCGAATGATTTTCCAGTACCTTTTGGCACGTGAATGACAGTGAGTGGGTAATAATTCTAAATGCTGTATTGAAACAGCCTGTAGGCCAGAGCCAGTATAAAACTATAATAGTTTTTTTTTAAAAAGCTTTAAGCCTGTGCAACCAATATTAAGCCTAAAGTCGATCTGTTATGGACATAAATATATGCCCTCTCATACCAACATTGTACTGGTATAACAGCATGTTGTGGATTTCATTGTTTTGTAATCCTGGTATTGCTGTACTGCAGCATAAATGTCATGCTGGAGTGAGGCCAGGGGCAATTGTTAACCTTGTATAGTGTTTTTCTGCATCACCGTGATGTTGCACGGGATTTTGATGGTAGCACACTACGATTCTTGATGCATAAAATGTGAACTGGATTTCAAAGGATCTGAACTTTAGTCACATCTTTCACACCAAGGGCTTATCCAATCCTTGTAACAAGAGTTCGAAACATAGAAAATAGGTGCAGGAGTAGGCCATTCGGCCCTTTGAGCCTGCACCACCATTCAATAAGATTATAGCTGATCATGCAACTTCAGTACCCCATTCCTGCTTTCTCTCCATACCCCTTGATCCCTTCAGCCGTAAGGGCCACATCTAACTCCCTTTTGAATATATCTAACAAACTGGCCTCAACAACTTTCTGTGGTAGAGAATTCCACAGGCTCACAATTCTGAGTGAAGAGGTTTCTCCTCATCTCGGTCCTAAATGGCTTGCCGCTTATCCTTAGACTGTGAGCCCTGGTTCTGGACTTCCCCAACATCAGGAACATTCTTCCTGCATCGAACCTGTCCAATCCCATCAGAATTTTATATGTTTCCACGAGATCCCCTCTCATTCTTCTAAATTCCAGTGAATATAAGCCTAGTCGATCCAGTCTTTCTTTATATGTCAGTCCTGCCATCCCGGGAATCAATCTGGTGAACCTTCACTGCACTCTCTCAATAGCAAGAATGTCCTTCCTCAGATTAGGAGATCAAAACTGTACACAATATTCAAGGTGTGGCCTCACCAAAGCCCTGTATAACTGCAGTAAGACCTCCCTGCTCCTATACTCAAATCCTCTCGCTATGAAGGCCAACATGCCTTTTGCCGCCTTCACCGCCTGCTGTACCTGCATGCCAACTTTCAATGACTGATGTACCATGACACCCAGGTCTCGTTGCACCTCCCCTTTTCCTAATCTGTCACCATTCAGATAATCTGCCTTCCTGTTTTTGTCACCCAAGTGGATAACCTCTCATTTATCTACATTATACAGCATCTGCCATGTATTTGCCCACTCACCTAACCTGTCCAAGTCACCCTGCAGTCTCTTAGCATCCTCCTCACAGCTCACACTGCCACACAGCTTAGTGTCATCTGCAAACTTGGAGATATTATATTCAATTCCTTCGTCTAAATCATTAATGTATATTATAAATAACTGGAGTCCCAGCATTGAACCTTGTGGTACCACACTAGTCACTGCCAGCCATTCTGGAAAGGATCCATTTATTCCTACTTTTTGCTTCCTGTCTGCCAACCAGTTCTCCATCCACGTCAATACATTACCCCCCAATACATGTGCTTTAATTTTGCACACTAATCTCTTGTGTGGGACTTTGTCAAAAGCTTTTTGAAAGTCCAAATACACCACATCCACTGGTTCTCCCTTGTCCACTCTACTGGAAACATCCTCAAAAAATTCCAGAAGATTTGTCAAGCATGATTTCCCTTTCACAAATCCATGCTGACTTGGGCCAATCATGTCACCTCTTTCCAAATGCGCTGCTATGACATCATTAATAATTGATTCCATCATTTTACCCACTACCGATGTCCGGCTAACCAGTCTATAATTCTGTGTTTTCTTTCCCTCCTTTTTTAAAAAGTGGTGTTACATTAGCTACCCTCCAATCCATAGAAACTGATCCAGAGTCTATAGAATGTTGGAAAATGACCACCAATACATCCACTATTTCCAGGGCCATTTCCTTAAGTACTCTGGGATGCACACTATCAGGCCCCGGGGATTTATCGGCCTTCAAATCCCATCAATTTCCCGAACACAATTTCTTAACTAATACGGATTTCCTAGTATTTCCGGAAGGTTATTTGTGTCTTCCTTAGTGAAAGCAGAACCAAAGTATTTGTTCAATTGGTCTGCCATTTCTTTGTTCCCATTATAAATTCATCTGATTCTGACTGCAAGGGACCCACATTTGTCTTCACCTAACCTTTTTCTCTTCACATAGCAATAGAAGCTTTTGCAGTCAGTTTTTATGTTCCCAGCAAGCTTCCTCTCATACTCTTATTTTCCCCCTCCTAATTAAACCCTTTGTCCTCCTCTGCTGAATTCTACATTTCTCCCAGTCATCAGGTTTGCTGCTTTTTCTGGCCAATTTATATGCCTCTTCGTTGGATTTAACACTATCCCTAATTTCCCTTGTTAGCCACTGTTGAGCCACCTTCCCCATTTTATTTTTGCGCCAGACAGGGATGTACAATTGTTGTAGTTCATCCATGTGATCTTTAAATGTCTGCCATTGCCTATCCACCGTCAACCCTTTCAGTATCATTCGCCAGTCTATCCTAGCCAATTCATGTCTCATACCATCAAAGTTACCTTTCTTTAAGTTCAGAACCCTAGTCTCTAAATTAACCGTGTGTCACTCCATCTTAATGAAGAACTCTACCATATCATGGTCACTCTTCCCCAAGGAGCCTCGCACAACAAGATTGCTAATTAGTCCTTTCTCATGACACATCACCCAGTCGAGAATGGCCAGCTCTCTAGTTGACATATTGGTCTGGAAAACCATCCTGAAAACACTCCAGGAAATCCTCCTCCACCGCATTGCTACCAGCTTGGTTAGCCCAATCTATATGTAGATTAAAGTCGCCCATGATAATTGCTGTACCTTTATTGCACGCATCTCTAATTTCTTGTTTTATGCCATCCCCAACCTCACTACTATTGTTTGGTGGTCTGTACACAACTCCCACTAGCGTTTTCTGTCCTATGGTGTTCTGCAGCTCGACCCATACAGATTCCACATCATCCAAGCTAATATCCTTCCTTACTATTGCGTTAATCTCCTCTTTAACCAGCAACGCTACCCCACCTCCTTTTCCTTTCTGTTCATCCTTTCTGAATATTGAATACCCCTGGATGTTGAGTTCCCAGCCTTGGTCACCCTGGAGCCATGTCTCCGTAATCCCAATTACATCATATCCGTTAACTATCGATGTCAGGCTAACCAGTCCATAATTCCCTTAATTCATCCACCTTATTACGAATGCTCCTCGCATTGAGACAGAGCCTTCAGGCTTGTTTTTTTAACACTCTTTGTCCTTTTAGAATTATGTTGTAATGTGCCCTTTTTGATTTTTGCCTTTGATTTCTCTGCCCTCCACTTTTCCTTATCTCCTTTCTATCTTTTGTTTCTGCCCCCATTTTATTTCCCTCTGTCTCCGTGCAAAGGTTCCAACACCCCTGCCGAATTAGTTTCACGCTTCCCCAACAGCACGAGCAAACACTCCCCCTAGGACGTTGGTTCCGGTCCTGTCCAGGCACAGACCGTCCGGTTTGTACTGGTCCCACCTTCCCCAGAACCGGTTCCAATGTCCCAGGATTTGAATCCCTCCCTCTTGCACCATTCCTCAAGCCATGCATTCATCTTCGCTATCCTGCTACTTCTACTCTAACTAGCACATGGCATTGGTAGCAATCCTGAGATTACTACCTTTTTGAGGTCCTACTTTTTAATTTAACTCCTAGCTTCCTAAATTCAGCTTGTAGGACCTCATCCTGCTTTTTACCAATATCGTTGGTACCTATATGCACCACGACATCGAAACATAGAAAATTGGTGCAGGAGTAGGCCATTCGGCCCTTCTAGCCTGCACCACCATTCAATGAGTTCATGGCTGAACATGCAACTTCAATACCCCATTCCTGCTTTCTCACCATACCCCTTTATCCCCCTAGTAGAAAGGACTTCATCTAACTCCTTTTTGAATATATTTAGTGAATTGGCCTCAACAACTTTCTGTGGTAGAGAATTCCACAGGTTCACCACTCTCTGGGTGAAGAAGTTTCTCCTCATCTCGGTCCTAAATGGCTTACCCCTTATCCTTAGACTGTGACCCCTGGTTCTGGACTTCCCCAACATTGGGAACATTCTTCCTGCATCGAACCTGTTTAAACCCATCAGAATTTTAAACGTTTCTATGAGGTCCCCTCTCATTCTTCTGAACTCCAGTGAATACAAGCTCAGTTGATCCAGTCTTTCTTGATAGGTCAGTCCCACCATCCCAGGAATCAGTCTGGTGAACCTTCGCTGCACTCCCTCAATACCAAGAATGTCCTTTCTCAGGTTAGGAGACCAAAACTGTACACAATACACCAGGTGTGGCCTCACCAAAGCCCTGTACAACTGTAGTAACACCTCCCTGCCCCTGTACTCAAATCCCCTCGCTATGAAGGCCCACATGCCATTTGCTTTCTTAACCGCCTGCTGTACCTGCATGCCAACCTTCAATGACTGATGTACCATGACACCCAAGTCTCGTTGCACCTCCCCTTTTCTTAATCTGTCACCATTCAGATAATAGTCTGTCTCTCTGTTTTTACCACCAAAGTGGATAACCTCACATTTATCCACATTATACTTCATCTGCCATGCATTTGCCCACTCACCTAACCTATCCAAGTCACTCTGCAGCCTCATAGCATCCTCCTCGCAGCTCACACTGCCACCCAACTTAGTGTCATCTGCAAATTTGGAGATACTACATTTAATCCCCTCGTCTAAATCATTAATGTACAGTGTAAACAACTGGGGCCCCAGCACAGAACCTTGCGGTACCCCACTAGTCACTGCCTGCCATTCTGAAAAGTCCCCATTTTACTCCGACTCTTTGCTTCCTGTCTGACAACCAGTTCTCAATCCATGTCAGCACACTACCCCCAATCCCATGTGCTTTAACTTTGCACATTAATCTCTTGTGTGGGACCTTGTCGAAAGCCTTCTGAAAGTCCAAATACGCCACATCAACTGGTTCTCCCTTGTCCACTCTACTGGAAACATTCTCAAAAAATTCCAGAAGATTTGTCAAGCATGATTTCCCTTTCACAAATCCATACTGACTTGGACCTATCATGTCACCTCTTTCCAAATGCGATGCTATGACATCCTTAATAATTGATTCCATCATTTTACCCACTACTGATGTCAGGCTGACTGGTCTATAATTCCCTGTTTTCTCTCCCTCCTTTTTTAAAAAGTGGGGTTACATTGGCTACCCTCCACTCCATAGGAACTGATCCAGAGTCGATGGAATGTTGGAAAATGACTGTCAATGCATCCGCTATTTCCAAGGCCACCTCCTTAAGTACTCTGGGATGCAGTCCATCAGGCCCTGGGGATTTATCGGCCTTCAATCCCATCAATTTCCCCAACACAATTTCCTGACTAATAAGGATTTCCCTCAGTTCCTCTAACTTACTAGACCCTCTGACCCCTTTTATATCCGGAAGGTTGTTTGTGTCCTCCTTAGTGAATACCGAATCAAAGTACTTGTTCAATTGGTCCGCCATTCCTTTGTTCCCCGTTATGACTTCCCCTGATTCTGACTGCAGGGGACCTACGTTTACTAACCTTTTTCTCTTTACATATCTATAGAAACTTTTGCAATCCATCTTAATGTTCCCTGCAAGCTTCTTCTCCTACTCTATTTTCCCTGCCCTAATCAAACCCTTTGTCCTCCTCTGCTGAGTTCTAAATTTCTCCCAGTCCTCGGGTTCACTGCTATTTCTGGCCAATTTGTATGCCACTTCCTTGGCTTTAATACTATCCCTGATTTCCCTTGATAGCCACGGTTGAGCCACCTTCCCTTTTTTATTTTTACGCCAGACAGGAATGTCCAATTGTTGGAGTTCATCCATGCGGTCTCTAAATGTCTGCCATTGCCCATCCACAGTCAACCCCTTAAGTATCATTCGCCAATCTATCCTAGCCAATTCACGCCTCATACCTTCAAAATTACCCTTCTTTAAGTTCTGGACCATGGTCTCTGAATTAACTGTTTCATTCTCCATCCAAATGCAGAATTCCACCATATTATGGTCACTCTTCCCCAAGGGGCCTCGCACAACGAGATTGCTAATTAATCCTCTCTCATTACATAACACCCAGTCTAAAATGGCCTCTCCCCTAGTTGGTTCCTCGACATATTGGTCTAAAAAACCATCCCTTATGCACTCCAGGAAATCCTCCTCCGCCGTATTGCTTCCAGTTTGGTTAGCCCAATCTATGTGCATATTAAAGTCACCCATTATAACTGCTGCATCTTTATTGCATGCACCCCTAATTTCCTGTTTGATGCCCTCCCCAACATCACTACTACTGTTTGGAGGTCTGTACACAACTCCCACTAACGTTTTTTGCCCTTTGGTGTTCTGCAGCTCCACCCATATAGATTCCACATCATCCAAGCTAATGTCCTTCCTAACTATTGCATTAATCTTCTCCTTAACCAGCAATGCTACCCCACCTCCTTTTCCTTTTATTCTATCCTTCCTGAATGTTGAATACCCCTGGATGTTGAGTTCCCAGCCCTGATAATCCTGGAGCCACGTCTCTGTAATCCCAATCACATCATATTTGTTAACATCTATTTGCACAGTTAATTCATCCACCTTATTACGGAAACTCCTTGCATTAAGACACAAAGCCTTCAGGCTTGTTTTTTTGACACCCTTTATCCTTTTAGAATTTTGCTGTGCAGTGGCCCTTTTTGTTCTTTGCCTTGGGTTTTTCTGCCCTCCACTTTTCCTCATCTCCTTTCTGTCTTTTGCTTTTGTCTCCTTTTTGTTCCCCTCTGTCTCCCTGCATTGGTTCCCATCCCCCTGCCATATTAGTTTAACTCCTCCCCAACAGCACGAGCAAACACTCCCCCTAGGACATTGGTTCCGGTCCTGCCCAGGTGCAGACCGTCTGGTTTGTACTGGTTCCACCTCCCCCAGAACCGGTTCCAATGCCCCAGGAATTTGAATCCCTCCCTGCTGCACCACTGCTCAAGCTCACGACAACTGGCTGTTCACCCTCCCCCTCCAGAATGCCCTGCAGCCGCTCCGAGTCATCCTTGATCCTTGCACCAGGGAGGCAACATACCATCCTGGAATCTCGGTTGCGACCGCAGAAACGCCTATCCTCCTTACAATAGAGTCCCCTACCACTATAGCTCTTCCACTCTTTTTCCTGCCCTGCTGTGCAGCAGAGTCACCCACGGTGCCATGAACTTGGCTGCTGCTGCCTTCCCCTGGTGAGCCATCTTCCCCAACAATATCCAAAACATTATATCTGTCTTGGAGAGAGATGACCGCAGGGGACTCCTGCACTACCTTCCTACTCCTGCTCTGCCTGATGGTCACCCATCCCCAATCTGCCTTTGTAACCTTTACCTGTGGTGTAACCAACTCACTGATCGTGCTATCGACGACATCCTCAGCATCGCGGATGCTCCAGAGTGAATCTATGCCCAGCTCCAGTGCCGCAATGCGGTCTGTCGAGCTGCAGCTGGACGCACTTATGCACACATAGCAGTCAGGGACACTGGAAGCGTCCTTGACTTCCCACATAGCACAGGAGGAGCATGACACGGGTCTGGGCTCTCCTGCCATGACTTAATCCTTAAATTAACTTAATGTGGCAACAATGTCAAAGGTTACCTGCTGATAAGAAAAAGAAAACAAAAAAGATTAAGTACTCACCAATCCACCAGCCAATCACTTACCAGCTTGATGTCACTCTTTGATTTCTTATTACTACTTCGTTTACTTTTGTCCCTGCACCGACTGCTGCTCCCAACTGCCGCTGCTGTTGGCCTTTTATCGGCCTCGATCCTCGACCTCCCACTCCCGACTGCTGCTGCTCCTGGCCTTTCATAAGCCTCGATCCTCGATCCTCGATTCTCGACCTCCCGCTCCCGACTGCCGTTAAAAGCAAAGTATGTAAATCTTGCAATGATTAGTCTCAAGAAAACATAACCAAATTGTAATGTTGTTGTATTACAGAATTAGCTACTTGAAGTGTGAAAGCTGATGGACAATTATATTTTGTGACTTTATTCTGGGTGACAGATTCGTTTTCTAATTTTTTCCCAATCGTTTTACCTTGCGTCTGCTTGAACTCCACCGGCACATATGCATGTCATCCAGTGCTGCAAGACTGCTGTGTGTGTGTGTGTGTGGGGCCTGGCCCGGAAATCGGTGCGGTCCCGGCCAGCAAGATCATCAGCAGGCCATGGCCATTGGAGGGAGCAGATTGCGGCCGCATACCACTGCAGGGAGCACGGGTGCTGCTGCAGGAGGGCGACTGCTACAAAACTAGGTCGCTGATTGCAATGCGGGCAAGCACAGCAGGAGGGGTGAAGGAGCAGCGAGAGATTGTAGAGGGAAGTGGCGAGGGCCCAGGGGCAGCACGGGCCAGCCCACACTGCGATATGTGTGCGCGCTCGGTCTGTGCAGCAGAGCTGGTCTCCAGTCGTCTTGGTTAATCCTTGCCACTGGGCGAAGACCTAGCTCTGTCAAGCCCGTGTGATGGCTGGTGTGCAACAGCACGTTTTTAAAAAAAAAAAAAAAAAATCCATGCACAGGTATCTTCCACCCTTCAAGATGTAGTTCGGGACCTGAAATATTCGGTCCTTCATTGAAACACCTGTGAACTCATCCCTTTTTGGCGTGGAAGCAAGCCATCCTCGCTTCGAGGGACCGCAGATGATGAAGATATACGTTGCAATGACACTGGCATTTAGCATTGATGTGAAGTGGTTATGACTTTGCTCTAATGCTAAATTTGGGGAATAAATCCGGCGTTGGGGCCTGAACTGACACCCGATTTATTTATTCCAGACTGAAGTGAAATGAGTCGACCTCATCCGGAGTCGGTTTGAATCCTTTTGAGAATCTGCCTTGCACCAAAACTACAGTTGCACTTCGAGTGCAACCCTTAATTGATAATTAAACAATCTAGTTTGCATGATTTGAGTTGCAACCAGATTGATTCACCTGATCATGTGGATTATATAAATGGAGACTGACCATTTGTACTGCCCTTTTACTGCGCATGCATCCTTTCAAGACTCGGCCCCCATGCCTCCCGCCCAGAACCGCAAGTGGGGCCCCGAACACATTCATTCTGAAGTGACCACGTCCGACTGAGCCACAAGCCCCCGAGCCTCCAACCGGGCCCTGAGCCTCCCGCTGAGCCGTGGCCGGGGGAGAACGGCAGCGGTGAGCAGCCGGGGGTGGGTGGGGAAGAAGGAGAGTGGCGAGAGAGAGGTGGGGTGGGGGCGGGGGAAAAAGAGAGAGAGGTGGTGGAGTGAGGGAGGAGAAAAGAGCGAGCCTGAGGGAAGGGAGGGAGAGAGAGAGAGAGAGAGAGAGAGAGAGCATGGGAAGGGGAGAAAGAGTGTGTGCTGGGGGAGGGGAGAGAGCGAGAGAGAGCCTGGGGAGGGAAGAGGAGAGAGCGAGAGCGTGCCTGGGGGAGGGGAGCGAGAGAGCGTGCCGAGAGGGGAGAGAGAACGCGAGCGCCTGGGGGGGGAGGGGAGAGAGAGCGAGCGTGCCTGGGGGAGGGGAGAGAGAGAGAGAGAGTGCCTTGTTGGGAGGGGGTCATGGGAAGAAAGAGAGGGGGGGGGTGGGGGGAAGAGAGAGAGAGCCTGGGGAGGGGGGATAGCGCGAGCGAGCAATCCTGGGGGGGAGGGGAAAGAGAGAGAGAGACAAGGGAAGGGGGCTGGGGAAGGCAGAGAGTGGGGAGGGGGGCGGGAAAGGGAGAGAGTGGGGAGGGGGGCGGGGAAGGGAGAGAGGGGGGAGGGGCGGGGGAGGGAGCGAGTGGGGAGGGGGGCGGAGAGGGGGGAGGGGCGGGGGAGGGAGCGAGTGGGGAGGGGGAGGAGCGAGGGGGGAGGGGGGCGGGGAAGGGAGAGAGGGGGGAGGGGCGGGGGAGGGAGCGAGTGGGGAGGGGGAGGAGCGAGTTGGGAGGGGGAGAGTGAGGATGGGGCATAAGAACATAAGAATTAGGAACAGGAGTAGGCCATCTAGCCCCTCGAGCCTGCTCCGACTTTCAACAAGATCATGGCTGACCTGGCCGTGGGCTCAGCTCCACTTACCCGCTCGCTCCCCGCTCCCCGTAACCCTTAATTCCCTTATTGGTTAAAAATCTATCGATCTGTGATTTGAATACATTCAATGAGCTAGCCTCAACTGCTTCCTTGGGCAGAGAATTCCACAGATACACAACCCTCTGGGAGAAGAAATTCCTTCTTAACTCTTTTAAATTGGCTCCCCCGTATTTTGAGGCTGTGCCCCCTAGTTCTAGTCTCCCCGACCAGTGGAAACAACCTCTCTGCCTCTATCTTGTCTATCCCTTTCATTATTTTAAATGTTTCTATAAGATCACCCCTCATCCTTCTGAACTCCAACGAGTAAAGACCCAATCTATCATCATAAGGTAACCTCCTCATCTCTGGAATCAGCCGAGTGAATCGTCTCTGTACCCCCTCCAAAGCCAGTATATCCTTCCTTAAGTAAGGTGACCAAAACTGCACGCAGTACTCCAGGTGCGGCCTTACCAAAACCCTATACAGTTTCAGCAGGACCTTCCTGCTTTTGTACTCCATCCCTCTCGCAATGAAGACCAACATTCCATTCGCCTTCCTGATTACCTGCTGCACCTGCAAACTAACTTTTTGGGATTCATGCGCAAGGACCCCCAGGTCCCTCTGCACCTCAGCATGTTGTAATTTCTCCCCATTCAAATAATATTCCCTTTTACTGTTTTTTTTTTTTTCCCCCAAGGTGGATGACCTCAAACTTTCCGACATTGTATTCCATCTGCCAAACCTTAGCCCATTCGCTTAACCTTTCTAAATCTCTTTGCAGCCTCTCTGTGTCCTCTACACAACCCGCTTTCCCACTAATCTTTGTGTCATCTGCAAATTTTGTTACACTACACTCTGTCCCCTCTTCCAGGTAATCTATGTATATTGTAAACAGTTGTGGTCCCAGCACCGATCCCTGTGGCACACCACTAACCACCGATTTCCAACCCGAAAAGGACCCATTTATCCCGACTCTCTGCTTTCTGTTCGCCAGCCAATTCTCTATCCATGCTAATACATTTCCTCTGACTCCGCATACCTCTATCTTCTGCAGTAACCTTTTGTGTGGCACCTTATCGAATGCCTTTTGGAAATCTAAATACACCACATCCATATCGGTACACCTCGATCCACCATGCTCGTTATATCCTCAAAGAATTCCAGTAAATTAGTTAAACATGATTTCCCCTTCATGAATCCATGCTGCGTCTGCTTGATTGCACTATTCCTATCTAGATGTCCCGCTATTTCTTCCTTAATGATAGTTGAACGAACTGGCCTATAGTTACCTGCCTTTTGTCTGCCCCCTTTTTTAAATAGAGCCGTTACATCAGCTGCTTTCCAATCCGCTGGTACTTTCCCAGAGTCCAGAGAATTTTGGTAGATTATAACGAATGCATCTTCTATAACTTCCGCCATCTCTTTTAATACCCTGGGATGCATTTCATCAGGACCAGGGGACTTGTCTACCTTGAGTCCCATTAGCCTGTCCAGCACTACCCCCCTAGTGATAGTGATTGTCTCAAGGTCCTCCCTTCCCACATTCCCGTGACCAGCAATTTTTGGCATGGTTTTTGTGTCTTCCACTGTGAAAACGGAAGCAAAATAATTGTTTAAGGTCTCGGCCATTTTCACATTTCCCATTATTAAATCCCCCTTCTCATCTTCTAAGGGACCAACATTTACTTTAGTCACTCTTTTCCGTTTTATATGTCAGGAAAAGCTTTTACTATCTGTTTTTATGTTTTGCGCAAGGTTACTTTCGTCATCTATCTTTCCTTTCTTTATTGCTTTATTAGTCATTCTTTGCTATTGTTTAAAATTTTCCCAATCTGCTAGTTTCCCACTAACCTTGGCCACCTTGTACGCATTGGTTTTTAATTTGATACTCTCCTTTATTTCCTTGGTTATCCACGGCTGGTTATCCCTTCTCTTACAGCCCTTCTTTTTTACTGGAACATATTTTTGTTGAGCACTATGAAAGAGCTCCTTAAAAGTCCTCCACTGTTCCTCAATTGTGCCACCGTTTAGTCTGTGTTTCCAGTCTACTTTAGCCAACTCTGCCCTCATCCCACTGTAGTCCCCTTTGTTTAAGCATACTACGCTCGTTTGAGACACTACTTCCTCACCCTCAATCTATATTACAAATTCAACCATACTGTGATTACTCATTCTGAGAGGATCTTTTACTAGGAGATCGTTTATTATTCCTGTCTCATTACGCAGGACCAGATCTAAGATAGCTTGCTGCCTTGTACGTTCTGTAACATACTGTTCTAAGAAACAACCCCATATGCATTCTATGAATTCCCCCTCAAGGCTACCCCGTGTGATTTGATTTAACCAATCAATATGTAGATTAAAATCCCCCATGATTACTGTCGTTCCCTGTTCACATGCCTCCATTATTCCCTTGATTATTGCCCACCCCACCATGAAGTTATTATTTGAGGGCCTATAAACTACGCCCACCAGCGACTTTTTCCCCTTACTAGCTCTAATCTCCACCCACAATGATTCAACATTTTGTTCATTAGAGCCAATTTCGTCTCTCACAACTGCCCTGATATCATCCTTTATTAACAGAGCTACCCGACCTCCTTTCCCGGGGCAGGGAAGGGAGAGAGAGAGAGAGAGAGAGAGAGAGAGAGAGGAGGGGGCGCGCGAAAGGGAGAGAGAGAGAGAGAGAGAGAGAGAGGAGGGGGCGCGCGAAAGGGAGAGAGAGAGAGAGAGAGAGAGAGAGTGAGACTGGGGAGGGGGCGGGGAAGGAAGAGAGAGAGAGACTGGGGAGGGGGTGGGGAAGAGATAGAGAGACTGGGGAGGGGGCGGGAGAGAGAGAGAGAAACTGGGGAGGGGGTGGGGAAGGGAGATAGGCGGGGTGGGGCGGAAGGTCATGCAATTACGCTTGGGTCAGTGAATTCGGCTGGAACGTGGTGGCTTTTGGAGAGATCTATCCTCTGTGGCTTCTGAAGTCAAAATGGATCGAGTTAAAATTTGCGAAGTCGATCAGAATTTGTGCTGGGCGGTTTCAGTGATACATTTCAGAGAAACTTCAGGGTGGGGCTTATGCTCCAAGGGGACCAATCAGAGAAAGGCGCCCATTTTGGCAGTACAAATAGATGCATCCATGTTAATGGGATGGGAGTTTGTTGGCAAGGAATTCGAGGTTATAGCTGATGACATTTTGGCTTCTCGTTGGAAGAAACTGCATCAAAATAGATTATTGTGTGTACTTTCATAATCTTTGATCTGATGTGTACATACTGAATTTGATGAAAGTGAAACTAATCTCATTCTCAATCTCCCACATGCTGCATTCAGTAAATCAAATGCATTCAGTAAATCAAAATGAAAGCCAGGCTGTGACCTGCCTTGATACAAACGAACTCTGATCATGAATTTGACCAGTAAATTTATAGCTCTTTGGATATATCATTGACGCAGAAATAGTAGTTTTGGAGTAAGTCGCGAAAGAGATGATAGAGTTCCATAAATGTTAAACAATGAGGGTACTTTGGGAACTTTTAAGGTGAAATTCTGATCTGGAAATTCAAAATAAGCATTTTGTTTTGGGATTAAATATTTTCAAATGGAAATTTTTGTTTTCTCCCAACTGAAACCGTTCAATAATATTTAAGATTTCCTGTCTCTTGCCAAATGTCAGCTGAATCAGAAGGTCGTGGGTTCAAGCCCCACACTTGTATTGCGCTCATAATGTCAGCTGACACTTCAGGACAGTACTACTGCATTGTCTGAGGCCGTCTTTCAGAAGATGTTAAACTGAGATCTCACCTGTTCTGGTAGACAAAAGATTCTGTGGCATTATTTGAAGAAGAGCAGGGGCTTTTTTTCCGGTATTGTGGCTCGCACCTTCGACCAACGCCACCAAAACAGATTAACTGGTCATTTATCTGTTTGTTGGACCTTGCTGTCTGCAAATTGGCTGGTACATTTGCTTACATAAGTGATCATATTTTAAAAATTATTAATTGGCTTTGAAGTGCTTTCGGACATCCTGAGGACATGAAAGGCACTGTATAAATGCATGTATTTTTCTTTTTTGTATGTTGCACACCAGCTACCACACGGGCTTGACAGAGCTAGGTCTTGGTCCAGTGGCAAGGATTAACCAAGACGACTGGAGACCTGCTCTGCTGTGCGGACCTAGTGCGCACTTGGATCGCAGTGTGGGCTGGCCCGTGCTGCCCCTGGGCCCTGAACTCATGCCCCTCCTGGGCCCCAGTCACATCCCTCTACAATCTCTCGCCGTTCCTTCGCCCCGACCTCGCCGCTCCTGCTTTACCCTGGTAAAAGCAGGAGTAAAGGCCTACTTTTACCAACGTAAGAGCTTAAAAAAAATAAAATGTTATCACTCATTGATATATTAAAAACACTGTCCATTAAGGCAAGTTTATTTTTTTTTTAGCTCTGTTAAAACATTAAAAATATGTTCAAAAAAATTAATTTTTGTATAAAGTAATTAAATTGCATTTTAATTAATTTAAAAAATGTAAAGTTTTAAAAATTTATTTTCAGTATGTTTTTGGGCGTATTCCCATTCATACTTATGGTAATTCTGCATGTACAAAGCGGCCATAAGTATGAATGGGGATCCCCCTACTCTGACAGGTTGGGCGGGCCCACGTGAACCCCAGAGACCTGTACGATCCTGGGATACGTGGGCCCCCATGCTGGCCTTCGCCGTAGAGCCCCAGGACCACAAGTCGCCGAACCTCAGGGAGCACCAGGTACTTTTGTAGAAATGATTGCGGTCGGAAGCCTCTGTCTGGGCCAATATGTCCAGATCTTGAAGATCTGAGAATTTTTTGAATTTTCTGCAGGCTCTCTCCTTAACTGTTACTCACTTGGTGTGTGTGATTTTTGTTTTCTCCTCCCTATTTTTAGGATACTTTGTGATTTTTCTCAAAGACAAAGTCCATGTGAGGTTGAAGCCTGTTAAACTGGTGTTCGATTGATAAATAGCAAATGTGAAGTGATGCCTTTAAAAGGGGTACTGAATTTTTAGATGACAGGCCTATACATATAAATTGCAGTATCCTTTTCAAATTAATACTTACATTGTGGTCTCTGAACTTGGACTACTTTTGCAGATCTTCCATCATCATTGCTGTTTCCATTTAACAAATCAATCTGTAGCCAGCTGGCACTCCATTGCACTTACAGTGCAGTAGATTGCAGGTTTAAACTCTCAATTCCCCACAAAGCACAATCTATTGTGTGGATGCTGAGCAATCGCCAGGTGCTGCTTCAAATTGAGAGAAAATCAGGTGATGAGTTACTCTGTTGCATGTTTGCACATCCACTAGTGGTCTCCTTAAGATTGATTAGATTGGTTTAGACTGGCCACCCTCAGTCAGGAAATTGTGACTGGCATGGGAAAGACAATTTTTTAAAAAAGGGAGTGGTGATTCTGAATGTCAGAATGCTGACACTTCTTGCCCAAGTTTCCACACGCGCCTCGAACGGCGCAGTCCCGACCTGGATGCCCGTTTTTCGCGCCACAAAGTGCGCCTAAAAAAATCTTCGGTATTCTCCACCTACTTGCAGGTCCTCTGGCCCTCGGCGTAGCCAGCACGAGCTGTGGGGGGGCGGAGCCAGGTCCCTGCGCTGAAAACAGTGCCGGGACCTCTGCACATGCGCGCTACAGTGGGCACGCAAGTGCAGTAGCTCCAGGCGCCAAACTGTGTGGGAGGGGCCCGAAGCACGCAGCCCCTAGCCCTGGCTGAATGGCCTCACTGGGGCTGCGTGAATAAGACTCCTCCCATGGCCAGCTCCTGCTCCCCCCCCCCCCCCCGACCAGACCCGACACTCGCTCCCCGCCCCAGCCTCCGGACCAGATCCGACACCTGCTCCTCCCCCCCCCCCCCCCCCCCGACTGACCCGACTTGACCCGCGCTCCTGTTCCCGCTCCCCGACTGGACCCGACCCGACTCCCGCCCCCCGACCCGACCCCCCCCCCCACTGGACCCGACCCGACTCCGGCTCCTGGACTGGATCCGACCTGACCTCCCACCCCCTCCCTCTCTCTCTCCCTCCCTCCCTCCCTCCCTCCCTCCCTCTCTCGCTCTCGCTGCCCCCCCCTTTGCCCCCCTCTCTCTCTCCCTCCCTCTCTCTCCACCCCCCTCTCTCTCCCCCCCGACCCGACCCAACCCAATGCCACCTACCTGTAAATCTGGTGCTGGGGACGGGCCCTGCCCGAAGTCTCGGGCCGGCCCGTTCAGCCTTCGGTCCCGAAAGGCCTGCCTGAAGCACTTTCACACAGGTAGGAAGATGGTTTATTTAATCTTTTCTTTGCTTATAAATGTTTATTCAGGTTGGATTTATTTGTATAAGTATAAATAAGGATTTATTATAGAATTTAATGACTTCCCTTCCCCCCCGCCCCCCACCCCCCCCCCCCCCCCCCCCCCCCCGACCTCGTTCTGGACGCCTAATTTGTAACCTGCGCCTGATTTTTTTAATGTGTAGAACAGGTTTTTTCAGTTCTACAAAAATCTTCACTTGCTCCATTCTATTTTAGTTTGGAGTACGTTTTCACTGTGGAAACTTTCAAATCAGGCGTCAGTGGCCGGACATGCTTCCTTTTGAAGAAAAAATTCTGTTCCAAAGTAGAACTGTTCTACCTGACTAGAACTGTAGAAAAAAAAATGTGGGGAATTGCGATTTCTAAGATAGTCCGTTCTCCACCAGTTGCTCCAAAAAATCAGGCGCAAATCATGTGGAAACTTGGGCCCATAGAGTTGCAAAGTTTGAATCTTGTTCCAATTTGTTCTTGGTCGTGACTAGATAAAACGGGAAGTCACTGAATGGAGGTGACCGTGTTTTCCTCCAGCAGTGGGGGAGGGAAGGGAAGAGTTGCATGGCCAGAAATTGAAAAGGAGAGTCACCCCGATGCCTTCAGGGATCATTGGCAGCTGCTTGGGAAGGGTGTAAGCCTGTCCCTTCAATTGTTAACATTAAACTAGGCAAATGAAGAAAAGGGGATTGTAAAAAGGGAGAAACTTGCCTTAATATTCCATTTTAAAAAAAAGCTAAAAACAACTATTGGTGTATAGAATCATAGACTGGTTGCAGCACGGAAGAAGGCCATTCGGCACATCGAGCCCATGCTGGCTCTCTACAAGAGCATCTCAACTAGTCCCAATCCCCGCCCTTTCCCAGTCTTTCAGATTTTTATCTTTTTGGTTTAGTCTAGTTATTGTAACCTTCATTTATAAGAAGATACTTGCACCACACAAGGTGTAATGTGCAAGTACCGCCAAATGAGCTTATGTTGGATTGCATGTTGGTGGCCGTGCCTTCAGCTGCCTCGGCTCTAAGCTCTGGAATACCCTTCCTGAACCTCTCTGCCTCTGTACCTCTCTTAATTTAAGACCCTCCTTAAAACCTACCTCTGTCCAAGCTTTTGCTCATCTGCCCTAATTTCTCCTTATGTGGCTTGGTATCATTTTTTGTTTTTCACATGCCTGTAAAGCACCGTGGGACATTTTACTACATTAAAGGTGCCATATAAATAAAAGTTGTTGCATGTGACAGTTCCTGAAAGGATTTTGTGTGCTTGTCTACGTGTCTTAATGTTTATTGGGTTATACCAGCTTGATCAGATCAGCCATGATCTTATTGAATGACGGAGTAGGCTCGAGGGGCCTTATGGTTGGCCTACTCCTGTTCCTGTTTCTTTTGTTCTTATGAAAGGTCAGTAACCAGTTACTGCAGTTTTTGTCTTGCTTTCAGTAATTTGAACGCAGTTGACTATGTATCTCAGACTTTGGATAGAGTAGTCTATCATTGATATGACGACAGATTTATGAAGAATATTCTCACGGGAAAGAATGGCACGTGCAAAACCCAATACGGTCCCATCAACTAGTTTTTTAATAAGTTAGTGTAAAGCGTTGTCACAAGTGATTGTCATTGAATCTTTGCCTTCTGATTATATGGCTGGGAAGAAAATTATTATTTTTTATCACTGGTCACACCTTGGTGTCTCCCATAGAAATTGCACAATTTCACGGGCCATAATTTGCGTCCCCTATAGGTGTATACAAGGTGCACACGTGTTTAAAGGCCGCACGCGGAACTTGTGATCTGTCAAGGAAATTCATGACTGATCCAACGCATCCCTGGGAAGAGGGCATTCACGGGCGGAGAGTTGGGATATTTGCCCAATTTCTACCCAATGAATACCCGTGAAATTCTTACGCCTGATAAAAGCAGTCGTAAGGCCTGCTTTTGCCAGCATAAGAGTTTTAAAAAAAGAAAGAATTTTTTAGCAATCATTTATACAATAAGGTCAATTTATTTTTAGCCCCTTTAAAACATTTAAATTTGTTTTTCAAAAAATTAAATTTTTGTTTTAAATATTTAATTAAATGGCATTTTCAATATGTTATGGTTTATTTTTATTTATTTGATGTGCAGATGTATTTTTTTGGGTATTTCCTTTCATGTTTATGGGGGCGAACCGCATGCGCCCCTGAGATACCCATGAGTGCCTGGAGAGGCCCAGGACCGCGAATCTCCGTACCTCCCGGACCACCAGGTAAGCAGGCATTTTATTTGCGGATCGGAGGCATTTCCTTGCAGAAAGCCTCTGACCGCAAATTCAGGGCCCATGGCTCGTCCTTATTTTCCCAAGGTTGGTATATTTTGGGACTTAATTGGGCTGAAATTATAAATACCTAGGCACAAGATAAATGCTTGTGATTGGAGATAAAATTGTTTGTTACATTTTAGTTGTTAATGCCAGTTTTTACAACACATCCAGCTGAAGAAGAAACTGTTGTGCAAACTTCTCTCAAATGATCCTATGTCATCTGTTTTTCAGGTTTGCAAACCAGAAAATATTGTTTCTAATTGTTGATACTGTGATGTTGATTCTGCTTAAAGCACTCACTCTCATTATCGAACACAATTCAAGCTCTTCAACAAGATATTTAATTTGACAAAATGCTCTGACTCTGAGGAGTGTGGTAGGTATTGCTATTAAAAGTGTCCAGTAATGAACAGCATGAATAAAATATTTGGGTTTTGATAAGAAATATGTGCCATGTCTTTATTCACTGCTTTGGTGATGAGGCTGAGAGATGGATGGAAATCATGTTTTCAGCCTGTTACTTAGGATCATGGGATGCATTGAGGCACTAAAAGCGGAGCTCAGCAGCGCCCTTTGGTGAGATGGTGAGAAAACTGAGGACAGGCATTGGGATGGTCAGAGGTCCATTTTGTGGAAGGAGGAGAGTCAAATAGGTCAGAGTGACCACAGCCATTGTGGACACCACGTGCTCGACAGATACTCCGCCATTGCGTGAGGCCAGAGCGTCGCTGGAGGAAGGAAAGCCAGGACGTCGCCGATGAAGTGAGAGGAGGCCCGAACATCACCGGAGGGAAGGCTCGCACGTGAGGTAGGCCCAAACCTGTATTTGAAGCTGGTCAGAGCACTTTCCATACCTTGGGAGCCTATTATCAGCAAGGGCAGACATCGACAATGAGGTTCAACACCACCTCCAGTGCGCCAGCGCAGCCTTCGGCCGCCTGAGGCAGAGTCTGTTCAAAGATCAGGTCCTCAAATCTGGCACCAAGCTTATGGTCTACAGGGCTGTAGCGATACTCGCCCTCCTGTATGACTCAGAGACGTGGACCGTATACAGTAGACACCTCAAATCCCTGGAGAAATATCACCGATGATGTCTCCTCAAGATCCTGCAAATCCCCTGGGAGGATAGATGCACCAACGTCAGTGTTCTCGACTCGGCCAACATCCCCAGCATCGAAGCACTGACCACACTCGACCAGCTTCGTTGGGTGGGCTGCATGTTCGCATGCCTGACACAAGACTCCCAAAGCAAGCGCTCTATTCGGAACTCTGACACAGCAAGCGAGCCCCAGGTGGGCAGAGAAAAAACGTTTCAAGGACACCCTCAAAGCCTCCTTGATAAAATGCAACATTCCCATCGACACCTGAGAGTACCTGGCCAAAGACCGCCCTTAGTGGAGGAAAAGCTTCCGGGAGGGCGCTGAGCACCTCAAGTCTCGTCGCCGAGAGCATGCAGAAAGCGAGCAGAGGCAGTGGAAGGAGCGTGCAGCAAACCGGATTTCCCCACCCACCCTTTCCTTCAACGACTGTCTATTCCACCTGTGACAGAAGAGATTGTAATTCCCTTATTGGACTGTTCAGTCACCTGAGAACTCACTTTTAGAGTAGAAGCAAGTCTTCCTCGATTTCGAGGGACTGTCTATGATGATGAAGAAATGCGGAGCCACAGGAGTAACCAATAGAACAAAGTCACTGCTTTAATCAATCGATTAAAATTTATATGGGCAGCTTGATGCAGTAGGTGATTTAAATTGTCATATCATTGAAGTCCACAGTTAAGGTTCTGAGCTCACAACCTAGAACCACAGAGGATCTACAATGTTAAGACAACCTGCACATATTTCAGAACAGCTCTATTCATTTGTATAGCAGATGGTACTTTGTACTGGCCCGCCAGGGTATTTTGAGTGAATCAAAGCTGGAAAATGAATGAGTTAGATACTGAGATATTATTAGCCTTTTCTGGCTTGGGTGAGCCACAGATGGTTTCCAGAACAGTCTAAAATGCTGACTTCTATGTATGTTTTTGGAACTGCTGTGTCACACAGCAGACTGCAACTGTAATGCATTTTATGGTTGCGTACAACGACCGTAAAAGTCCTCTGCCCTATGAGAAAGGGCAAATGGCTTTTTATAAAATCTTCTCAAACATATGCTTTAAACGGTTATGGATTTGAAGATGAACACATTGATGAGTGTAGCATGTGCCCCATTATAACATGTGAGTAAATTTACATTTACAGTATTTCAACAAACTTGATAGCTGATGGCTCAGCTGATACTTCTGATAAATTTGCAGTGAATCAGAAAATGCCATTTTAACAGTGGTGGTGTCACTAGATTAGTTCAGTGTATTGATAGCAATATGTTTTAGGAAAATTCCGCTTAAGCATGGTGGTGTTGACCCTGAGCTGAGCTTCTGACCCCATACCTTCTCCATTACAAAAGCTTGCTACTTCCACCCTGATAACATCGCCTGCCTCTGCCTCAGTTCATCTGCTGCTGAAACACTCGTCCATGCCTTTGTTGATTCCAGACTCAACTACTTCCAGTGTCCTCCTGGCCAGCCTCCCACTCTTAACCGTCTGTAAACTTCATCTCATTCAAAGCTCTGTTGTCTGTATCCTATCTGGCACTAAGTCCTGCTCATCCATCATTCTTGTCCTTGCTGACCTACATTGGCTCACAGAACCTCAATGCCTCCAATTTAAAATTCCTCACCCTCATGTTTAAATTCTTAATTTATTCACTCCCCCTATCTCTGTTGCCTTCTCCAGCCTTAAAATTTCTCCCATAACGCTCTGTTCCTCTGACTCTAGTCTCTTGTGCGTCCACCCCTCCCTTCACTTCACCTTTAAAGCTCCCCTTTTTGATCAAGCTTTTGGTTACCCCTCTTAATGTCTTCGGTGCAGCACTATGAGTCTTTCGGATGAGACTTTAAATTTGGGTCCCGTCTGCCCCCTCATTGATGTAATAGATCCTGGGACACTATTTCGAAGAAGAGCAGGAGAGGTCTCCCTGGCGTCCTGGCCACTATTTATTCCTCAACTAGCATCTCTAAAGAATTATGTTGTCATTATCTCATTGCTGTTAGTACAACCTTGCTGTGCACAAATTGGCTGCCACATTTCCTATGACAGTGACTACACTTCAAAAGTACTTCATTGGCTGTAAAGCACTTTGGAACGTCCTGAAGTCGGTAAAGGGGCTCTATAAATGCAAGTCTTTATTTACTTTTCTTTCCCTCTTTGTCTCCTTCAGCCTCACAAACCCCTGAGATATCTGCGCTCCTCAAAATTCTGTCCTCTTGAGCATCCCTGATTATAACTGCTGAACCATCGGTGGCTGTGTCTTTAGCTGCCTGGGCACTAAGCTCTGGAACTCTCTCCCTAAACCTCTCGCCTCTCTGTCTCTTCCCTCCTTTAAGATGCTCCTTAAAACCTACCTCTGACCAAGCTTTTGGTCATCTGCAGTAACTTCTTGTGTGGCTTGGTGTCAAAATTTTTTTTGTTCTGTCACACTCCTGCGAAGCGCCTTGAGATGTTTTACTACACACGATGGCTGGTATAAAGTGGCAGCGTTAATAAAATAAAAAATCATTGCGGATAGTCTAAACTAACGCTGTTACTCACTTAAACATTTGCCAAAAAGTCTTCTAAACTTTTACCACCTCCGTGGATGGGCAGAAAATAAGAGATATAACATTAACTGATCAGTAGTTTCTTCCAGGCACAAGCAACGAATAATTTGATTAGGGGTTTAAAGGTGAATGCCATTTTAGAGAAATGTGGAATCATAATTCTTCCTAGAATCAAAACCATGCTACTTCAATCAGATATCACTATACTCGAGGCTGCATTTTTATTCAGTTCTCCCTTGGAAAAAATTCAGTGCTGTGCAAGAGGACAATGATGACATTGAACAGGAAGTGAAGAGTTTGGGGGTGTGGAGGGAGACTGAGAGAGAGAGTCGATACAGATGGAACTATTTTAAGGTTTACATTAAAATGTTAGTGTCCGAAATGAACGCACTCGTTAATTTTGTATCCCTGAGCAATGAGAATCAATTTAGTCTTGGCTTAGCTGAGACCTTCAACAGATTTCCTGTTGAAGATTTCATGCACGAATAACGAATTGATCAACCTTTAATATGTGAAGTAGTTTTATGCAAGCTTTTGCAGAGTCTTTGCGAGATTACCAGCACTTTATTGTACAGCAGTAAATCACAGTCACTTTTAATGCCTTGATCTTTGAACAATGTGTATGCCCATCATTGGTTAAAATTATGTCGGCCATAATTTCTTCTAACTAGAAATTATTCTAGCCTCCTGTGGTTTTTGAGGCTAACTTATTTAATCTGCATTGTAGAAATAGATTTCAAAGTTTATGCTTTCCACTTAAGAACAGTTGGTTGGTGCTGTGGGGAGATAGTTGCTGGAACGGTGTTTTATGTGTTAACTGGAATTTGTTCAGAGCCTAAAATTCCATTTAAATAGCTAGTTATGGTTTAATTATTTCTGGGCCAGCTCCTCATTTAGTCACCTGTTCCAGTGTGCAACTTCTTGATTCACCTCACATGAAATGTACCTGATCTCTCATCTACCAGATGGAAAAATCCATGTGTTAGTCTTTTGTGCTTGTTGTGATCATGTAGCATGATTGTGTAAATGCAAATATTTTGTCACAAAAAGTGAATAAATCAATGCATACTTACATATTAGCCAAGTGACATTTTAGCGAAAAATCAAAGTGAAAGGGACACATTTTAGTATTGACACTCAAATCTCCCATGTCACTGCACACGGATAGTCAGGACTAGTGACGTCTTCAGGTGAAGCAGCGTTAGAATGTGGACCAGGACATGCAGATTAATTTACCACCATTCTGTCCTTATTTTGACATGTTAGTATGATTTTACATTATTGATAATTAAAGAGCAAAACATGGCAATTTGGAAAGTAGAGTTGGAGCATAAACATTTTTCTTCAGTGCAGGTTGAGGAGTTGGGAGATGCAAAATTGAGGGCCAATGGTTGGAGCGTGTAATTACAGTTTGAAAAGTTTAAATGTGGACATATGGATTTATTCTTGAAAAAGTGGACAATAGGAAGTTTGGTTTTGTTGGCAGGCAGTCTACAACTCTTGCACAGTTACAGTTAAATAGCAGAATACAGGGCAGTTTGGGAAGCAAAGTAGTCGAGTTGGTTGCACCATAGGGATTTCTCTGCAGTGTAAGGTAGAGAAGGACTGTAGAGACTGAGGTTCTGCGGCGCCATCACGGAGTGTAATTTTACAGCACAGCAAAGTTACATGGGTAGTTTCCATCATACATGGGAATTTATAAATGGAAAAGGCTGTCACGTGACGCAAACTTAGCAGGAAGTAAAGCTTTGCAAACAAAATGCACGCACATGCATTAAGTTTTTAAATACAGATTTATTATTTAAACTTGGATTTAATATACCTGAGAGAATGAAATGGTTTGTGTTGATCAAATTCAGATATGTACTAATGCAGGGGTATTAAACTAATTTTAGGAACTTGTTTTCAACAAGCATTGTAACTGCACAGTAATTTTCTCAGTGCTGCCTCAACCCAGATTCGGAACACCATCCCGAACTGCAATAGTGTTTTTTTTTTTCTCTCTCACTAATCTGTTCCTGTGGTTTCAGAGTGAGATTGACTTGAGTTTGTGCTAAACTTCTCGAAGTGTCCTATGAAAGATATCAGATCTTTAGTTCCATTGGTCTGGTCTGAGTTTTGACTGAAATGAAAATAATTGTATCTTTAGGGTATTTGAAATGTTCACAGGCTCCACTGAGTTGCAAAAGTACCCTACTGGTTTTCTGTCATATGGTTCACCATTGAATTGTCAGTCTCTCCAAATGCAGTTTTACCTTGAAGGTTCATGTTCCTGCTGAGTTAGTTACAACGAGGTTGCCAAGATTATTTCCTAATTGCTTTTGGAATCATGGGTTCATGTTACTTTTTTATTACAATGCTATTGATTGTACTATTTCAGAGATAGCCAAAGATAGTCACTTAGTATGAAAGCTGGGTAATTCTATTTCTCACTGAATATAGTGAATAATTGAAAATAATGTGAATATTTGCTCAACATCAACTGACTTAATGCAGTGATTTATTAGAACTAAGTTCCCTATTCGAGCACACCCATTCAAATTAATGGGCCGAAAAATGAAAGTATGCTGGCCTGTGGTTTATGGATTAGCACTACTACTGTCTGGGAGCCCTCAATTGAGGAATTGGCCTTACTAATAGGCAGGTTTTACTACTTGTAATTGTACAGGTAGAATTCTGCGTTAGAATTCTGCACTTTAGGAGGGATGTGAAGACTTTGGAGAGGGTTTAGAAAAGATTTACAAGAATGGTTCCAGGGATGAAGGATTTAAGTTACGTGGATAGATTGGAGCAGCTGGGGTTGTTCTCCTTGGAGCAGAAAAGATTGAGAGGCAATTTGATAGAATTGTTCAAAATCTTTCAAGAGGAACAAAGGGATATCGGAGTTCAAATACACCAATCGCTAAAAGTTGCGCCACAAGTTAGCAAGGCCATTTAAAAAAAAAAGCAAACCAAACAACTAGGGTTTATTTCCAGAGGGATAGAATTGAAAAGTAAGGAAGTTATTCTAAACCTGTGTCGAACGTTGGTTAGACCACACTTTGAGCAGTGCGTGCAGTTCTGGTCACCATATTACAAAAAGGATATAAAGGCACTGGAGAGGGTGCAGAGAAGATTTACAAGGATGATACCAGAAATGCAAGGGTATACATATCAGGAAAGGGTAAACAGACTGGGTGTCTCTTTTCTCTTGAAAGAAGACGACTTAAAAGAGGTCTTTAAAATTGAGAGGTTTTGATGGGAGTCAATACAGAGAGAATGTTTCCACTTGTGAAGAGGAGCATAACGAAAGGTCATCAATATAAGATAGTCACTCAGAAATCCAATAGAGAATTCAGAAGAAACTTCTTTACCCAAAGAGTGGTGAGAATGTGAAACTCAACCACAGGGAGTGGATGAAACAAATAGTATAGATACATTTAAGGGGAAGCTGGACAAGCAGATGAAGGACTAAAGGGTTGCGCTGATAGATTTAGATGAGGATAGATGGGGGGAGGCTCGAGTGGAGCACAAATGCTGGCATGGGCTGGTTGTGCCAAATGGCCTGTTTCTGTGCCATATATTCTATGTAAAAACTTTTTTACGCAGCGAACAGTAATGATCTGGAATGCACTGCCTGAAAGGGTGGTGGAGGCAGATTCAATTGTGGCTTTCAAAAGGGAATTGGATAAGTACCTGAAGGAAAATAGTGAATCAAAGTGCTGTTGTGCTCCGTGTTTTACATGTAACTTATTGAAGGATCGAGAATTATGAGCATTTGGTATTATTTTGTTGGATTATTATTAAAGAGTCATTATGCAATCCCTGCAATAGAATTTGGTTGTTGTTCAGACAATTATGTTTAAAGGTAAAAGTAATTTTTTTTACTGGCTGCAATGTAACACGTTAATTGTATTTAAAACTCCATCCTCCTGAAAGGAAAAAAGCATTTTATCAGCATTCAAAACTCTCACTGGTTCACTCAATTAAAAGAGCATTATGTTAAACAATGGCCCAGTGAGAATGTGACTGGCATGATCGGCCAATGAATACAACACCCATCAACTGCTCCCACGTGGGGGCAAGTGCTTTTGCAAGTGCTTTTAAAAATGGCTTCAAATCTGTGTCAGTATCTATAACCTGCAATAAATACATTTTTATTTTCTAGAATTGGGGTCCAGTAAGTATGCCTGTGGATTTTCCTCCTAGACAGAGTTGTCGCCTGGAATTTTGCCCTTTTTTAATGTGGTTGTTCAACCACAGAGTTCAGTGGATGATTCATACTCTTAGGCTTTGAAAAGGCTCCGAGCATGCTCAATAGCACTCTAGTACAGATTCTCTCTCTCCTCAGCAACCACTAGAGTAAATCTTGAGCAATTTCAAAATTACTTTGCAATACTGCACAATTCAGTATATGAACTAGTTCCTCTCCTCCACTTTTTACAAACCAGAGGTTTCTGACATACTGGTCTTGCTAATCAGTAATTCTGTTGCTTTAATTTCAAGCTCCGATTCTGTTTTATAATTTTTTATTCTGCTGGTGAATCAAACCCCTAATCTCGACAATGTTCTCTGTTACTCTATTTCCTAGTTACCTGGAGTGACAGGTGATGGCAAATCAGTTGCATCTGCTGCTGTATCTGTATGAATTGGAGAATGGGATTGAACATTTGATAAAGAAAGCAGAGCTCCAGCCTGTTCACTTCAGCCTGCTAACTTCAGCCACATTTAAAACAAGAACCACGGTTAAAATATTAAGAGGGGCACACTGTTTGCTGTTTAACCGGGAGGAATAACATTGGAGTGATGTCTTTTTGCACAAAGTGCTTTTTATGCTTGAAAAATGATACTCATCAGAAATGTCTTCGACCCCCAAAAAAGTATTTTTAATGCTGTGGAGACGCTTGAAGTTAGGTTCTTTATTCCTACCAGGCTGCTTTGGCTGATGCAACTTGCAACTCTGTATTTGGAGGGTGGTTCTCTACAAAGAGTGGAGTGAGGCACAAGGCCTGACCCAAGGAAACCACACTACCAGTTGGGAATGCTGGTAATTTCCGAGTGCTGGTTTTCGCCAGACTGGCCTTCAGACTGATTTGAAGTCCACTCTTCAATAGATCGACTCCACGATTTACTGGGATGCTCTCTGTAAATGAAATCACCGGAGTGTAGCATTGAAAGGGGTCCTATTTGCGGGAGAAAATTAAGCATTTAGAAAAACCTAAATTGTAAACTGCATTTTAGCCACGTATGATCTGATTCTATCTGATCCCAAGAGATTAGAAAATCAGGTGATTGGTGGTGGGAGGGGGTGATGGGATTGAATCCATGTTCTGTCACTCAGTGGAATCATTTTTTTTTTATTAGTAGGTTTGCAGCATTTAACTCCATCATTTCACCCCTGGTCCTGTCTCGTAATAAATGACAATTATAATGGCCCTAGTGCAGCCTATTGTATCCTGCCTTTTATATAAAGGATTGTAAAACAGCTGCTCTTTTGTACTCATTAGATTGCTACGTACTGTAAATATTGGAAATGGAGTCCATTTGTGTGAAATAATTACTAGTTTCCCACTGAGTGCTCATATTTAAAAAGTGTCCATTTATTATTGGTCAGATGGTTTAAAAAAAAAGTCTTGCGTGCAATTTCTTGTATGTTGAGAATCATATTGGGAAATTTTTTGAAAATTTATATTATTAATCATTAAATTTTATTTCCAAAGTAAGCGATCCTGGACAGCTACCTCTTCTGGTGAAAGAATGAACAGCCTGCTTTCAGACCTTTGCGAAGTGTTCCCTTTGGCTGGCTGCCAACAGGCATGGCTTACTATCCAGCCAGGACTACCCGTTTTGATTTTTGTCTGACATCTTTAAGCCAGGAGATGGCACAGTCTCTACTGTTTCCAATTCAGTTTGCGTAATCAACATTTTTGCTCCTGTTTGCAATTTAGTTGTGCCTCACAGTTTGCAAATGTGATCTGTTTCACGCCATTAATTTTGTGAATGTATGGAATGGCCTCTCAAGGGCGGCAGTGGGGACTGACTGTACCAGCAAATTTGAGAGAAAGTTCAATAAGTACCGGTGGAAAAATTGATGGAGGAGTATGACAGACATTGAAGAATATATTTCCTGGACATTGATGCATACCAGATGGAGTGCAATGGTTTTTTGCGATATTTGTACATCCCTATGTTAGTGAATTTGGCAGAAGTATTGCAAGTCCTCCAATGTTTTTTGAGAAGGTAACACAGAGGGTCGATGAGGGTAGTGCGTTTGATGTAGTGTATATGGATTTTAGGCAAGCTTTTGATCGGGTCCCACTTGTTATGAAAGTAAAAGCCCGTGGGATCGAGGGCGAAGTGGCAAGTTGGATCCAAAATTGGTTCAGAGGCAGGAAACAAAGGGTATGGTTGATGGGTGTTTTGTGACAGGAAGGCTGTTTCCAGTGGGGTTCTGCAGGGCTCAGTACTGGGTCCCTTGCTTTTTGTGGTATATATCAATGTTTTAGACTTGAATGTAGGGGGTATGATTAAGAAGTTTGCAGATGCTACTAAAATCGGCTGTGTGATTGTTAATGAAGAAGAAAGCTCTAGATTGCAGGAAGATATCAGTGAACTGGTAGACAGTGGCAAATGAAATTCACTCAGAAGAAGTGTGAGGTAATGCATTTGGGGAGGGCCATCAAGGCAAGGGAATACACATTAAATGGTAGGACACTGAAAAGCAAAGGGACATTGGAGTGCATGTCCACAGATCCCTGAAGGTAGCAGGCCAGGTTTATAAGATGGTTAAGAAGGCATACGGAATAAAATGACTTTCTTAGCCGAGGCATAGAGTACAAGAGCAGGGAGATTATGCATGAACTGTATAAAATACTAGTAAGGCCACAGCTAGAGTACTGCGTGCAGTTCTGGTCACTACATTACAGGAAAGATGTGATTGCACTGGAGGAGATTTACGAGGATGCTGCCTGAACTGGAGAAATTTAGCTGCGAGGAGAGATTGGATAGGCTGGGTTTGTTTTCTTTGGAACAGAGGAGGCTGAGGAGAGACCTTATTGAGGTGTATAAAATTATGAGGGGATAGGACATACCTATTTCCCTTAGCAGAGGGATCAACAACCAGGGGGCATAAATTTAAAGTAATTGGTGCAAGATTTAGAGGGGATTTGAGGGGAAATTTCTTCAAGAGGATGATGGGGGTCTGGAATTCACTGCCTGAAAGGGTGGGAGAGGCAGAAACCCTCACCACATTTAAAATGTACTTGGATGTGCACTTGAAGTGCCGTAACCGACAGGGCTACGGACCAAGAGCTGAAAAGGGATTAGGCTAGATAGCTCTTTGGTGGCTGGCGTGGACGAGATGGCCTGAAATGGCCTCATTCCGTGCTGTAAATGTCTGATTCTATGAAAGTGTTACGTGAAAGGTAATAGGCAGTGAGTGAATTTTGTAACCTGGACAAAGAGAATTACACTGATTATGAAATTTTGTTAGTGAAAATGAGTACAATGTTTATCAGATAGGAAATGGTTTGGGATTTTGTTTTTATCTACTTACTGGGTGTTGATCATGTATTCACTGCAGATGAAATTGATTGGTAAAATGTTTCTCAGAATAACTATTTTACACAGCCCATTTACAAAAGTTTTGAATATTATGTATTGTTGACACATTCATTGCCTGTATTTTTGCTTATCATTTGCATGACTGCTCTCCACCCTGATCCCTGGGGGAAACCACGGGTGTTGCTCAACAAACTGGCAGTTAACTGAAAGACAAGGTAAACCTTTCAACATATTTTTCACAGAGCAGGTTGCAGTTGCCAGCATCTTTCTTGTTTGAAAGAGGGCATTATTAAAGAATAGAACACATTGTTAACAAAAGACAACTTCGCCTGTCATTTGTTTGAGGGAATGAATATATGATGTAAACCAAGATTGCATGTTCTACTTGCCATTACCTACTTTTTATTTATATTGTAATTAACCCAGCATCTAGTCCCTCAATGTCTAAAAATTGAAATTCTCATCCCTCTGTTAAACCCCTCCTTGGCCTCACGCACCCTATCATATCACTGTAATCTCCTCCAACCCCTCAATCTCACCCGCTCTTCCCCCCCGCCCCCAAAACACTCCATTCATCTGACACCTGGTCTCTTCTTATGCTGCATCATCGCTGGTCATGCTTTCAGCTGCTCACTCTCTGAAATTTCCTCGATAATTGCCCTTGAAGAAGGTGGTGAGCCGTCTTCTTGAACCGCTGCAGTCCGTGTAGTGAAGGTACTCCCACAGTGCTGTTAGGGAGGGAGTTCCAGCAACGATGAAGGAACCATGATACATTTCCGAGTCAGGATGGTGTGTGACTTGGAGGTGATGGCCCATTTTGCCTGCTGCCCTTGTCCTACTAGACGGTAGAGGTCGCAGGTTTGGGAGGTGGTATTGAAGAAGCCATGGCGCGTTGCTGCAGTGTATCTTGTAGATGGTACACACTGCAGACACAGTGTTCCAGTGGTAGAGGGAGTGAGTGTTTAAGGTGTACCAATCAAGCTTTGTCGTGGATGGGCTTATCTGTCCAGGCAAGTGGAGAGTATTTATCAGACTCCTGATTTGTTCCTTGTAAATGGTGAAAAGGCTTTGTGGAGTCAGGAGGTGAGTTACTCACCACAGAATACCCAGCCTCTGACCTGCTCTTGTAGCCACAGTATTTATATGGCTAGTCTATTTAAGTTTCTGGTCAATGGTGACCCCCGGGATGTTGATGGTGGGGATTCGCCTTTGAATGTCAAGGGAAGATGGTTAGACTTTCTCTCGTTGGAGATAGTCATTGCCTGGCACTTGTGTGATGTGAATGTTACTTGCCACTTATCAGCCCAAGCCTGAAGGTCGTCCAGGTCTTGCTGCATGCGGGCACAGACTGCTTACTTATCTGAAAAATTATGAATGAAACTGAACACTGCAATCATCAGCAAACATCTCCACTTCTGATCTTAGGATGGAGTATGATGCTGTATTTTTTTTTAAGTAATAAATGAAAATATTCAAAAAGTGTAAACAACTAATGCCCATATGAATGATTTATCCCATGTTAGCTTGCAAAGTACCCTGGAGATTAAGCTTCAAATTCCTGGAGACTTGACAACCTTAGCAGCAGTCCCTTTTCCCTTTCTATTACCACTGTTGGTAATTTATCCTGTATGTCAGATAGTGTGGTGAGGGCAGCAATCCAAGAGATGCAGTGTCAAGTTTCTCTCTCTTTGAGACATCAACTCACCAGTCTGGATAAGAACCAAACAAAGCTTCAAAGCATCCAACGCTGTCATGCCTTATTTTTCCGCTGCAAATCTGCCATGCGCCTGTTTTTATAATTCTTGGTGGTATAATATTGGTATGTTTTTGTTTTTGAAGAAGTACATGAAAACGTTACAAGTAAAACAATCGCTTTTCATGTTCTTTGAAAAGTGCTGTTTCATCACTATCTTCATGCTGTCAGACTTGCGTGGGCTCTGGTTTATTTCAGTTGGGGTCTACTTAAATGATAGCATTGTGGATTACAACTCCTGTTTTTTTTCGTGTGAAGGATAAATTATGCAGTATAGTGACCTCTTCAAATAATAGAGGTGTATAATGTTTAGTAGTGCCTTGGGCAGTAGGTTCTTGCTGCCCATCCTCTCCAAGGCAATGTACTGAAGAAAATGTGTCCAATTTGAATGAGTTTTTTCCAATTACAATATTATTAAATGGCACAAAGTTTCCATCTAGTGGTCAATTTGTATGTAGTGTGACTTCACGTTTCCTCATTATGATCTGTTTGACAAGGTTTTTTTTAAAACTCTGAAATGGTGCACCATTATCGTGCACCTCTGATGTATATAGGACTGTATATTGAGTTTTTCATCTGACAACAGTCTGAATATCAGATGTCCTAATTTATGATTTATTTCTCTATGTCCAGTAAAAGAAAAAAGAAGACTTGCATTTATATCTCTTGCAAGTGGTGGGATTGTGGTGCCTCAGTTTTACATCTTTCAGCTTTTAAGCCAGTACTGCATATGGGAGGCTGAGACCAATTGCAATTGTCAGATGAAGTGAGGGTCATGGCACACAGACATATGTTTGTTCCAATCTTAGTCATACATTGTAATTTTATATATTTCCATTATAGTTGGTAATTGAACTGTTTATGTAAACATATCACACTGCAATTACATCCTCCTTCCAACACTCCAGCAGGCACAAGATTTTTAATGTTACCAGTTAATCTCCTGTGGCATTGTACTCGGTAGATCAAAGAATATGGTTACTCTTACCTATTTCTTCTCCGTTACTGTTTCCTCTGTCACTGTTTCCTCTGTCACTGCTGCTGTTTCTCTTGTTCTCTGCTCTTCTATTCTTTCCTTAACCCTTTTTGTTTCTCTGGTCTTTTTTCTCTCTCTTTGTATTCACTCCTTTCCATGATATGGCAGGAAAGGAGCTATCATTGGCTGCAGACTGAATTTATGGGGTTATGGGAATAATGTGCAATTCACTTCCAACAATCACTTGTACAATCCACCCACTGGGGCTCTTTCGAAGAGCAATCCAGTTCGTCCCACTCCTTCCCCATATTCATGCAATTTTTTTCTCTAAGTATTTATCCAATTCCCATCTGAAGGCTTCGATTGAATCTGTATCCATCACCCTGTCAGGCAGTGCATTCCAAATCCTATCGACTCGTTGCGTAAAATGGTTTTCCTCATGTTGCCTCTGTTTTTGCCAATCTTGTGCCCTCTCATTATTGACACTTCAGCAATTGGAAACAGTTTCTCTTTATTTACTGTCTAAATCCTTCATGATTTTGAACACCTCTATCAAATCTTCTCTTGGCCTTCTCTGCTCCAAGGAGAACAACCCCAGCTTCTCCAGTCTAAGCATGTAACTAATCTCATCATCCCTGGAATGATTTTAGTAAATCTCTCCAAAGCCTTCACATGCTTCCAAAATTGTGGTGCCCAGAATTGGTCACAATATTCCAGTTGGGGCCAAACTAGTGCTTTATATAGGTTTAGCATAACTTCCTGGCTTTTGTACTCCATGCCTCTATAAATCCCAGGGACCCATATGCTTTATTAACTGCTTTGTTAATATGTCCTGCCACCTTCAAAGATTGTTTCTTCCGACCAAAATATATCGCCTCACAATATTCTGCATTGAATTTCATCCACCATGTGTCTGCCCATTCCACCATCTTGAAGTCTGTTACAATATTCCTCACTCTACTACACTTGCAAGTTTTGTCACCTGCAGATTTTGAAATTGTACCCTATACCTCCAAGTCCAAGTAATGTATATCAAAAATAGCAGTGGTCCTAGTAGACCTTGGGGAATGCCACTGTATACTTCCCTCCAGTCTGGAAAAACAGCCATTCCCCACTACTCTCATTTCTATCCCTTGGCCAATTTTGTATCCATGCTGCTACTGTGCAACATCCCCACTGACACCTGGGAATCCCTGGCCAAAGACCGCCCTAAGTGGAGGAAGTGCATCTGGGAGGGCGCTGAGCACCTTGAGTCTCATCGCCGAGAGCATGCAGAAATCAAGCGCAGGCAATGAAAAGAGCGTGCAGCAAACCTGTCCCATCCATCCTTTCCCTCAACTGTGACCGGGACTGTGGATCTTGTATTGGACTGTTCAGTAACCTCAGGACTCATTTTTGGAGTGGAAGCAAGTCTTCCTCGATTCTGAGGGACTGCATATGATGATGAGTACATACCGGTGAAAAATAAATTACTATTACTGACTCCCTGGTCAAATATGATCATCTAAAGACTGTTGCTATTGCTATTTTTTTTTAAACTTGATGTGTTAGCCTCTAAAACATAAACTGTGATTAGTCTTATGTTGAAATGAAATGTGGATTAAAAAGATCAAAATGGCTGAAAATATCCAATTTACTGAAGGAAGTTTTGTAAGTGCACTTTTATGACTAGTGACAAACCTTATGATTAAATAGAGAGTAATGGATAACTGGGACTGATGTGAAATAATAAGCGTTTCAACTAATTAAAATTACCTGATAAACCACAAAAGCATCGTAACAGTACGCCAATAGCCATCCGTAGACAAAATTGGGAAAGATATTGACATTAACTCCACGTAATCCTCACATTTACAATATGTATTGTGGGGCAGTTCTACATTTCCTTTTTTTTTCAGGGGTAGTTTTGTTGTGAACTTTGGGGTTGTGTTGTGGACTATCAAACTTTGGCTCAGTACAAACCACTGGAGTGAAGCAGGAGCAATTTACCATAGTTTTCGAAATAAAAACAGAAAATGCCAGAAATACTCAGCAGGTCAGGCAGCATCTGGGGAGAGAGAAACAGAATTAACCTTTCAAGTTGATGACCTTTCATCAGAACCTTTCCAGCATCCGCAGTATTTTGATTCTGTATAACTTTAGAAATGTTTGATTTGTATTTTGTAGACCTCTAACAAGCTGTAATTATTTCATGATGAATGTTGGTGAGAACAATGACAGGAATGAAGTTATCAAACCAGAAAAATTTAGATTTCTGGAGTACAACTAACGAAATCATTGGTCTTGTACCCTTGATTTGAAGTTCAGATTTGTTATTAAGTCCTGCATACTACAAATTTACAGGAACGCTTGTTTACTTAAATCAAAAGTCCTAATTCTTGGAAGACTTAGTTTTATCATTTTGGTTGGACTTTTGAGAAGTTAAGTCAAGAATTTTAAATTCCTTTTCATCCACCCAAAACTCTATTTGCAGATGCCAGCCACCTTTCCCATTTAGTTTGTTCTGAACTGTTGAGGTGTGTATGCATTGAAAGTATTATTTTTCAAATAAGTTTCTGCTGGAAAGTACCTGACTGGTCTTTGATAAATGACATATGTGAAATGACTGGTGGGAATGAGGCTTCATTTTTAATGCATATGTATACTGTACATCAAATGGGATTGTGGGCCTCTGTTGAAGTATAATAGCCAGCGGCAGGTCGAGGCCTTAAAAGGAGTGGCATGTCACTGCAAGGCACAGTGTGAGCCGGTTCAGGAGAGCGACTGGATTGAACGTCACCATAATCCAGGTGGCTGATTGGAGCGTGGCAGGTACAGCAGGAGAGGCAGCGAGCAGCGAGAGATTGCAGAGCGACGTGATTGGGGAGCAGGAGAGGCGTGAGTTCGGGGCCCAGGAGAGGCAAGGGCCCAGGGGCAACACGGGCCAGCCCACACTGCGATATGTGTGCGCACTAGGTCCATGCAGCAGAGCTTTTTGGTGTGGAAGCAAGTCATCCTCGATACGAGGGACCGTCTAAGATGATGATAATAGCAAGGAAGTGTCCTGGGGCAATTCCAGGAAAAATAAACTGAAAACACACCAGAAACTTTTATAATACTGTTTCAAGTCTATTGTTGCTGTTTTTAATGTTTTCTTTGCCTCAGGCCAGCTTCAGAGTAATTAGCATGTGATATAGTCAGCAATTATGCAGCTAAGTCTAATCAAACCAAGCAAGATTTTTCTCCCCAAGCTTTCCATTTCCCATTCAGTTCAATCATGCTATCAGCACATTGGGAAATATAATTTTTTTGAAGTATATACTGTAGAATTTAATACCTTTTTTAAATGGCTTTTTTATAGCAGATTAGTGTAATAAGGTCCAGGATTTAATAATGTCCACATGTATGTGATGGGTTGGATTGGGAAATTGCCTTATACAATATTCTGTATAATGTACACATTCAGCATTTACTGTATTGAGAGCTTAAAATATTGTGTGTCTGGTCTGGGGAATCAATGTAACACTGAGGTAATTTCTCAACTAATGTCAACGACTTTTCAGGTTGGCAGCTAACTTATTTAATAAAGACTGATTTATGCTATCAAGCAGCTTTATTAGGGTGTGAAAGCTTTCCAAACTTGTCATGTGCTTGTATTTCTCTAGTTCCTATGGTGCCTTTCGCAACCAACCTAGGTGTCATATTCGACCCTGAAATGAGTTTCCAGCCACATATCCGCGGCATAACTAAAACCGCCTTTTTCCACCTCCGTAACATTGCCCACTTCCGCCCCTGCCTCAGCTCATCTGCTGCTGAAGCCCTCATTCGTGCCTTTGTTACCTCTAGACTTGACTACTCCAACTCACTCCTGGCTGGCCTTCCACATTCCACACTACGTAAACTTTGAAGTCATCCAAAACTCAGCAGCCCGTGTACTAACCCACACCAATTCAAGATCACCCTGTGCTTTCTGACCTACATTGGCTCTCCGTTAAACAACGCCTCAATTTCAAAATTCTCATCCTTGTTTACAAATCACTCCATGGACTTGCCCCTCTCTATCTCTATAATCTTTTTCAGCCTCATAATCCCACAAGATGTCTGCGCTCCTCAAATTCTGACCTCTTGAACATCCCTCGTTATAACTGCTCAACCATCGGTGGACATGCCTTCAACTGCCTGGGCCTAACCTCTGGAACTCCCTCCTTAAACCTCTGGAACTCCCTCCTTAAACCTCTGGAACTCCCTCCTTAAACCTCTACGCCTGTCTACCTCTTTTTTATCCTTTTAAGACGCTTGTTAAAACCTACCTTTTTAAACAAGCTTTTGATCATCTGCCTTAATTTCTTTTGTGGCTCGATGTCAAATTTATCTGTTTGTCTGTAACACTGTTGTGAAGTGCCTTGAGACGTTTTACTATGTTAAAGGCGCTTTATAAATTTATTATTATTATTAAAGGGCTGATATCAAGAATATTTGTGTTTTAATTTCTTCTTTTGTAATTTGTACAGTTTTAAAAATACATAGGGCCCAAGTTTCCACACGATAAAAAACGGACGCCCCTCCGAGCTGGGCGCCCGTTTTTCGCGCCTAAAACGGCGCCTAAAAAAAAAATCGCGATTCTGGAGCGTTCTGCAGCTCCTTGTCTGCCTGGCGTGGCGCCCAGGGGGGCGGAGCCTACACTCGCACCGATTTTGTAAGTGGGAGGGGCGGGTACTATTTAAATTAGTTTTTTTTCCTGCCGGCAACGCTGTACGTTGGAGCGTTCGCGCACGCGCAGTGTGAAAAAAACATTGGCACTCGGCCATTTTTGTAGTTCTTTGTAGCTGTTTAATTTTTGAACATTTTTTTTAAATAAAAGCACATTGCCATCAGCACTTGCAGCCTTCTCACTGTCCTGTTCTCCCCCCTCCCCCCCGCCCCACCGGGAAAGAATGGGCGCCTCCCCCCCCCCCCCTGCGGGAAGAACGGGCGCCTCCTCTCTCTCTCTTTCTCTCTTTCCCCCCCCCCCCCCCGGGGAAAGAATGGGCGCCTCCTCTCTTTTCCCCCCCCCCCCCTCCCCAAGCGGGAAAGAACGGGCGCCTCAGGCTAACTGCAGCATTCTCCGTGCCTGAAGCACTTTCACACAGGTAGGAAGATGGTTTATTTAATCTTTTCTTTGCTTACAAATTTTTATTCAGGTTGGATTTATTTGTAGAAGTATAAATAAGGATTTATTGTAGAATTTAATGACTTCCCTTCCCCCCCCCCCCCCCCCACCTTGATCTGGACGCCTAATTTGTAACCTGCGCCTGATTTTTTAATGTGTAGAACAGGTTTTTTCAGTTGTACAAAAATCTTCGCTTGCTCCATTCTACTTTAGTTTGGAGTACGTTTTCACTGTGGAAACTTTCAAATCAGGCTTCAGTGGCCGGACATGCCCCCTTTTGAAGAAAAAAATTCTGTTCCAAAGTAGAACTGTTCTACCTGACTAGAACTGCAGAAAAAAAAATGTGGAGTATTGCGATTTCTAAGATAGTCCGTTCTCCACCAGTTGCTCCTAAAAATCAGGCGCAAATCATGTGGAAACTTGGGCCCATATTCTATTCTCGTTTCCATTTAGTGAGATATCTGAAAAGTTTTAATTGTTGTATTTTCCTTTTTAATCCTATAATTCAACAATGCTCGTGTACTAAATTGGGTCAGAAACCTCAATTTTCTAATACACCGTTGTTTCTTTTCACTTGCAGAAAATTCATCTGATGCAGATTTGTGGCTGCTAAACAGTTGTACTGTGAAAAACCCAGCTGAAGACCATTTCAGAAACTCGATTAAGTAAGTACAATGAGGAGAAACCTAATTGGCTCTGAAAGATATTGATATTTTGTAAGATTGATTAGCATCTTACTTATATTAAGCTCTGCAATTTTAATAACGTTTGATTCAACACTGACAGTTACGACTCATGATTTTCAAATAGTAGTTTTAAGCAATGTGGAAAGTAGTGTTTATAGCAATGTGGAAAAACAAGAGCCAAATCTTAAAACAAAAAAAGTAATCTATATCAACCAGATTTAATATCTTTAAATATTTAGTTCCTCAGCTGTAACAAATATGTTCTGATGTGTGTCAGATGCTCGAGTGCAAGAAAAATAACCAGATGTTATGCAAAAATGTATATGCAAACATGTTAGAACAGCGAAGACATTTTTCTATTTGAAAACCTAGAAGCTTTATGAAGAAATTATGGATTTTAAGATTCCGACATCTGGTTATCTTCCACACACACTCCTGTTTTTAAATAATTAATATATAAAAATAATTCTTTCCCTCTAAAGAACATTCCAAGAGAGAGACCATTTACATAGCTTTTAAAACCTTAAACCTTTTTGCGCTGTTCGAAATATTCTCCAATTGCTTAGCTTTTTGAGATTGAAACATTAAGCTTGTTAACCTTTTTAGAATGTTGGCATTTGAATATCATAGGGCAAATACATGGTAAACTGTCTAAAGCCTCACTTCCATTTATACCTGGAGTGACTCAGCTGGTACTCATTGCAGAAATAAAGCTGATGGTTTCAAGGCTCTTTTCTGTTTATATTCTGGGTGTGTCTTAGCTGGAGCACACCCCAGGTACTGATCTCTTAAAAGTATTTGTGATCTTGTGCACAATGCTGTTTAGATTGGGACAATTCAGAGTTTGTGCACAATGTATATCCTTTTAAGATCAGGAGGATAACAGTGAGGTCATGTCATACTGTAGATGGCACTCTATCGTTATAATTGTAGGCATTGCTGATTTGAGTCAGCTGCATTAAAAGACACTGCCTCATTCATACCACTGAATATTTGTTTATAGTCTTTGACAGACACTAGTTTTGGAAGAAATTTGACAGCCCAATGTGCAGCTTACTTCACACATGCAGAAAACTGCTTATTGCTTTTGGTCTATCAATATGCGAGAGTTTGATATGCTGCACTGTCATTTAATTAGTTTTGTGCATATTGCAGAGTTATGGCATTTACCATTTTCTGATGTGCTGTGCTGCTATAATTGACGGAACTATGTATAGCTTGATTGTAATGTTTGGTGTATCTTGTCAGCCATGATGTAAGGATGCTGATTTTCAAACTCTTAATACCATTATGGATTTGTTACTGTTGGTCATATGATAACTCCAGTAATTCAGGGACGATAGATGGACATTTTGTGTCTATTCCATTTCCTCTCTTTGCTTTGAGTGAATTCATCGGCACTGGTCCATGCAATGTATCACCAGCGTCAAAATGAACAAAGTGTCTCCAACAGTTGAGATAGCGAATCGACACAAGCTTCAGCTAAAGGCTTTAAATATGGAGCAAAATGCAGTAGTCTATTGACAGTTGCTGTTGGGCATGTGCAATAGTCTATTGACAATTGCTGTTGGGCATGATCGAAATATGCGAAAACATAGCACCACTGCAGATTAAATTTTCCTTGAGTTCTCCAACAGTATTCATAAAGGGCAACAGCACTGTCTGTCCTTTTATTATTCAGGACAAAATTGACAACCATACTACGACTAAGATAGGTAGCCACTCTCTGCTGGCCAGTGCCTAATACCGGGTTAGTCTGGATTTCTTTTTAAGGCCAGTAAATGATGCCAATTTTTAAAGAATGCTTATTTGATCTTGATGTCTTTGGTTCAAAATCAAAGTTAGGCTTACACCTGCAGGGTCAGTCTGCCTCACTCAAACTCTCTGCCAATTAACAAGTGCACCTTAAGCATCCCAAAGTATTTAATTAATTGTTTGCATTTTTAGTGCAGTAATTGATATGTACACAACTGGTGGCTATCTTCCTTGGAGGGAGGTCGGTGGGTCTTTTTGGGTTTGAGGAGCTCTGAGTTCTTAATGAATGATTGAAGCTCGGAAGCAAGTCAACCTTCCGTGTTAAACCCAGGCAGGGTTGTGTTATTCTCGGGCACTCTTGATGATTGAATCGTCAGCTTGGCTCGTTAATGGAGCCTGAAGGGGTAGATATGACGTGGAGGTCTATGAAAGACTAAAATAGATGTTCGAACTTCACTCTTCAATAATGTTACAACTGTCCTGTAGGATTTGAGCATTTTTTCTAATCTTGATATTTGTACTAAGAGAGAGCAGAATTAAAGAAGCACACAGTTCTCGAAGGGTTGCAGGGCTGAAGGAGGTTACAGAGCTATGGAGGGGCGAGGCCAAGAAGGGATTTGAAAACCAGGAAGAGAATTTTAAATTTGGTCTTGGTGATGGAGGGAATAGGGGATCGAAAACTCAGCTCGAGGTGAAATAGGATTCCAAGGTTGCGAACAGTCTGGTTCAGCCTTGGACAGTGGCTAGGGAGAGGGATGGAGTTTGTGGTGTGATCTGAAGACAATGACTTTGATTTTCTCAATATTTAATTGGAAGACATTTCTGCTCATCCAAGACTGAATGTCGGACAAGCAGCGTGACAAATGAGAGGCAGAGAAGGGGTCGCGAGAGATGACGGTGAGGTAGCGCTGGGTGTCGTCAGCGTATATGTGGAGCCTTAAGTGTGTTTGATATCGCCAAGGGACAGTATGTCGATGCAAAATAGGAGGGGGCGAAGGATAGATCCTTGGGGGACTCTCGAGGTAACTGTGTGGGAAACATCGAAACATCGAAAATAGGTGCAGGAGTCGGCCATTCGGCCCTTCGAGCCTGCACTACCATTCAATAAGATCATGGCTGACCATTCACCTCAGTACCCCTTTCCTGCTTTCTCTCCATACCCCTTGATCCCTTGAGCTGGAAGGGCCAGATCTAACTCCCTCTTGAATATATCCAATGAACTAGCATTAGCAACTCTCTGTGGTAGGGAATTCCACAGGTTAACAACTGAGTGAAGAAGTTTCTCCTCATCAGTCCTGAATGTCTTACCCTTTATCCTTAGACTGTGTCCCCTGGTTCTAGACTTCCTCAACATCGGGAACATTCTTCCTGCATCTAACCTGTTCAGTCCGTCAGAATTTTATATGTTTCTATGAGATCCCCTCTCATCCTTCTAAACTCCAGTGAATAAAGGCCCTGTCCATCCAGTCTCTCCTCATATGTCAGTCCAGCCATCCCAGGAATCAGGCTGGTGAACCTTCGCTGCACTCTCTCAATAGCAAGAACGTCCTTCCTCCGATTAGGAGACCAAAACTGAACATAATATTCCAGGTGAGGCCTCACCAAGGCTCTGTACAACTGCAGTAAGACCTCCCTGCTCCTATATTCAAATCCCCTAGCTATGAAGGCCAATATACCATTTGCCGCCTTCACCGCCTGCTGTACCTGCATGCCAACTTTCAATGACTGATGTACCATGACACCCAGGTCTTGTTGCACCTCCCCTTTTCCTTATCTGCTGCACTCCGATAATATTCTGCCTTCGTGTTTTTGCCTCCAAAGTGGATAACCTCAGCATTCTGGAGAGGGAGGGTGAACAGCCAGTTGTCGTGGTACTTGAAGGTACCAACGATACAGGTAAGAAGCGGGAACAGGTCCGACAAGCTGAATTTAGGGAGCTAGGAATTAAATTAAAAAGTAGGACCTCCAAGGTAGTAATCTCTGGATTGCTACCAGTGCTACGTGCTAATCAGAGTAGAGGGAGCAGGATAGTTAGAATAAATACGTGGCTTGAGCAGTGATGCAAGAGGGAGGGATTCAAATTCCTGGGACATTGGAACCAGTTCTGGAGGAAGTGGGACCTGTACAAAAGGGATGGTCTGCACTTGGGCAGCACTGGAACTGATGTCCTCGGGGTAACATTTGCGAATGCAGTTCGGGAGTGTTTAAACTAATATGGCAAGGGGGTGGGAACCGAGGCAGCGAGACAGGGCGAAGTAATATGGAGTCAGAAACAGACGGTAGAAAGGTAAAAAGCAGTAGTGGAAGGCCGAGTAAACAAAGGCAAGAAACAAAAAGGGCCACACTACATCATAATTCTAAAAGGACAAAGGGTGTTAAAAAAACAAGCCTGAAGGCTTTGTGTCTTAATGCAAGGAGTATCCGTAACAAGGTGGATGAATTAACTGTGCAAATAGATGTTAATAGATATGATGTGATTGGGATTACAGAGACGTGGCTCCAGGATGATCAGGGCTGGGAACTCAACATCCAAGGGTATTCAACATTCAGAAAGGATAGAATAAAAGGAAATCGAGGTGGGGTAGCTTTGCTGGTTAAAGAGGAGATTAATGCAATAGTTAGGAAGGACATCAGCTTGGATGATGTGGAATCTATATGGGTAGAGCTGCAGAGCACCAAAGGGCAAAAAACGTTAGTGGGAGTTGTGTACAGACCTCCAAATAGTAGTGATGTTGGGGAGGGCAACAAACAGGAAATTAGGGGTGCATTCAATAAAGTTGCAGCAGTTATCATGGGTGACTTTAATATGCACATAGATTGGGCTAACCAAACTGGAAGCAATACGGTGGAGGAGGATTTCCTGGCGTGCATAAGGGATGGTATTCTAGACCAATATGTCGAGGAACCAACTGGGGGGAGGCCATCTTAGACTGGGTGTTGTGTAACAAGAGAAGATTAATTAGCAATCTCGTTGTGCGAGGCCCCTTGGGGAAGAGTGACCATAATATGGTGGAATTCTACATTAGGATGGAGAATGAAACAGTTAATTCAGAGACCATGGTCCAAAACTTAAAGAAGGGTAACTTTGAAGGTATGAGGCGTGAATTGGCTAGGATAGATTGGCGAATGATACTTAAGGGGTTGACTGTGGTTGGGCAATGGCAGACATTTAGAGACTGCATGGATGAACTACAACAATTGTACATCCCTGTCTGGCGTAAAAATAAAAAAGGGAAGGTGGCTGAACCGTGGCTATCAAGGGATATCAGGGATAGTATTAAAGCCAAGGAAGTGGCATACAAATTGGCCAGAAATAGCAGCGAACCTGGGGACTGGGAGAAATTTCGAACTCGGCAGAGGAGGACAAAGGATTTGATTCGGGCAGGGAAAATAGAGTACGAGAGGAAGCTTGCAGGGAACATTAAGATGGACTGCAAAAGCTTCTTTTGATATGTAAAGAGAAAAAGGTTAGTAAAGACAAACGTAGATCCCCTGCAGTCAGAATCAGACGAAGTCATAACTGGGAACAAAGAAATGGCAGACCAATTGAACAAGGACTTTGGTTCGGTATTCACTAAGGAGGACACAAACAACCTTCTGGATATAAAAGGGGTCAGAGGGTCTAGTAAGAAGGAGGAACTGAGGGAAATCCTTATTAGTCGGGAAATTGTGTTGGGGAAATTGTTGGGATTGAAGGCCGATAAATCCCCAGGGCCTGATGGACTGCATCCCAGAGTACTTAAGGAAATAGCGGATGCATTGACGGTCATTTTCCAACATTCCATCGACTCTGGATCAGTTCCAATGGAGTGGAGGGTAGCCAATGTAACCCCACTTTTTAAAAAAGGAGGGAGAGAGAAAACCGGGAATTATAGACCGGTCAGCCTGACATCGGTAGTGGGTAAAATGATGGAATCAATTATTAAGGATGTCATAGCAGCGCATTTGGAAAGAGGTGACATGATAGGTCCAAGTCAGCATGGATTTGTGAAAGGGAAATCATGCTTGACAAATCTTCTGGAATTTTTTGAGGATGTTTCCAGTAGAGTGGACAAGGGAGAACCAGTTGATGTGTATTTGGACTTTCAGAAGGCTTTCGACAAGGTCCCACACAAGAGATTAATGTGCAAAGTTAAAGCACATGGGATTGGGGGTAGTGTGCTGATGTGGATTGAGAACTGGTTGGCAGACAGGAAGCAAAGAGTAGGAGTAAATGGGTACTTTTCAGAATGGCAGGCAGTGACTAGTGGGGTACAGCAAGGTTCTGTGCTGGGGCCCCAGCTGTTTACATTGTACATTAATGATTTAGACGAGGGGATTAAATGTAGTGTCTCCAAATTTGCGGATGACACTAAGTTGGGTAGCAGTGTGAGCTGCGAGGTGGATGCTATGAGGCTGCAGAGTGACTTGGATAGGTTAGGTGAGTGGGCAAATGCATGGCGGATGACGTATAATGTGGATAAATGTGAGGTTATCCACTTTGGTGGTAAAAACAGAGACACACTATTTGAATTGTGGCAGATTCGGAAAAGGGGAGGTGCAACGAGACCTGGGTGTCCTGGTACATCACTCTTTGAAGGTTGGCATGCAGGTACAGCAGGCGTTTAAGAAAGCAAATGGCATGTTGGCCTTCATAGCGAGGGGATTTGAATACAGGGGCAGGTAGGTGTTACTACAGTTGTACAGGGCCTTGGTGAGGCCACAACTGGAGTATTGTGTACAGTTTTGGTCTCCTAACTTGAAGGACATTCTTGCTATTGAGGGAGTGCAGTGAAGGTTCACCAGACTGATTCCCGGGATGGCGGGACTGACCTATCAAGAAAGACTGGATCAACTGGGCTTGTATTCACTGGAGTTCAGAAGAATGAGAGGGGATCTCATAGAAACGTTTAAAATTATGACTGGTTTCGACAGGTTAGATGCAGGAAGAATGTTCCCAATGTTGGGGAAGTCCAGAACCAGGAGTCACAGTCTAAGGATAAGGGGTGTAAGCCATTTAGGACCGAGATGAGGAGAAACTTCTTCACCCAGAGAGTGGTGAACCTGTGGAATTCTCTACCACAGAAAGTTGTTGAGGCCAATTCACTAAATATATTCAAAAAGGAGTTAGATGTAGTCCTTACTACTAAGGGGATCAAGAGGTATGGCGAGAAAGCAGGAATGGGGTACTGAAGTTGCATGTTCAGCCATGAACTCATTGAATGGCAGTGCAGGCTCGAAGGGCCGAATGGCCTACTCCTGCACCTATTTTCTATGTTTCTATGTTTATCCACATTATATTGCATCTGCCATGCATTTGCCCACTCACCTCACCTGTCCAAGTCACCCTGCAGCCTCTTGGCGTCCTCCTCACAGCTCACACCGCCACCCACCTGAGTGTCATCTGCAAACTTGGAGATATTACACTCAATTCCTTCATCTGAATCATTAATGTATATTGTAAATAGCTGGGGTCCCAGCACTGAACCCTGCGGCATCCCACTAGTCACTGCCTGCCATTCTGAAAAGTACCCTTTTATTCCCAATCTTTGCTTCCTGTCTGCCAACCAGTTCTCTATCCACGTCAATATATTACTGCCAATACCATGTGCTTTAATTTTGCACACCAATCTCGTGTGTGGGACCTTGTCAAAAGCCTTTTGAAAGTTCAAATACACCACATCCACTGGTTCTCCCTTGTCCACTCTACTAGTTACATCCTCAAAAAATGGACCGATCCTGTCCCTGCTTTCCAAATGCGCTGCTTATTTCATCTTTAATAATTGATTCCAACATTTTCCCCACGACTGATGTCAGGCTAACCGGTCTATAATTACTCGTTTTCTCTCTCCCTCCTTTTTTAAAAAGTGGTGTTACATTAGCTACCCCTCCATTCCATAGGAACTGATCCAGAGTTGATAGACTTTTGGAAAATGATCACCAATGCATCCATTATTTCTAGGGCCACTTTCTTAAGTACTCTGGAATGCAGACTATCAGGCCCCGGAGATTTATTGGCCTTAAATCCCATCAATTTCCCCAACGCAATTTCTCGCCGAATAAGGATATCCTTCAATTCCTCCTTCTCACTCGACCCTCGGTCCCCTAGTACTTCCGGAAGGTTATTTGTGTCTTCCTTTGTGAAGACATAATCAAAGTATTTGTTCAACTAGTCTGCCATTTCTTTGTTCCACATTATAAATTCACCTGAATCTGACTGCAAGGGACCTACATTTGTCTTCACTAATCTTTTTCTCTTCACATAGCGATAGAAGCTTTTGCAGTCAGTTTTTATGTTCCCGGCAAGCTTCCTCTCATCCTCTATTTCCCCCCTCCTAATTAAACCCTTTGTCGTCCTCTGCTGTATTCTAAATTTTCCCAGTCCTCAGGTTTGCTGTTTTTTCTGGCCAATTTATATGCCTCTTCCTTGGATTTAACACTATCTTTAATTTCCCTTGTTAGCCACGGTTGAGCCACCTTCCCTGTTTTATTTTTACTCCAGACAGGGATGTACAATTGTTGAAGTTCATCCATGTGATCTTTAAATGTTTGCCATTGCCTTTCCACCATCAACCCTTTAAGTATCATTTGCCAGTCTATTCTAGCCAATTCATGTCTCATACCATCGAAGTTACCTTTCCTTAAGTTCAGGACCCTAGTCTCTGAATTAACTGTGTCACTCTCCATCTTAATAAAGAATTCAACCATATTATGGTCACTCTACCCCAAGGGGCCTCGCACAACAAGCTTGCTAATTAGTCATTTCTCATTACACATCACCCAATCGAGGATGGCCTGCTCTCTAGTTGGATCTCGACATATTGGTCTGGAAAACCATCCCTTATACACTCCAGGAAATCCTCCTCCACCTTATTGCTACCCGTTTGGTTAGCCAAATCTATATGTAGATTAAAGTCGCCCATGATAACTGCTGTACCTTTATTGCATCCATCCCTAATTTCTTCTTTGATGCTGTTCCCAATCTCACTACGACTGTTTGGTGGTCTGTACACAACTTCCACTGGCGTTTTCAAGCCTTTGGTATTCCGCAGCTCCATCCATACCGATTCCACATCATCCAAGCTAATGTCCTTCCTTACTATTGTGTTAATTTCCTATTGAACCAGCAACACAACCCCACCTCCTTTTCCTTTCTGTCTATCCTTCCTTGCTTTTATTCATATCTGTTGGTGATTCCCCATTTTTAAATTGTAGCTTGTTGAACTTCATTATTGATGTGTTTCATTATTGGTGTGTTACATGACCTGAGGCAAAATAGATCATTTGTGGCTCGAGGCTCGATGCGTAGTAATGAGGCTCTTCACTCCCAGAGAAACCGCAAAGACCAGGACTACTTTATTTTGGTCAGAAAAATATTTCAATCCTTGCAGGTGTAAATCACATTTGCTTATTTGCTCAACCTATTCTTACCAATTGTGATCCAAGTGTAGGGCTTTCATACCAAAACTACTTCTTTGTTTTGGAGCGGGAAGAGAAGCATTTGCAGGTCATTCTTCGGCTCTGACTGGATAGATAAGAATGGTATCAGGAGAGGGCAATCCCAACCAGCTGGACAACGAAGGAGAGGTGTGTCAACCATGTCAAAGGTTGCAGACAGATTGAGAGCTAAGAGTAGAGATAGCCCAGCATGGTCACAAATCACTAAGGATGTCATTTTTGACTTTGATAAGAGCCGTTTCAGTGTTGTGGAAGGGGTGGAAACCCGAGTTGTGGGAAAGATGGGCACAGATTTGGGAGGCTACAACACATTCAAGGACTTTGGGAGAGGAAAGGGATGTTTGGACCTGGGGCGATGGTATGCAACGACAGGTTGGGTAGAAAAATAGATCAGCTGGTCACCGCCTCTGCAAAATTGCTGCAATAACTTCAAAGAGACATGCCCAAAATACTGAAGCAAAGTGCCACACTTTTATCTTGAGTTGGCCACCTATGTTGATCTCAACTATTCGTGTTGATTAATTTGTCTGTACCATATTCTGAAACGAAAATGAACTTTCTGTACCACTCCTAGAGATAGTTAACCACTAATTCGTTTCTGTTTAAATATATTTTAGATCAAATGATTATGATCTAATAATCAGCGCAGATGCCCCCATTGTAACAGTGTACAAATCTTACTGTAATTTGCATTTTACATTTTTTTTAATCAGTTACACTTGACTTGTGAGAAACAGCTGTGGGGTGTACAAAACCCTTCTTGCTTTCACTTCACAGTGGAGTAATTTGTTTGTTTTGCATTCTACTTTTAAGATATTTTCCCATGCAAATTATTAAAATGTTGTGATGATGCTTTCCTTTGAACTCAGAGAACACTGCTGTATTTGCATAAAAACTGTCGGGTTAAGCTTGAAACTATTTTGCATTTTTATTATTTTGCTTTCATCTGGGCAGGATATTAAGTTGATGTGTGTCTTTGATGCAAACGGTCACTCAAATTAAATGAATTTGCAGTTCATATGGAACTAATGAAGGTTATGAAACTTATACACTGGTGTGTGGCTGGCATTTTTCAGATTTCTCTCAAGCTGTGGTTTTGTTTTAAAATGTGAAGTAACAAAATGATAGAAAAGCAAAACAACTTCTGCATTTCAGCAATGGAAATTGGTTCTTCACTGGCAATTGTCAAAATGGCCTTGGCATTAAAAATGAAAGAAAATCTTATTCCTACCTAGTTTTTACTTCTTCCTGAAATGTGCCTTTGGTGTTGTCCCATTGACAACTTTGTGAGCTATGAATTAAGTTCTTCAGCTATGCTTGACATGGGATTGTTTGGTTTATATTTTAACTTTTTTTTAGGGTGCAGGTTCTATATAGACTTCATTAACTTTCACACATTGCAATGCAAGCTCAGCTGTTCCATTACTTGATTGCAAAAACAGGCTGAATTGTATTGTCAGCTCGGAGATGGCAGAATTATTATTGTGGGAGGAGAGAAATGTAGCCTTTTTTTCATCCTTCCCCTCCACCAAAAAAAAATATTCATTTGAGACCTATTCAGTGTCTTTACTCAAACATTACAATACGCAAAAATGTTACACTTGGTTTCTGTCATCTTGTGAATAAACTTGATGTGTTTATTCAATAACCCTATGAATTCTGATTTTTTTCCTTGTAAAAATCGAGTTGCGTTATTGAATGCTGACTATTATGCTTTCACTGCATAATAAATTAGATTGTTGTCTTTCTATTTAGTGGCTGGTAGCGGTTTGAGGATTGTATTTTGTTTAACAGAACCAGTTTGTTTCTTTTAAACAATCCTTGCACCTTAGTTGTAAGAAAAGTCTGGGTTCATTTTAATTTATTTTCTTTCTTGTATTTCACAGACAAATGTAAATATAAGAAGCATTGTGTTTGCATCTGATTTTGTCTAAACTGTTAATGGCCCTGAAATTCCAATGTCCCGGGTCCGTACGAAGTTCCTACGGACCCGGGAAGGCATCGGAAAAGCTGGGTTTCAGCGTGCAATGCGCTTGCACTGAAAACCGGCTTTTCCGATCTGTCAAGTTTCTGGCTTGACAGATCTCGTGCATGTCGGGAGCGAGGACACTTGCAGGGTAAGATTTCCGATATTTACGAATATCTTGCCCAGCAAATGTCCTTTAAAACCTTGCGCCTGAAAAAGCAGGAGTTTTGCCTACTTTTACAGGTGCAAATGTTTAAAAATACATAAAAACATTAAAATTAAATTAAATAAACACATGGAAAACATACTTTATTGTTTAAAAACCCTCCCCACTACGGTAAGTTTATTTTAAGGCATCTTCAAAAAAAGTTGGGAAAATATTTTTTATAAGAACTTTAATTTAAATGATTCTTAAATATGTCTTCTATTTTTTATTGAATGTTTGTGTTTTGTGGGGGTGAGGGGGGTTCTTATTCATAATGGGAACTCCAACTTACGGAGAAAATACTGTACCTTGATTGGCTGCCCAGAGTTATGTGACGATAGCTCCAGCCCTGCGCACGTCCTGACGTGTAGGATTGAAGGCCTCAGGCTCGGAAGTTCGAGCGGGCGCAGCAGCAACAGGTAAGTGTGCAGTTTTTTTTACCTTTTTTTTTTAGTTTGCCCACGGTAAGACCTCTATCGGAATTTCAGGCCCAATACATTCTCCAACAAAAATCATGGATTTTGTGTCATGCACAGTGGAATTTCAGAACTGGGCTGTTGATGCCGACTTGTATCTAGCTTCTGCTTATGTGGGTGTACAAGGCAGAGAATAGCAAGCAGATACAGTACAGGTTGAACCTCCTTTATCCGGGACTCCTTTATCCAGCAGCACCCCTCATCCAACATGATTCTGGTGGCCGAGGGCTCATGCGCAGAATGTGGCCGACCTCCACCTCGACTTTGGGGCCCGCGCCGACACTCTGCCGGCTGCGGGACTGCGCTGACACTTCGGGCCCGCCCGGGGCACCGACCTCCCCCACCTCAGGTTGACCTCCCTTTATCAGGCCAAATCTCTTACACGCCAGGACCTGAGGGTGCCGGATAAGAGAGGTTATAATCTGCCTGCAAAGTTCCTCTGAGGGCAGTGTTCAATTATGTGCTCCAGGGTCTGGTTAGAAGCTCCAAAATTGCATGATGGGGATGCTTTATTCTTCCACCTGTGGAGAAGGTGGCAGCACCTACCATGACCAGTTCTGAGGCGGTTGATGGTTGTCCACTGTTTGTGAGGAAGGTTTGATCCAACAGGTTGTACTGTGGGGTCTTCTATAAGGAATCCATTCCGTATGTCACAGTTCTTCCAAGCATTTCGCCATCAGTCATCAAGGCTATGGGCAAATCACTGAAGAGCTTAGGCGATGGTCCAAAATGGCCGCCTAGATTTGAGACGGGTTGGCGGTAGGTTGTTCAAGTCGGCCTAGATCGGCATGTCTTTGCTGGTGTTGTGGTTGTACTCTCTGGAGACTGCATATTTGCGGCATAAGTGTGGTGGTGCGATGTTTGCAAGCATGGGGAGCAACGGTGTTGGTGTCAATAGAAGCGTACCGGTGATCATTCTCTCAGTAGAATTCAGCTGGACATCAACAGATTTTACATATGGGCTTGATAGCCATGCAGGAGAGCAATACTCCGCTGTAGAGTACATCAGAGCGAGTGCTGCCGTACGGAGGATTTGAGCGTCTGCTTCCCATGTGGATTTGGCGAGTTTCTGGATCAAGTTGACCTTTTTAGTTTCTGCCCAAGCTTCTGGAGAGGTTGTCTCTGAGTATGACAGAGTGCGATCAAGCGTCACTCCTAAATAGGAGTTTTTTTTGGCATGGTTTCCCTTGTATCACTAAGCTGACATCTGTCATATGCCCCAACCCTCTTTCTGCTTCATCCTACTCTCTCACTCCTTCGTCATCCAGTGAGCTATGACTTTGGTTGCCTTTCCTTTGCCCCTTGGAGGGATGTACCTGGACTGTATGCGAACCATCTCCTCTTTAAAGGCTGTCCATTGCTCCATTATATTTTAGCCTGACAGTCTTTGGGCTAGATTTTCAGTTTTCGGCAAAAAAGGTAGTTTTACGCAAAAATTACCATTTTTGCTGCGTTAACCATTTTTAGGCCTAACTTTCGGCTTTTATGTCGGTAAAGTCAGTGTTGCACAATGATTCATGGTGCAAATCTCGAGTTTCGACAACTTTAGTCCAGGACCGGTAGCCCTGCGAGAGAGGCCATGGGAGGAGGTGGGGGGGTTGGGGGTGGGGATGTGGGGGAGTTGCAAAAACATTCACAAAACCTTTATCTACTAAATCGCTGAAAAATAATTTAAAAAAAAAAACAAAAAAAACTTTAACTTAACTTTTTTGCAGGTCTTCATACTAACCGCTGTTGGCAGGGCTGTACCGGCAGCTTTGACTCTCAAGTCGCTGGAGATATACCACCAGCGATGTCTCCGCAAGATCCTGCAAATCCCCTAGGAGGACAGGCGCACCATCATCAGTGTCTTTGCCCAGGCTAACATCCCCAGCATTGAAGCACTGACCACACTCGATCAGCTTCGCTGGGCAGGCCACATAGTTCGCATGCCAGACACGAGACTCCGAAGCAATTGCTCTTTGTGGAGCTCCTTCACGGCAAACAAGCCAAAGGTGGGCAGCGGAAAAGTTACAAGGACACCCTCAAAGCCTCCCTGGTAAAGTGCAACATCACCACTGACACCTGGGAGTCCGTGGCCGAAGAGGTGGAGAAAGTGCATCCGGGAGGACTTTGAGCTCTTCAAATCTCAATGCCGCGAGCGTGAAGAGGTCAGGCGCAGGCAGTGAAAGGAGCGTGCGGCAAATCAGTCTCTCCCTCCCCTTCCCCCAACGAATGTCTGTCCCTCCTGTGACAGGGTCTGTGACTCTCTTATTGGACTGTTCAGCCACCAAAGGAAGTCTTCTTCGATTCTGAGGGACTGCCGATGATGATGATGGCAGTGCTGCACCGACAGGTTTGACCTGTCGGGACTCTGCATGGCGTAAGGGTCGGGAAACATAGAAACATAGAAAATAGGTGCGGGAGTAGGGCATTCGAGCCTGCACCACCATTCAATATGATCATGGCTGATCATGCAACTTCAGTATTCCATACCTGCTTTCTCTCCATACCCCTTGATCCCTTTAGCCGTAAGGACCACATCTATCTCCCTTTTGAATATATCTAACAAACTGGCCTCAACATTCTGTGGTAGAGAATTCCACAGGTTCACAATTCTGAGTGAAGAAGTTTCGCCTCATCTCAGTCCGAAATGGCTTAACCCCTACCCTTAGACTGTGACCCCTGGTACAGGACTTCCCCAACATCAGGAACATTCTTCCTACATCTAACCTGTCCAATCCCGTTTCTATGAGATCCCTTCTCATTCTTCTAAATTCCAGTGAATATAAGCCGAGTCGATCCAGTCTGTCTTTATATGTCAGTCCTGCCATCCCGGGAATCAGTCTGGTGAACCTTCGCTACACTCCCTCAATAGCAAGAATGTCCTTCCTCAGATTAGAGACCAAAACTGTACACAATATTCAAGGTCTCTCATTCTTCTTAACTCCAGAGTATATGCTCAGTCCACTCAATATCCACCTCATAGGACAACCCACTCATCCCTGAAATCAATCTAGTGAACCTTTGTTGTGCCGCCTTTGAGGCAAGTATGTATTTCCTTGGATACGGAGACCAAAAATGTGCACAGTGCTCCAGATGTGGTTTCACCAAAGCCCTGTACAATTGCAGGAAGACTTCCTTACTCTTGTATTCCAATTCCCTTGCAATAACGGCCATTTGCCTTTCTAATTGCTTGCTGTAGCTACATGTTAACGTTCTGTTACGTATACAAGGCCACCCAAATCCCTCTCAACATCAACTCGTATTTTTCTATTCGTGCTGCCAAAGTGAATAACCTCATTTCCTCACGGTATGCTCTATCTGCCATCTTCATACGCACTCACTCACTTAACCTGACTATATCCCTTTGCAGACTCTTGCTGTCCTCCTTGCAGCTTACTTTCCCATCTAGCTTTGTATCATCATCAAACGTGGATACATTACACTCTGTCCGTTGATCTAATTTAGATTGTAAATAGCTGAGGCCCCAGCACTGATCCTTCCGTCACCCCACTAGTAACCTGCCAACCTGAAATGACCCATTTATTCATACTCTGTTTTCTGTCCCTTAACCAATGTCCTATCTATGCTAATGTATTACCCCCAACCCCATGTGCCCTTATCTTGTGCAACATGCCCTTATCTTGTGTAACAACCTTTCGTGTGGCACCTTACGAAATGCCTTTTGAAAATGGACGTGTCTATTCGCAACACCAAAGTTCTGATTGGCCACCTTGGATGACAAGAGACACCCAGTAGATTCTCTGGAATGTATGATTAGATTCTACCTGCCGACATAATCAATTATTTTGCAAAGTGTAATTCTAACTGCAAGGCTCCAGACAGAACAGGGCTCACCCTTGCAGGTTAAGACCTTTTCCCAACCCCTGCCCGAGTTTCAAATCTCATTCCCTGTCCAAGTTCTTGATCTCCTCCTCGCACCCATATTCCTGACTTCTTTCTCTCTCTCTCTCTTTCTTTTCCCCCCCACCCCCCACAGTTTCTGACCACCTCTTTCTCCCCCACCCTCCCTGTTACTGACCCTTTATTCTCTCCTCCTCCCCCCCCCCCCCCCCCCCCCCCATACCCCAGTTCCTCACCACCTCTCCCCCTCACTCCTAGTTTGTGACCTCGTCTCTTCCCACCCCGCCACCACTCCCAGTTCCTGGCCTATGTTCCCCCATCCCCAGTTCCTGCCAGTTCCTGACCCATTCTTCTCTACCCCAACCCAGTTCCTGACCTCTTTTTCTCTTCTCCCCACCCCCGGTTCCTGACCTGGTCTCTTCCCCAACCCAGTTCCTGACCTTCTATTCTGTTCCACCATCCCTCCCCCCCGAGTTCCTGATCATCTTCTCTCGCCCTCCCCCTCCCCCCAGTTCCTGATCTTCTTCTCTCGCCCACCCAGTTCCTGATGATCATCTTCTCGCTGGCCCAGTTCCTGATCATCATCTTCTCGCCCACCCAGCTCCTGGTCTTCTCCTCTCGCCCGCCCACCCAGCTCCTGGTCTTCTCCTCTCGCCCGCCCGCCCAGCTCCTGATCTTCTCCTCTCGCCCGCCCACCCAGCTCCTGATCTTCTCCTCTCGCCCGCCCACCCAGCTCCTGATCTTCTCTCTCTTGTACAGATAATCACTGTTTTGAAAATCCAAAAATACGACATCCACTGGTTTCCCTATCTACACTGCCAGTGACATTCTCAAAAACCTCGAATAAATTTGTCGTCATTTCCCTTTCATAAAACCATGTTGAATTTGCCTGATCATATTATGATTTTCTAAGTGCCCTGTTACCGCTTCCTTAATAATGAGTTCCATTTTTCTGATGACTGATATCGGGCTGACTTGCCTGTCTTTACCTGTTTTCTTTCTCTCTCTCTCCTTGAAGGGGTCTAACGTTTGCAATCTTCCAGTCCACTGGCACCACTCCCATATCTAAGGAGGCTTGGAAGATTGTGGCCACAGCCTTTGTAATTTTACCCCCCTTCCATCAGTAACCAAGGATGCATCCCATCTGGACTGGCTGACTTTTCCACTTGGAATGCTGCCAACCTGTTAAGTACCTCCTCTGCATCTATTTTTATCCTATCCAATATTAATATTACCTTCTCTATATTGTAGACTGGAATTAAAGTCAGGTTCTCCAGGACAAAAATGAAAAGTCGACCAATTCAACAGTTGCAGGACAGGTTGGATCTCCCTTATCTCGAACTCCCTTATCCGAAACCATTCCCAGCCACCGGGTGGCGCAGAACTCCGACATGAACAAATTGAAGTCCTTCCTTGCTGCCGACTCCTACAATCGCTGGCTTGACCCCGCGATCCTCGGCCAGCTCCGATATCCCCTTGCTCAGTAACTGTACCATCTAATTTAACGTGACGACCCCTTGTCCAGAAAAATCCCTTATCCAGAACAGGCCAGGTCCCGAGGGTTCCGGATAAGGGAGATTCAACCTGTACTTTCAAACTGCAACATCACACAACCCAAATTCTGTTAGTGACTGTTTTAAAGGGATACACCCTCAAGTTATTTGATCATTGAGATACTTAATCAATGAAATAACTAAATTGCTGGTTAACCTGAAGTCTGCTATATTTTTTTTCAATAATTCTCTGAATCGTTCCCATTTTATTCTTTAAATCAAATTCTTTTCTGTCCCAAGGCCAGCAGTTCCTTTTAAAATCATCATGTGGCCTTGAAGTAAATGGTGTACAAATACAATGGTATCTATGTGAGTTGGTAACTTCTACATTAGACCTCGGCTTCCTTGACTTATGACAGGGTTGTCTCTGTGCACACCGCTTGGAGCTACTTTTTGATCAGCAATCTGTAAATCTTCAGAATCAGTTTGCCTCCCTGCAAATATGTACAGATAGTTGTCTAAAGTGGTGGTGGGGTGGTCATGATTTCTCCCAATCATGTTGAAGTCGACCAACATGACTGTGGAGGAGTACCTTCACATCTCTCCCAAGAACCTTTGTCACCTGATTTCAGCCTCCAGGTTCGGCTCGCAAGTTTGCGCAGTTTGTGGCTCAGCCTTTGGAGTGGGTAAGTCATGGTCTACAGGGCTGTAGTAATACCCGCCCTCCTATATGTCTCAAACATGGACCATGTACAGCAGAGCAGACACCAAGTCGCTGGAGAAATACCACCAACGATGTCTCTGCAAGATCCAACAAATATCCTGGGAGGGCAGATGCACCAACGTTGTCCAGGCCAGCATTGAAGCACTGACCACTCTTGATCAGCTCCGCTGGGCGGGCCACATAGTTCGCATGCCAGACATGAGGCTCCCAAAGCAAGCGCTCGACTCAGAACTCCTTCACGGCAATCGAGCCAAAGGTGGGCAGCGGAAACTTTACAAGGACATCCTCAAAGCCTCCCTGATAAAGTGCAACATCCCCACTGACGCCTGGGAGTCCCTGGCCAAAGCCGAAGTGGAGGAAGTGCATCCAGGAGGGCGCTGAGCTCCTCGAGTCTCATCGCCGGGAGCATGCAGAAATCAAACGCAGGCAGTGGAAAGGACATGTGGCAAATCAGTCCCACCCACCCCTTCCCTCAATGACTATTTGTCCCACCTGTGACAGAGACTGGTTCTCGTATTGGACTGAACAGCCACCGAAGAACTCAGGTTAAGAGTGGAAGCAAGTCTTCCTCGATTCCGACGGACTGCCTATGATGATGATGATGAGGTAAGTTGGCATTCCCCAGCTCCAAACTTGGTCTCCCTCCTGCCAAATAGGCCAGATTTCAAATTTGAGCCCCTCCCCCCCCCCAAGTCAGCCAACCCGAGCTCCGCCACTTCTCGACTCTGTTGCCCAGTTCGGCAGCTGATTTTACAAACTGCTTTTGCTTTACTCATGGTTTCTGAATGACCTGATTGTGTTACTGACTTGTAATATGTTCTTGAGCAGCTGTTCTGCGATTGGTACAAACAAGTTCACACAATCTCTAACAGCTGAGAGATTGAGAAGGTATTATGAATGTCTTCTAAAATATATAATATATTAACCTGATTTCTGTTTTGTTAAAGGATTAAAGCCACTGCTACTGGACTCGCACTACTGTAATTTTTACTCCTATCCTATTTAATTGATCCAACAGCAAAATTTACTTATGTAATACACAGGTATATGACTTGTATTATAAAGCCTCGAAACTTAAGTTTCCATCCAACAAACTGGGCTTGTTCTTCCTTCAGTTACATCATGGCATACAGTTTGTACATACATTAGAAGGTACTGTATCAGGTTTGACCCCAGGCTGCAGATTTGATTTCCAACTTTAATAGTATGCAGACACACGGAACGCAAACAGTATCCGTGGTTTGGATCAGATCAACCTTATTAAATGTTGTGTAACACAGGAGTACATTCCAATGCAGCTTTTAATTAAAAAATAATGTTTAAAAGCCATCCAATTTGTCAAGTGATGGTTCTGCAATATGAGTAATTTGTAATCATGAAATTTTACAGAATTCCCCATGAATAATGAATGACTGCTTGGCAATGTGTATTTTTCTCATTTAATAATGTCCACATAATGATTCCTTTTTGGAGTTAAACTTTTAACAGTGGTCAAAGGACTGCAACAGTTCGCAGATCAACTTGTTAGGTTCAGTATGACAATAAAATGGAGTGAGTGTTTTGGCAAATGGCCAAACAGACACTTTTTGCTTTTTCACAGTAGATGAACAGTTTAGAGAGGGCAGCAACAACAAACAAATCTTGTGTGTGCCTGAAGTTATTTGAAATATATCTATCTGGTCATAATCTGTAACTGGTAAAGAAAGACTTTCGCACCTTTCCTGACCACCGCACATCTCAGTGTTTTACAGCCAATTTGTTAATGAAAATAAATTCACATAGACTCGAGTAAAGTAAGAGAGACAACTTTATTGCTAACAGAGCTCTGGGAGAAGAGTTGAGATCCCGCGATCTGCGAACACCTTCTCCCCGAGTGCCTTGTGCCGCGGGGTTGTAAGCAGTTTACAGGGGGCGGTGTACAATCATTTAAATTCATTTACATACAACCAATCAATCCATATGGCAACGCAATTCATTTATATACAACCAATCAATCCATATGGCAACGCAATTAATTTACATACAACTTTTTAGGCTTAGTGAAACCTGATAGCATGGCGCGAGTTTGGGGGCCCTTCCTCTGTATCTTTTGTGGTTAGTTATTCTGTTGCAAAGCTTTCTATGAAACAGTGGCCTGCACCTGGCCAGGAGTCACTTGTTGCTGCAGAGTTCATATCAGGGACAGCACACAGGTGGCGTTCTCGGGGACCAGGGCAAAAGCACACCCCCATCCTTGCCCCGCGAAGCAAAGCGGGTATCTTGCATTGTTTGAGCATACCGTTTCGTCCTTTCCCCGGGACCCCCTGCACACAGGATCTGTGGGATTTATTAATTCCACACATCTTCCCTGTATACCCATTCTATATTCGTCCGTTTGTCCCTCACAGGGTGCGTCCGAGGTATCCGCCGTATATAAGTCACGGGGGGGGTCCACCCAGGGGTGGCCACGAACAGGGCCTCTACTGATTGGGCTAGTGGGTAACACACGGTTCGATTGCCGTGTAAACGTATATGGGTCTTGAAAAACAAGTTATCTTCTAATCCTATTAGCTTTACAACCGTGACAATATTGAGTAATGCGATTACATACGCTATCTTAGACATGTTTGTTACGCTCAAACAATACAATATTTACACATTAGCAGTAGCCGTAATTTGGACTTGCTTGCAGTCGTCACCTGTTCGGGGTGCATAAACAAGTATCCTGGTTACATTATCGTGAATCACATGTCTTATGTTTACTCATTAGTTTCTTTGTACAATTTCAACTGGGTCCAATGTTTCCATACACTCTTCCCTCTTTTATGTCCAGATAAGCACAGGTGTCTCTACTGATTATGACCTCATACAGGCCATTCCATTTTGGTGCAAACCCTGGTTTTTCAGGCAATGTTTTTACCATGACGCAACGTCCCGCCATCGGGACGTCAGGGAGCCGTTCAAGCTCTGAGTGTCTCTCTCTTCCTGATTGTCTCTTACTAATTTACGCATCCCTTTGAGTTGAGTGCTTAGTTCCAAAACATACCGTTTAATTTTGTCTTTTAATGGGCCTACGTCGGCCCCACCTGTTATGATGCTTTCTGGTAATTGCATCGCCCTTCCTGTCATTAGTTCATAAGGGGTTAGTCCGGTTGTCCGGTTTACTGTGGCTCTTAACTTCATTAATATAATAGGTAATACTTCTGTCCACGTTCTTCCTGAAGTTTGCATGGCCTTGGCCAGGGCGTTCTTAAGGGTACGGTTCATGCATTCTACCATTCCAGAACTCTGCAGGTGGTAGGGGATGTGGAATTTTTGTTTTATGCCCATCAGCTGGCAAACTGTTTTTACAATTTTCCCGGTGAAGTGGGTGCCTTGGTCGGAATCTATCTGAAGAGGCACTCCCCATTGGGGGATCACCTGCTCGGTCAATATCCTTGCCACAGTTGAGGCACTCCCCATCGGGGAATCACCTGCTCAGTCAATATCCTTGCCACAGTTGAGGCAGTGCAATCACGTGTGGGGAAAGCTTCCACCCACCGGGTAAATTGATCTATAATCACTCGGCAATATCTTTTTCCATGGGATGGGGGCAAAGGACTTGTGAAATCAATTTGTAAATGTTCCCATGGCCCCCGTGGACGGGTCTGGTGTCCCATTTTAATTTTAATGGGCCTGCCTGGATTATATTGTGCGCACGTAACGCATCGATGGCAATGTTTGGCCAATATCTCTCCCCATCCCCTTCCACCACCAATCTCTTCCAAGACTCCCGGTCATGGCCTCTCGTCCCGAATGGGACAGGCCATGGTGCAACTCCAATAAGGTATTCTGTATGCATTCAGGCGCCATTACCTTGTCGTTTCGTCTCCAAAGTTATCCTTTCCTTGCGTTGCGCCCTGCTTTGTCCACATACCCCTTTCTTCCTCAGAAGTGTCCTGGTGTAGTTTCTCGACACTTATCTGTTCATCTCGGACCCCAGCGGCGCTGACTGAGGCTTCCTCACACTCCTCTTGTTCTAATGCCGCTTGTGCAGTTAAGTCCGCAGCTTGATTTCCCTGGTGACTAGCCAATCTGGACTGGTTCGGTCCGGTTCCCTTTGGTGGGCTTTAATTTTAATGACCGCGACCTGTTTTGGTTTATTACTGGCTGCTAAGAGAGCTTCTATTCTCAGCTGATGCTTTATGGGATGTCCGCTGGTTGTGATAAAACCCCTCCTCCCCCATGCTGTCATATAATCGTGTACTACCCCGAATGCATATCTACTGTTCGTATAGATATTAACGATCTTGCCCTCTGATAGTTCCAGTGCCCGGGTGAGGGCTACCAATTCTGCCACCTGAGCTGACGACCCCCCCCATTAATTCACCCTGATTCGACTGTCTCTAGATTCGAGTTAACTACAGCCCATCCGGTACGAGGTAGTCCCTCTACGTATTTTCGTGAGCCGTCCACAAACAAGGTTTGTTCTGCGGTTTGAACGGCTGTGTCTTTTATTCTATCCTCTTCCATGTCCATATCCACGTCCCCGCAATCATGGGGCTCTCGCTCTTGCACTATGCTCTCCGCGGGGTTTTCTCCTACATCTCTAATTATAGTTACTGCTTTGTTGGGTGGCAAGAGGACTGCTTCCCACTTTGCCCGTCTCATATTAGAAACTATGCTCAGTTTTTCTGTGTTTAACATTTCTACCAACGTGTGTTTGGTGTGGAGAATGATGTTTCCGGTCATTACCACAGGCTCGCTTATTTTTACTGCCCAAGCTGCGCAGTCCAGTGCAGCTATACATCTGGATAATCCGGTCACTACCGGACCTTCGGCGGTGGAGTAATAGGCTAAAGGTCTCTTTTTAGCCCCGTGATCTTGGGTTCTATACGGCCGAGGTCACCCATCTTCATTGGCACAGTGGATGTGGAAATCTTTACCCATGTCAGGCAGTCCCAATCCAGGTGCGGAGACTAGTTCTGACTTGAGTTTACTATATGCCTGTTCTTGTTCAGGGCCCCACTCAATAAGGTCTAGGGCAGGTTTTCCTCCCTTTACTAGTCTTTGTATAGGCTCGGCAATCTTTGCAAACTCGGGGATAAAGTTCCGGCTGTAATTAAAGAGACCCAGTACCTTCCTCACCCCCCCCCTTACCGTTACTAGTCTAGGCATGTCCTTGACAGCCTTTTTCCTATCCGAGGGCATTTTTTTCAACCCCTTTGAAAGGCAGTACCCTAGGTACAGGACTTGGGATTTCCCTACCTGGGCTTTCTTGGGGTTGACCTTGAGGCCTGCCTTCTCCAAAGCTCGTAACACCAGGTATAGGGTTGCCTGATGCCCCTCCTTGGTTTCTGAAGCTATTAATATGTCGTCGACATATTGTAAAATACTATTTCCTGCCGGTACTTCTATTTGTTTTAGTACGTCGCTCATGACTCGGTGGAATATGGCAGGACTATTATGGAACCCTTGTTGTAATCGGGTCCAAGTATATTGTTTATCCTCCACCATGAAGGCGAATTTCTCTTGTGATTCTGGGTCGAGGGGAAGTGCCCAGAAGCCATTGGCTATGTCCAGGACTGTAAAGATTTTATGTTCAGGGGATAATCCATTAAGGATTGTGGAGGGACTGGCCACTATCGGGTATAGTTTGGGGGTGACCTTATTAAGGGCGGTGTAGTCAATGGTTAGTCGATAACTGCCATCTGGCTTCCCTACTGGCCATGTTGGGGAGTTAATGGTGCGAACAGTTTCTCTTAAGATACCTTTTTCCACTAGTCCCTTTACTATTTCTACAACTGCTGTTCTGGCTTCGGGTCTTACAGGGTATTGCCGGTGTGGTTTATGAGATGGCCCAGGGACCTTAAAAGGGTCCATGTCCGCCTTTCCGGTATCCAATTTTGTCTGTGCCCAAACCCCGGGCACAGAGGCACAAATGCCGCCATATCCTCTAGTCTTGGTATGCCAGTTGGTTTTTGTGGCTGTTGCTGCACCTAAACTTTCCATATGGTGTGCTATCTGTCCCAAATCTCCTTTACTGCCATCTGCCTTTGGCCATGTTAATTTCCCCTTGCCACAATCAGTCAGGGCCTGAAATTCCTTCATTACATCATTCCCCAATATTCCCTCACGATTCTTGCATATGTAAAATCTCATGGGTATACATAAATTATCAATTTCCACCACTTGGGTGGTGCTCAGTAGGCCGGTGTTGGCCGTCCATCTATTCCGTTTATTAAAGCTTTTTTGTCGGTTAATATGGGAAGGGGTAGATTGGTAATGGATATTGAGGCTCCAATGACCACTAGCATCTCTCACTATCGGACCCCTACTAGTGCAGACACATGTCCTTCCCTCTTTTTTACTTTGTACAGGGGCCGCCGGGCATCACAGGGTGGCTTTGTACTCCTGCCACTGCTGGTATTTCTGTTCTGACAGGGTCCTTGCCTGATTAGGATAGCCATTTTTACAATAGCAGGTCTCGTCTAAATATCCCTTTTTGCCGCAATATGTACATTGTTTTTCCATGCGTTTCCTCTTACATTCTTTGGCAAAGTGACCCACTTTCCCGCAGTTATGGCATGTCCCCTTTTTCTGTCCTCCCCCCGTCCCTGCTGCAAAAAGCCTTTCTTGTTTTATCTTTGTTTGGGATTTTTCATCGCCCCCTCCCTGGACGCCACTCGCCCACTCGACCAGTTCATCATAATCCTGGGTCACAATTATTCCCATTTTTTATAATGGTCTGGTGTGCAGCGGATAGTCCGTCCTTAAATGCCTGGATAAATGCTCAGTCGCCGCGGCCCGGGTTTCCCTGTCCAGAGCATTCTTGATGTATCTGGAATAATCGTTCCCCATACTCTGAGGCTCCTTCCCCCTTTTGTTGTTTGGTTGTAGTAATTTTACTCCAATTAGTAGAGGCATTACCTAAAACTCGTTGGATCTTGGTTTTAAAAGGGCCGAAGGCCGCCTGTTGACCATCTACTTCGGTGGTTAAAGGTACCGCGTGTGTCCAACATCCCCCTGAAAAGTTGGCATTGGCTGCTACCGCGGCTCCTCCGGCCACTACTCTCCACCGATCTGCCGGACAAGCCGCTCGGACTAGTTGGTGGATATCTCTGAGGTGCAGTTGGTGGCCTGCCCAAAATTTGGTATTCGCACACTGGGGTTGTAATTTACCCAGGGATGCCATTATCTGCTGTCTCTCGCCGGGGGTAAATGGTTTATAGGTTGCAGTGGGATTCGCTGCAGTTCCTCCCCGGTGACTGGCGCCGCCGGGAAGGTTTCTAGATCTTCCTGACCTGGGGCTGTTGCCTCACCTTGGTAATCTTTGTAAGGGGGCAGTGAGGCTGTTTCTCTTTCCTCCCCCCCCCCCATTGGGAACGGTTCTGAATCTGTTGTTCTAACGCCAGGCATTTCTTTTCCCGTTCCCTACGTTTTCCTTGTGCCTCACTTAATTGTTTACTTTTCTCTTCCCTTTTCTCTCTAACGTCCTTTACTTGCTCAATTAGTCCTGCTAACTGATGAACTAGTAATACTCCGGCCTTTTTGGTTTTATCTTTCTTTTGTTTTGCCATCCAATTTCGTTGTTGTTCTAATGTCTGGGATACATCCCAGCTGTCTTTCTGCATTTTTTAAAATTAAGACTTGTCGATCGGTCATATAAGAGTTAATTAGGGACCCGGGCGGTCCACATTTTACGTCCGTTTCCTTACCTGCCATTGAAGATGTTTATTCTATGTTCCTGTATTCCCCTCTAGTTTATGGAATTTCCGGACTTAAATACTCACGGCCACGATTCACCTCGCAGAGACCTCTTGTCTTGCTCGCGAAGATTAACGTGTTTCCTCACCACCGGAGTCTGGCTCTTGGTTGAAGTGATCAGCTCCCTTCCGCACCGATTTCTATATCACCTTCTATGAACATTGGACTAAAATAATCAACCCCCGCATCACTAATTACTTTACTTTCAGTCTGCGTTGTACGCCACTACAGTCTGAATTTCTTAACTCTTATCACATACGATCAAGTTATGTCTCTTTCCTCACTTAATCTATTTTATTCATTTGATACTACTTCGCCGGCCAGCCGCTTCCCCCAGTATAATTTCTGGGTGGTCAGAAATTGACTACTATTCCGTTCTACTGGGTCATACGACTATCCAGCTCTGCGGTATGCTGTTCGTGACGCCAATTTGTTGTAATCTCTCCTGCGACAGTTGGAGCTGGTGCTCTCCACTCACTCTCCTGCGACAGTTGGAGCTGGTGCTCTCCACTCTCTGTTCTGCGACAGTTGGAGCTGGTACTCTCCACTCTCTCTCCTGCGACAGTTGGAGCTGGTGCTCTCCACTCTCTCTCCTGCAACAGTTGGAACTGGTGCTCTCCACTCTTTCTCCTGTGACAGTTGGAGCTGGTGCTCTCCACTCTCCTGTCCTGTGACAGTTGGAGCTGGTGCTCTCCACTCTCCCGTCCTGTTACAGTTGGAGTTGGTGCTCTCCACTCTCCCGTCCTGTTACAGTTGGAGTTGGTGCTCTCCACTCTCTGTCCTGTGACAGTTGGAGCTGGTGCTCTCCACTCTCTCGTCCCGTGACAGATGGAGTTGGTGCTCTCCACTCTCTCTTTTGCGACGGTTGAGGCTGGTGCTCTCCACTCTCTCGTCCTGTGGCTGTTTGAACTGGTGATCTCCACTCTCCCATCCTGTGGCTGTTGGGGCTGGTGCTCTCCACTCTCCAGTTGGTGTAGGAGGGAGGGCTTTAGTTTCCTGAACAATTGGGACCACTTCTGGGGAAGGTGGGACCTGTACAAGTCGGACAGGTTACATATCAACAGAGACCGGGACCAATGTTCTCACGGGTGGTTTTGATAGTACGGTTGGGAGGGCTTTAAACTAACTTGGCAAAAAAATGAGAACCCAGAAAAGGGCTCTGAGCTAGTTAGAGTGGGTGAGAGCTCAGATGAACAGAACCCCAAGAAAGAATGCAAAAGGCAGGAGGCAACAGAGCAGAGTAGCACTGGGATAAGTGTAAACCACAAGATGATAGGAAGGGACAATATGTATGAATATAAAGGGGCTGCAGGAGGGGTCAAAACTAAAAATCATGGTTTAAAAGCTAGTATTAAAACACTCTACCTAAATGCACGCAGCATTCGAAATAAAGTAAATGAGTTGACGGCACAAATCATTACAAATGGGTATGATTTGGTGGCCATTACAGAAACGTGGTTGCAGGGTGGCCAAGACTGGGAATTAAACATACAGGGGTATCTGACAATTCGGAAAGATAGACAAGAAGGGAAAGGAGGTGGGGTAGCTCTGTTAATAAAGAATGATATCAGGGCAGTTGTGAGAGACGATATTGGCTCTAATGAACAAAATGTTGAATCATTGTGGATGGAGATGAGAGATAGTAAGGGGAAAAAGTCACTGGTGGGCGTAGTTTATAAGCCCCCAGATCATAACTTCACGGTGGGGCGGACAATAATCAAGGGAATAATGGAGGCATGTGAAAAAGGAACGGCAGTAATCATGGGGGATTTTAATCTACATAACGATTGGCCAAGCCAAATCAAATCGCACGGGGTAGCCTGGAGGAGGAATTCATAGAATGCATACGGGATTGTTTCTTAGAACAGTATGTTACAGAACCGACAAGGGAGCAAGCTATCTTAGATGGTCCTGTGTCATGAGACAGGAATAATAAACGATCTCCTAGTAAAAGATCCTCTCGGAATGAGTGATCACAGTATGATTGAATTTGTAATACAGATTGAGGGTGAGGAAGTAGTGTCTCAAACGAGCGTACTATGCTTAAACAAAGGGAACTACAGTGGGATGAGGGCAGAGTTGGTTAAAGTAGACTGGAAACACAGACTAAACGGTGGCACAATTGAGGAACAGTGGAGGACTTTTAAGGAGCTCTTTCATAGTGCTCAACAAAAGTATATTCCAGTGAAAAAGAAGGGAGGTAAGAGAAGGGATAACCAGCCATGGATAACCAAGGAAATCAAGGAGAGTATCAAATTTAAAAACCAATGTGTCTAAGGTGGCCAAGGTTAGATTGGGAAAATTTTAAACGACAGCAAAGAATGACTAAAAAAGCAATAAAGAAAGGAAAGATAGATGACGAAAGTAAACTTGCGCAAAACATAAAAACAGATAGTAACAGCTTTTACCAATATATAAAACGGAAAAGAGTGACTAAAGTAAATGTTGGTCCCTTAGAAGATGAGAGGGGATTTAATAATGGGAAATGTGGAAATGGCTGAGACCTTAAACAATTATTTTGCTTCGGTCTTCACAGTGGAAGACACAAAAACCATGCTAAAAATTGCTGGTCATGGGAATGTGGGAAGGGAGGACCTTGAGACAATCACCATCACTCGGGGGTAGTGCTGGACAGGCTAATGGGACTGAAGGTAGACAAGTCCCCTGGTCCTGATGAAATGCATCCCAGGGTATTAAAAGAGATGGCGGAAGTTATAGCAGATGAAATTCGTTATAATCTACCAAAATTATCTGGACTCTGGGGAAGTGCAATCGGATTGGAAAGCAGCTAATGTAACGCATCAGTTTAAAAAAGGGGGCAGATAAAAGGCAGATAACTATAGGCCGGTTAGTTTAACATCTGTAGTGGGGAAAATGCTTGAAGCTATCATTAAGGAAGAAATAGCGGGACATCTAGATAGGAATAGTGCAAACAAGCAGACGCAACATGGATTCATGAAGGGGAAATCATGTGTAACACATTTACTGGAATTCTTTGAGGATACAACGAGCATGGTGGATAGAGGTGCACCGATGGATGTGGTGTATTTAGATTTCCAAAAGGCATTCGATAAGATGCCACACAAAAGGTTACTGCAGAAGATAAAGGTACGCGGAGTCAGAGGAAATGTATTGGCATGGATAGAGAATTGGCTGGCTAACAGAAAGCAGAGATAAATGGGTCCTTTTCGGGTTGGAAATCGGTGGTTAGTGGTGTGCCACAGGGATCGGTGCTGGGACCACAAATGTTTACAATATACATAGATGACCTAGAAGAGGGGACAGAGTGTAGTGTAACAAAATTTGCAGATGACACAAAGATTAGTGGGAAAGTGGGTTGTGTAGAGGCTGCAAAGAGATTTGGATAGGTTAAGCGAATGGGCTAAGGTTTGGCAGATGGAATACAATGTCGGAAAGTGTGAGGTCAAGTTTGGGGGAAAAAAACAGTAAAAGGGAATATTATTTGAATGGGGAGAAATTACAACATGCTGCAGTGCAGAGGGACCTGGGGGTCCTTGTGCATGAAACTCTTTTTGGAGTTTATCTGCAAAACATAAAACATTAAACCGTGCCACCCGACCTGGGTGACACACCAGACATTTACAAGGCCCTTTTTTTCCTTTTTTTGGTTTTTTTTGGGGGGTTTTTTTTGTTTTTCTTTTTTTTTGGGCACTAAAATCACAATTTTTCCACAGTGCCTTGTGCATGAAACTCTTTTGAATTGCCTTGTGCATGAATCCCAAAAAAGTTAGTTTGCAGGTGCAGCAGGTAATCAGGAAGGCGAATGGAATGTTGGCCTTCATTGCGAGAGGGATGGAGTACAAAAGCAGGGAGGTCCTGCTGCAACTGTACAGGGTATTGGTGAGGCCGCACCTGGAGTACTGCGTGCAGTTTTGGTCACCTAACTTAAGGAAGGATATACTAGCTTTGGAAGGGGTACAGAGACGATTCACTAGGCTGATTCCGGAGATGAGGGGGTCACCTTATGATGATAGATTGAGTAGACCGGGTCTTTACTTGTTGGAGTTCAGAAGGATGAGGGGTGATCTTATAGAAACATTTAAAATAATGAAGGGGATAGACAGGATAGAGGCAGAGAGGTTGTTTCCACTGGTCGGGGAGACTAGAACTAGGGGGCACAGCCTCAAAATACGGGGGAGCCAATTTAAAAGAGTTGAAAAGTAATTTCTTCTCCCAGAGGGTTGTGAATCTGTGGAATTCTCTGCCCAGAAAAGCAGTTGAGACTAGCTCATTGAATAAATTCAAATCACATGGATAGATTTTTAACCAATAGAGGAATTCAGGGTTATGGGGAGCGGGCGGGTAAGTGGAGCTGAGTCCACGGCCAGATCAGCCGTGATCTTGTTGGGTGGCAGAGCAGGCTCGAGGGGCTCGATGGCCTACTCCTGTTCCTAATTCTTATGTTCTTATGTTCTTATTAATGTTGAGGAAGTCCAGAGCCAGGGGTCACAGTCTGGGGATGGGGGTGGGCCATTTGGGGCCGAGATGGGGAGGGGCTTCTTCACCCAGGGAGTGGTGAGCCTGTGAAATTCTCTGCCACGGAGAGTTGTTGAGGTTAGTTCACTAAATATATTCAAAAAGGAGTTGGATGTAGTCCTTACTACTAGGGGGATCAAGGGGTATGGCGAGAAAGTAGGAATGGGGTACTGAAGTTGCATGTTCAGCCATGAACTCATTGAATGGCGGTGCAGGCTCGAAGGGCCGAATGGCCTACTCCTGCACCTATTTTCTATGTTTCTATGAAGTGTTTTTGAAATGGAGTCACTGTTGTAATGTAGGCAACGTGGCAGCCAATTTGCACACAGCAAGGTCCCACAAACAGCAATGTGATGATGACAAGCAACTAGCCGACAACCATGACGTTTGTGGATTCTTCAGCACAGTCAAGACCACCTACGGCCTAAACACCCAAGGCCCTACCCCACAGCTGGCCAAGAACGGTGAGATACTCATCAAGGACAGAGAGGCAATCCGTGCCCGTTGGAAGGAGCATTTCGAAGATCTCCTTAACCGAGACTCTGCCTTTGACGCGAGTGCCCTCGACTCCATCCTGCAGCATGCTACCCACCACCATTTCAGCACAACCCCAGCCCGGCATGAAGTAGAAAAGACCATCTGACAACTAAAAAACAAGGTGGCCTCAGGAGCAGATGGAATCCCCGCCGAAGCACGAAAACATGGCAGAGAAGCACTTTTGACACGTATACACAACCTAATTTCTCTCACCTGGAAGGACAAGAGCATGCCATGTGATCTCAGAGACATGGTAATCGTGATCATCTTCAAGAAAGGCGACAAGTCCGATTGCGGTAACTGGAGAGGAGTTTCCCTGCTGTCTGCCACAGGGAAAGTCATTGTAAGGATGATCCTCAATCGCCTTCTCCCAGTGGCTGAAGAACTCCACCCAGAGTCGCAATGCAGATTCCGGCCACTCGGGCACAATAGACATGATCCTCACTGCGCGACAAATCCAAGAGAAATGCAGAGAACAGCACCAACCCCTGTACATGGCCACCTTTGACTTCTCAAAGGCCTTCGACACTGTCAACCATGAGGGATTATGGAGCGTCATCCTCAAACTCGGATGCCCCTAAAAATTTGTCACCGTCCATCGTCTGCTTCACAACGATATGCAAGCCGTGATCCTGACCAATGGATCCACCACAGAACCAATTCACGTTTGGACCGCGGTCAAGCAAGGCTGTGTCATTGCACCAACGCTCTTCTCGATCTTCCTTGCTGCAATGCTCCATCTCACCCTTAGTAAGCTCCCAGCTGGAGTGGAGCTAATCTACAGAACACTTGGAAACTGTTCAACCTCCGCCGCCTCCAGGCCAGATCCAAGGTCGTCACATCCTCTGTCATTGAATTATAGTATGCAGATGACGCCTGGGTCTGCATACTCAGAGGCCGAACTCCAAGCCATTGTCAACACCTTCACCGAAGCGTATAAGAGCATGGGCCTTACGCTAAACATCCGTAAGACGAAGGGGCTCTACCAACCTGCCCCCACCATGCAACACTGCTCTCCGATTACCAAAGTCTACGACGAGGCCTTGGACAACGTGGACCATTTTCCATACCTTGGGAGCCCACTGTCGAGGCCTGACGTCGATGACGAAGTCCAAGACCGCCTTCACTGTGCCAGTGCAGCCTTCGGTCGCCTCAGGAAGAGAGTATTTGAAGACCAGGATTTCAAACCCGGCACCAAGCTCATGGTCCACAGAGCAGTAGTGATTCCCACCCTCCTATATGCCTCAGCGACATGGACTATGTAAATAATCATCCTCACCATCATCATAGGCAATCCCTTGGAGTCTAGGATGACTTGCTTCCACTGTACAAATGAGTTCTCAGGTGACTGAGGAGTCCAATGCGGGACCTACAGTCTATGTCACAGGTGGGGCAGACTGTGGTTGAAGGAAAGGGTGGGTGGGAAGCCTGGGTTGACGCACTCTCCTTCTGCTGTTTACGCTTGGTGGTTTTTTGTTCTCGGTGACGGGACTCGAGGTGCTCAATGTCCTCCCGGATGCTCTTCCTCCGCTTTGGGCGGTCGCAGGCCAGGGATTCCCAGGTGTCGGGGATGCATGTGATCAGGGGGATTTGAGGGGTGTCCTCGAAAAGCTTTCTCTGCCCACCTAGGGACTGCTTGCCGTGTCGAAGCTCCATTTAGAGCACTTGCTTTGGGAATCTTGTGTTGGGCATACTGACGATGTGGCCCACCCAACGGAGCTGACTGAGCGTTTGGTCAATGCTTCGATGCTGGGGATGTTGGGTTGAGCGAGAACACTGATGTTAGTGCATCTGTCCTGCCAATGGATTTGCAGGATCTTGCGGAGGCAGCACTGGTGATACTTCTCCAGTGTTTTGAGGTGCCTGCTGTACATAGTCCATGTCTCTAAAACATATAGGAGCGCAGGTATTCGTCGTGCCCTGTGGACCATAAGCTTGGTGCCGGATTTGAGGTCCTGGTCTTCAAACACTCACTCCCTCAGGCGACCAAAGGCTGCGCTGGCGCACTGAAGACAGTGTTGGACCTCGCCGTGAATGTCTGCTCTTGTTGACACTGGGTTCCCAAGGTACGGAAAATGGTCCACGTTGTCCAAGGCCTTGTCGTGAATTTTGATAATTGGGGGCAGTGCTGTGTGGTACGGTCAGATTGGTAGAGGACCTTTGTCTTATGGATGTTTAGTGTAAGGCCCATGCTCTCGTACACCTCTGTGAAGGTGTTGACGTTGACTTGGAGTTCGGCCTCCAAGCGTCGTTGGCATACTGTCATCGTAGGCAGTCCCTCAAAATCGAGGAAGACTTGCTTCCACTCTGAAAGTGAGTCCTTAGATGACTGAACAGTCCAATGCAGGAATTACAGTCGTTGAAGGAAAGGGTGGGTGGGACTGGTTTGCTGCATACTCCTTCCGCTGCCTGCGCTTGTTTTCTGCATGCTCTCCGTGACGAGACTGGAGATGCTCAGCGCCTTCCTGGATGCTCTTCCTCCAGTTAGGCCGGTCTTTAGCCAGGGACTTCCAGGTGTCAGTGGGGATGTTGCATTTTATCAAGGAGTTTTTGAAGGTGTCCTTGAAATGTTTCCTCTGTTCACCTGGGCTCGCTTGCCGTGTAGGAGTTTCGAGTAGAGCGCTTGCTTTGGGAGTCTTGTGTCAGGCATGCGAACATTGTGGCCCGCCCAACGGAGCTTGTTGAGTGTGGTCAGTGCGTCGATGCTGGAGCTGTTGGCCTGATCAAGGACGCTAACGTTGGTGCGCCTGTCCTCCCAGGGGACTTGCCGCATCTTGCGAAGTCATAGTTGGTGGTATTTCTCCAGCGATTTGAGGTGTCTACTGTACATGGTCCACGTCTCTGAGCAATACGGGCGGGTGGGTATCACTACAGCCCTGTAGACCATGAGCTTGGTGCCAAATTTGAGGGCCTGATCTTCAAACACTCTTCCTCAAGCGGCCGAAGGCTGCGCTGGGGCACTGGAGGCGGCGTTTAACCTCGTCGTCGATGTCTGCCCTTGCTGATAATAGGTTCCCGAGGTATGGAAAGTGGTCCACGTTGTCCAGGGCCGCACCATGGATCTTGATGATTGGGGGGGTGGGGGGGGTGGGGGAGTGCTGTGTGGCAGGGTCAGGTTGGTGGAGGACCACTGTCTTACGGATGTTTAGTGTAAGGTCCATGCTTTCGTACACCTCGGTGAAGATGTTGACTCTGACTTAGAGTTCAGTCATCCGAGTACTGTAGTTCGAAGACAGAGGTTGGGACGGTCTTGGATGTGGCCTGGATCCGTAGTTTAGTTCCACTCCAGCGGGGAGCTTGTTGTTTGTGAGGTGAAGCATTACAGCGAGGAAGATCGAAAAGAGCGTTTGCGCGATGACACGGCCCTGCTTGACCCCAGTCCGGACGTGGATTGGGTCTGTGATTGATCCGTTGGTCAGAATCACGGCCTGCATGTCGTTGTGGGGCAGGCGGAGGGTGGCAACAAACTTTTGGGGGCAGCCAAAATGGAGCAGGATGTTCCATAGTCCCTTGTGGTTGACTGTGTCAAAGGCCTTTTGTAAGGTCAAAGAAGTCCATGTACAACGGGTGGTGCTTTTCCCTACATTTTTCTTGCAGTTGTCACGCCGTAAATATCATGTCCGTTGTACCCCGAAGTGGACAAAATCCGCATTGTGAGTCTGGGAGGAGCTCCTCAGCCATAGGGAGAAGGCGGTTGAGGAGGATTCTATGAATGGCTGATAACAGGGAGATTCCTTTGTAGTTGCTGCAGTTGGACTTGTCCCCCTTTTTAAAGATGGTCACAATGACTGCATCTCTGAGATCTCCCGGCATGCTCTCCTCCTTCCAGATGAGAGATGAGGTCATGCATTTGTGCCAATAGTGCCTCTATGCCATACTTTAGTGCCTCAGCGGGGATTCCATCCTCTCCCATTGCCTTGTTGTTCTTGAGCTGGAGGATGGCTTTTTCTACCTCGTGCAGGGCTGGGGTTTTGCTCAGATGGTGGCATGCTGCGGGATGGAGTCAAGGACACTTGAGTCAAAAGCAGAGTCTCGGTTAAGGAAATCTTCAAAGTGCTTGGGCCGTATGTGGCCTTGACTGCAGTGAAGAATCCTCGCACATCATAGCTGTTGGCCAGTTGCTGAATCTCCTGTGCTTTCTCTACCCATCACCTATTTACGTCGCGCGGGGTTTTTTGTTGGACCTCGGCCTTGAGCTGCCTGTAATACTGCTTTGTTGCTCACGAGTTGGGTTGTTTTACGTTCAGAAATGCCCTGCACTTGTGATTTATTAGCTCTTGGATCTCCTGGTCATTCTCATCAAACCAGTCTGGGTGTTTCCTGGTTGAGTGACCGAGCGTCTCTTCGCAGGCACTGGTTATGGAGGTCTGGAGGGCGTACCAAGCACTGTGGGCATTCTATGTCTCGGGGTCATCAAGTGTCGCCAGGTTAGCAGTGAGGCGCTAGCTGTATAGGGCTCTCTTAGGTGGGTCTTTGAGTGCTCCGGGATTGATTTTTTTGCGGCACTGCTTCTGCCATTGCCGCTTTGGGATGATGTTGATGTTGATGATGGAACGGAATAGGCGGTGGTACATACAGCACTCGTCAGCTCCTGTCATGGCGCGGGTGATGCACACATACTTGCGATCCCTGGCTCGAACGATGAGCAAGGGTGTTGCCACGATGCCTTGTACTTGTCCCTCTGGCGGAGCAAGGTGTTAATGATGTCACGGTTGTGTTCTAAGCATTTTGTCAGGAGCAGGGTACCACTGGCGTTGATTTTCGCTACACTCTCTCTGCTGATCACGCTTCCCCAGAGGTCTGTGTCCTTGCCGACCCTGGCGTTGAAGTTGCCTAGGAGGATCAATATGTGTGCATACACAAGAGTCGTTTGCCTACTGTAGTTTCATGACAGGATGGGGCGACCTTGGATCTGGTCTGGAGGCGGCGGAGGTTGAATAGATTCCCATTTGTTCTATAATTTAGCTCCACTTCAGCGGGGAGTTTAAGGGTGATATGAAGCATTACAGCAAGGAAGATCGAAAAGAGCGTTGGTGCAATGACACAGCCTTACTTGACCCCGGTCTGGATGTGGTTTGGGTCTGTGGTGGATCCATTGGTCAGGATCACGGCTTGTTTGTCATCGTGGAGCAAACTTTTGGGGCAGCTAAAATGGAGCAGGACGCTCCATAGTCCCTCGCACTTATCAGTGTCAAAGGTCTTTGTGAGGTCAAAGAAGGCCATGTGCAAGGATTGGTGCTGCATTTCTCTTGTAGTTGTCATACGGTGAAGATCATGTCCGTTGTACCCCTTAGTGGACGGAATCTGCATTGCGTCTCTGGGAGGAGCTCTTCAGCCACAGGAAGACGATTAAGGAGGATTCTTGCGATGACTTTCCCTGTGGCCGACAGCAGGGAGATTGCTCTGTAGTTACCGCAGTCTAACTTGTCCCCTTTTTTGAAGATTGTCACGATTACGGCATCCCTGAGATCTCCTGGCATGCCCTCCTCCTTCTAGATAAAAAAAAATGAGGGTCATGTATATGTGCCAATCGTGCTTCTCCGCCATGCTTTAGTGCTTCGGCGGAATTCCATCTGTTCCTGTTGCCTTGTTCTTCAGCTGATGGATCGCCTTTTCTACCTTGTGCCGGGCTGGGTTTGTGCTGAGCTGGTGGCGGGTAGCATGCTGTGGGATGAAGTCGAGGGCACTCGTGTCAAAGACAGAGTGTTGGTAAAGGTGATCTTTGAAGTGCTCCTTCCAATGGGCACTGACTGCCTCTCTTTGCTTGATGAATACCTCACCGTTCTTGGCCAGCAATGGGATAGAGCCTTGGGTGCTTGGGCCATAAGTGGTCTTGACTGCGCTGAAGAATCCACGCACGTCGTGGTTGTTGGCTAACTATTGTATCTCCTGTGCTTTCTCCACCCACAATCTGTTCTTTAGGTCGCGGGTTTTTTGTTGGACCTCAGCCTTCAGCCGTTTGTACAGCTGCTTTCTTGCTCTCGTGTTGGGTTGCTGTTTTAAATTCAGAAATGCTTTGCGCTTGCGGCTAATTAACTCCTGCTCTCCTGGTCGTTCTCGTCAAAGCAGTCTTGGGTGTTTCGTGGTTGAGTAACCGAGCGTATCTTTGAAGGTGCTGATTATGGAGGCCTTGAGGGCAGACCAGTCGCTGTTGGCACTCTGCGTCACTCGGTCATCGAGGGTCGCCAGTGAGGCGCTGGCTGAATCGGGCTTTCTTATCAGGGTTTTTGTCACTATGTACCTAGCGAGCACACCAACATCGGCGTTCTCGAACAGGCCAACATCCCCAGCATCGAAGCACTGACCACGCTCAATCAGCTCCGTTGGGCGGGCCACGTCGTCCGTATGTCCGATACGAGACTCCCAAAACAAGCGCTCCACTCGGAGCTCTGTCACGGCAACTGAGCCCCAGGTGAGCAAAGGAAGCGCTTCAAGGGTATTTTCAAAGCCTCCTTGAAAAAGTGCAACATCCCCACCAACACCTGGGAATTCCTGGCCCAAGACTGCACAAAGTGGAGGAAAAGCATCTTGGAAAGCCGCCAAACACCTTGAGTCTCTACGCCAAGAGTAAACAGTAGAAGGAGCGCACAGCATCCCAGGCATCCCAAGCACCCCACCCACCCGTTCCATCAACCACTGTCTGCCCCACCTGTGACAGAGACTGTCGGTCCCACATAGGACTCAGTCACATGAGAACTCATTTTTCGCGTGGAAGCAAATAATCCTCGATTCTGAGGAACTGCCTAAGAAGAAGATAATGACTAGATAATCTGTCTTGTTACGTTAGTTGAAGGATAAATATTGGCCAGGACATCGGGGATAACTCCCCTACTGCTCTTTGAAATGGTGCCATGAGATCTTTTACGTCCACCTGAGAGAGCAGACAGGGCCTCAGTTTAACGTCTCATCCGAAAGCCGGCACCTCCGACAGTGCAGATAATGGCACCTTCAGCATTGCACTGTAGTGTTCCCCTTAGATTTGTGTGTTCAAGTCCTTGGAGTGGGACTTGAATCAACACCCTTCTGACTCGGGTGAGATTGCCACCCACTGAGCCACAGATAATCCTTTATTAACTTGAAACCAAGGAGAAATTGATTATAACAACTCCAGGTGAAATGGAACATTTTTTGAAGAGGTAACAGAGTAGACAATGGTAATGTGATAGATTTAATTTGTCTCGATTTTCAAAAGGCCTTCAATAAGGTACCCCCTACTAGACTTGATGAACAAGGTCAGAGAATACAGATTCAGGGGACAAGTAGCAACATGGATAGCTGGCTGGCTTCAAGACGAAGTAGAGAGTAGGGATAAAAGGTAGCTATTCACAGTGGCAGAAGGTGGGTAGTGGGGTCCCACAAGGATCCGTGCTGGGACCACTGTTGTTAACAATTTAGATTTAGATTTTGGAATCAAAAACATAATTTCTAAATTTGTGGGAGACATCAAATTGGGGGAGGGTAGTCAAGACTGAGGAGGACTGCAGCAAGTTACAGGAGGACATTAATAAACTTGCAGAATGGGCATTTAATTGGCACATTAAGTTCAACACCGATAAATTTGAGGTATTACATTTTGGTAGGAAAATTAGGGAGGTCACTTATAACTTGAAGGGTGCGAGTTTAGTTGGGGTAGAGGAACAAAGGGATCTCAAGTACAAATACACACATCACTAAAAGTTACGACACAGGTTAGCAAGGCCGTAAAAATAGCAAACAAGTTTATTTCTCGAGGTATAGAATTGAAAAGGGAAGTCATGTTAAATCTGTATCGAACTTTGGTTAGACCACACATGCAGCACTGCGTACAGTTCTGGCCGCCATATTATTAAAAAGGGTCGAGGGGCATTGGAGAGGGTGCAGAGAAGATTTACAAGGATGATACCAGGATGAGGGTATACATATCAGGAAAGGATGACAGACTGGGTCTCTTTTCTCTTGAAAAAAGAAGGCTGAGGAGTGACCCAAAAGAGGTAATTAAAATTATGAAAGGTTTTGATGAGTGGATACAGAGAGAATGTATCCACTTGTGTGGAAGAGCAAAATAAGAGGCCATCAAATAAGATAATCACCAAGAAATCCAATAGGTAATTCAGAATAAACTTCTTTACCCAAAGATTGGTGGGAATGTGGAACTCGCTACCACAGAGAGTTGTTGAAGCAAATAGTATAGATGCATTTAAGGGTAGGCTAGACAAGCATATGAAGGAGAAGGGAATATGTTGAAAGATTTAGATGAGGCAAGACAGGAGGAGACTCGAGTGGAGCATAAATGCTGGCATGGGCTGGTTGAGCCGAATGGCCTGTTTCTGTGCTGTATATAGCGTATGTAATCCTGTGTAATTTTGCTGGACAGGGCCAAAAAGCGTAAAATGTGTCTGCATCACTGATCATAGGGTTGCCAACCCTCCATGATTGTCCTGGAGTCTCCAGGAAATTAAAGATTAATCTCCTGGTCACTGCTGTGACCATCTGAGGGGAAAAAAATCATTGAGGCTTTAAAAAAATTGTATGTTTCTTTTCATTTTCTTTGAACACTTCTGTTTATTAGTTATAAAATTATTCAAGATGGGATAAAATATTTCACTGGGCAGGGTAGTTGGAGGTGGGAAGCCAGGTGATGAAACCTCCAGGAACATGTCCAACCAGAGTTGGCTATTCTAACTGATCATATTTACTAAGGTGATGTGTACTCGTCATGCATGGCAGATAATAAAAAGTACCGAGATTGAGGCTACCTTTCTCTCTTGTAAACTTCTCAAATTAACCAGATTTCTATTATTTGTTTAGTGTCTTTACCTGCCAATTTTTCTTCTGGATAAAATTAATTTTCACTACAACTGAAGAAGATATCCTAGCTTATTTTGACATAATAGTTGTAATCAGTCACTTGTCTGAGCCAGGTCTCCAAGGGACACACCGAGCCATTCATTGAAAGCCAAATTTCTGATGGAATTGGTTTCAATATATATACTCAATTGGTAGCTCTTCTGGGTTTGACAAATACTTAAATTTGCTTGGTCCTATTTTTTTCTTTTGCAGGCTTCTCTTGTTCAAATTGGAGAGTCTGTCTGAAATCACAGGGGTCAGGTCAGAGGCCTCCCATGATTAGTGAGAGGAAAAATGAACAGCCATACAGGGATATTATGTAGATTATAGTTTAGTGCAGCAATTGCAACTATTTGCTATTTTCTACATTACACAATAAGCTTAAAAACGGCTTCAAAATCTACCACGTGTCATTGCTATTATTCTCTTATGCTATTGTTGAATATATTTATTGAACAGCTGAAGCCCAGGCCTCAGTCTGGCAATCTGTTGTACTGCTCCCTTCTGAAGTTAAGATCGATCATGTGAGGGCATGTAATAAAACCAGTAAGCCAAATTTATAGTGGAAAGTTTTCTGTTCACTGTCTACGAAGTGCCTAGATATCTGAGGAAGTAAAAGCACTCTCCCGGCATATAGGGAAAGAGGGCTCCCTTACTGGATAAGTCTGAGAAATGGAATCCTGAAGAACAAGAAAAAGTAAAAATAGTGACTCTTCCGCCCCGCGCGCCCCCTTCTCCCCCCCCCCCCCCTGCAGAAAAAGGCAATGAGGAAGCCCTTTAAGCCTTATAAGCGGTAGGATGTGCTTGACTTGAGACTTGAAAGGGAGGCAAAAGGATGGAGCAAGAATGAATAAGATACACTCAATATAATTTTTTCATCCTTTTGGAAATTGGGTGCAGTATCTTAGACAATGGAGCTCTGGATTCTATTTTTAGTTCCATCTGAAATCTTTCTGGCTAACAAATAGAATATGGGTCTCAATTTATCTGATCCCTCAAGCTGGATCCCTTTTTAGTTTAGATTTGGAGGATTGTGCCAAACTTTCATGTCAAACTAGCTGTACCCAGAGTTGTACCTACAACATACCAATTTTAAACAAAAATTCTGTTAACAATGTCCAGATTTGTGCAGTCTAACTAGAAAAATATAACTAATGGGTTACTTGATTATAATCAAAATTGCTCCCCAGTTAACAATTAGAACACCGTTGTGTCACTGTTCTTCACATGTTTGTTTCTTTTTCTCAATAATTCCTTTGTTGTGGTGCAGCAAGACTGAACAACATAAAGATCAGTCTGCAAGTCATAACAATGGAGCTCAGTCAGACCAGTCATACAAGAGCATAACATTTGGAAATGATTTTGTGATGTTTGTCCTGTTCTGTCAGAATATCTGAATCCCCTACTTGTTAATTCAATCATTATGCATGCATACAGTCACTGCAAATATCTGACTTCATCAGTTAGTACTTTAATACAATGTTGCATCAATAGGCTAAATTGGAAAAATAACCTGTTAGAGAATTACTGACAGGAACATGGGGCTCAATTTTCCCCAATGCCGTTTTTTTGGCATATTGCCAGCGTTATGCCCGTTTTTTTAAGGCCGCGACTGCGCTTTTTAGAAAAAAAATAAGTAGCAAGTTTCCCTGTTCTATTTTTTGAGATTGGCGGCGCACAACCTCCTTTACCTTTGTGGGGGAGGGGGGGGTGGAGCCTAATGTCTGCGCAGAAAAAACAATGCCCCCATCTTCTGCACATGCGCGGAGGGAAAAAGGATGTTTTTGACGTGATTCCTATGGTCGCGCAAGCTCAGTTCAGCTCCCGGTCTGCATTCGGTCATTTTTAAAGAGCCAGTTGTGTGTGAGAACTTTAATTCTCATTGGAAAAATAGGAGCTGCAATACAAGGTGGCTCAAGGGCCAAGAATTTCTTAAAGGATGAAGTGGAGGCACCAGTTACTATAATTGAGGCTAGATGGCACGAGCTGGACACCAGCAGAGGTCATATAAAAGTTTCACCAAAAGAAATGAAGCACTGGAACCAACTTGCAGAAGATTACTGTGCAATGGTGACCACCCTGAGGTCTGGAGGCCAGTGTAAAAAGAAGTGGCAGGACTTTGGTCAGTAGTTAGTGTAAGTAATATTTTCATTTATTCAATGGAATTGCAATTTTAAATGTGACCATCTGTATATGTCGCACCCAGCAGAAAGACACCCTCTCTAAAAAGTTACATTTTCATCTTTACAGAGGGGGTGGCACACAACAAAAGAGAGAGAACTCGAACATGAGGAGGCCTGGCAAATCTGCACCCACTGACACCCTTGGAAGACAGGTATCACTGCAGCCCTGTAGACCATAAGCTTGGTGCCAGATTTGAGGGCCTGATCTTTGAACACACTCTTCCTCAGGCGGCCGAAGTCGTTGTCGATGTCTGCCCTTGATGATAGGCTCCTGAGGTATGGAAAGTGGTCCACGCCGTGGATCTTGATGACTGGGGGGGGAGGGGGACAGTGCTGTGTGGTGGGGTCAGGTTGGTGGAGGACCTTTGTCTTACGGATGTTTAGTGTAAGGCCCATGCTTTCATATGCCTCGGTGAAGATGTTGACTATGACTTGGAGTTCAGCCTCTGAATGTGTGCAGTCGCAAGCATCGTCCGTGTACTGTAGCTTGACGACAGAGGATGGGACGGTCTTGGATCTGGCCTGGAGGCGACGAAGGTTGAAGAGGTTCCCACTGGTTCTGTAGTTTAGTTTCACTCCTATGGGTAGCTTGTTGAGTGTGAGGTGGAGCGAGGAAGATCGAGAAGAGGGTTGGCGCAATGTCTCCAAGATTCTGCAAAACCCTTGGGAGGACAGACACCAACGTTTGTGTCCTCGATCAGGCCAACATACCGCATCGAAGCACTGTCCACACTCGACCAGCTCCGTTGGGCGGGCCACATTGTTTGCATGCCTGACACAAGACTCCCAAAGCAAGCGCTCTACTCGGAATTCCTACACGGCAAACGAGCCGCAGATGGGCAGAGGAAACATTTCAAGGACACCCTCAAAGCCTCCTTGATGATAAAATGCAATATCCCCACCGACACCTGGGAGTCCCTGGCCAAAGACCGTCCTAAGTGGAGGAAGAGTATCCGGGAGGGCGCTGAGCACTTCGAGTCTCGTCTCGTTGCTGTGCGGCAAACCAAACTTCCCACCCACCCTTTCCTTCAACGGCTGTCTGTCCCACCTGTGACAGAGACTGTAATTCCTGTATTGGACTGTTGAGTCACCTAAGAACTCACTTTTAGAGTGAAAGCAAGTCTTCCTCGATTTCGAGGGACTGCCTATGACGATGATGGAAAACTGTGTCGCTGCTTTGATGGGTCCTGCCTGGAGAAAAGCAACTACCACTGCATAAGCTGGGCCCACGCTTGAGGGAGAGAGTAAGTCCTGCAAATTCCACATTCTAGCTTTGCGAAAAGTTAACTACTGCACGGGCTAGCCATGCTTCGGTTTATGGGGATGTCTCCGTCGGCTACGCTTCGGTTGATGCAATGTGCTATCATTCATCGTGGTCATTCAAATGAACCTGCTGCCTGCGCTACTCATTCCACCCACCCGGCCCCTTCCTCTGCTGCTAACCATTTGTCTGTTCTGTTATATTTTGCAGAACTTGAGGCCAACCCTGACGATGCAGAAGAGTAGAACATTTTCCAATCCCACCTTCGAGACCAAGAGCATGGGGGTGAGGGGAAGGTGGTGGTGATGGATGAAGCCCCCATTGTTGTACTCACTCTGGAGGAGGCGCAGGTGCCGCCCATTGAGGTGCCAGCCCTTTTCTGAGTGGTACGAGACATTCCATGGTTTCCCACAGTCCGAGGCTGCGGGTCCCAGTGGGGAAGGAGAGCTCAACAGCATTCTCCTGAGGCGCAGGATCCAACAGATGTGGTTCACATGATGGCAATGAGTGCGGATAGCATTGACTTTACACGATCACTCCTGGACGTTAGTGGGGGTGGGTGATGAGATGTCGGGAGAAGTAACACTTGCGAGAAATGGGAACATGGCAGATATAGCGCGCTCGCGTAGAATGAACGTATGCCCCCATGATTAAATTGTACTTTTGCAAGACGCTCAAAACAGCAGGCAGGGCGAGATGCTTTGTTGTCTCTCTCCCTAAGGTCGACTCCCTAGTATGGACCACAGCCAAGGTCTGAGCATGCACAATAGGCTTGTTTAGATCAGGAACCACCCTTCCCCCGGGGCTTCATTTGATGCTGCTTGTTGCATAGTGTAAGGCTTCTCATGCCTTCAGTTTGGCCTCCACCGCCCCCGCCCCTTCCCCCCCCGGGCTGCTTTTGAAGCTGAGACCCGAGCCCCTGTGACCGGGCGTGGGACCGATTCTGCCGGCCGACGCCCTGACCCTCGAGCCTGGCTTGGAGATGTTCGGTGGTGGCGTGGCACTTTAAAAAAAAAAAAAAAAAAAAAAAAATCCAAAATTAAAGAATTGCATGAAACTTCCATTTTCTGCATTTTTAGTTGGAAAAAATGAAGCTTCATGATGCATTCTTGACGCCCTCCAAAACTTTGCTTAAAAACAATGGCGTCTTTCTGTGCCATTTTTTTAATGTGCACTGGTTTTTCTTTAAGTGCCCAGAAGGATTTTTGGGAGTGGTCACGTATGCCGTCCTGGGGAAAAAGTAAGTTGGCCAAACTTGCATAAATGTGAAAAACTGGCGCAGACATTAGGTTACGCCCCCTATGACGCAAAAAAAACGAACCTAAAAAAAAATCGTAACTAACTGAGTTACGCTGGCGCTCAATCTTTGGGGAAACTTGGATTTTAAAATTTAGGTCAAAAAAAGCGGCGCGCCATAAAAATGGCGCAAATCACTGGGGAAAATTGAGCCCATGGAAACAGGAGTAGGCCATCTAGCCCCTCAAGCCTGTTCTGCCATTCAATGAGATCATGGCTGATCTGTGATCTGACTCCATATACCCACCTATGCCCATATTCCTTAATGCCTTTGGTGACTAGAAATCCATCAATCCCACATTTAAAATTAACAATTTACCCAGCATCAACTGCCATTAGCAGAAGAGAGTTGCAAACTTCCACCACCCTTTGCGTGTAGAAGTGTTTTCTTACTTCACTCCTGAAAGGCCTGGCTCTAATTTTTAGGCTAAGACCCCGAGTCCTAGATTCCCCAACCAGCGGAAATAGTTTCTTTCGATCTACCGTATCGGTTCCCTTTGAAAACTTCCATTAGCTTATCCCTTAATCTTTTAAGTTTCAGATGATACAACCTTAGTTTGTGTAATCTCCTAGTAACTTAACCCTTGGAGTCCTGGTATTATTCTGGTAAACCTACGCTGCACTCCCTCCAAGGCCAATATATCATTCCTACAGTGGTGCCCAGAACTGAACACAGTACTCCAGGCATGGTCTAACCAGGGCTTTGTATAGCTGCAGCATGACTTTTAATCCTTTTGTATTCTCGTCCTAGAGATATTAAGGCCAGCATTCCATTAGCCTTTTTAGATTATTGTTTTTAATCTGTCCATGACATTTTAATAAGCTATGTGCATGGACCCCCAAAGTCCCTTTGGACCTCCACAGTTTCTAGTTTTTCACCATTTTAGAAAGTACCCTGCTCTATTCCTTTTTAAGTCCAAAGTGGATGACCTCGCACTTGCCTATGTTGAAGTCCATTTGCCACAGTTCACTTAATCTCTTAATATCTTCGTAATTGTATGCCTCGATCGACACTGTTTGCAATGCTGCAGACCTTTTGTCATCGGTAAACTTGGATATGTGGCTCTCTATTCCGCCATCTAAGTCGTTAATAAATAGTGAGTAGTTGAGGCCCCATCACAGATCCATGTGGGTCACCACTAATCGCATCGTGCCAATTTGAGTACCTACCCATTATCACTACTCGCTGTCTCCTGCTGCTCAGGCAATCTCCTAACTAGGTCAGTAATTTGCCCTCAATTCCATGAACTTCAATTTTAATTAACAGTCTCTTATGAGGGACTTTATCGAATGTCTTCTGGAAGTCCATGTAAATAACATCCACAGACATTCCCCTGACCACTACTTTAGTCACCTCTTCACAAAATTCAGTCAGGTCCATCAGGCAGAACCTACCCTTTACAAATCCATGCTGGCTCTCTGATCAGCTGAAAATTTTCAGTGTTCAGTTGCTCCATCCTTAATTATAGACTCTGATAATTTCCAAACTAGTCTGTAATTCCCTAGTTTCCCCCTCTCACCTTTCTTGAATAGTGGAGCAATTAACGTGCAATTTTCTAATCTGAAGGAACAGTCGGTGAATCGAGAGAACTTTGCAAAATCATAGAGCATTTTCAATGTTCTCATCTACTTCCTTTAAAACCCTGGGATGAAAACTATCTCGTTCTGGGATTTGTCATTCTTTGGTGCCATTATTTTCTTTGTTACTGTTAATTTGCTTCCGTTAATTTTGGTCAGTCTCTGTCCCTGATTCGATATTCAGTCCAGCATGCTTGCTCTTGTCTGTCATTTCCTTATTTTCGTTTAGAATATGACCATTGGCAGCTTTTAAGGGGCCCAGATTGCTCTTAAACATATCTTTTTCCTAATATAATTGCACTTTTTTTTGTTGATTTTGATATCCTTTGCAAGTTTCTTTTCATATTCTTTTTTGTAGTTTTTTCTATCTTTTTTTGTCACCATTTCTGTTCTTTGTATCCCTCCCATTCGATAGGATGTTTGCTATTTTTTGCATTCTTGTATGATTTTAGTTTTAGGAGAACACTCCTAAAACTAAAAGCATACAAGAATGCAAAAAATAGCACACATCCTATCGAATGGGAGGGATACAAAGAACAGAAATGGTCTTCTAAATTGTACTTGATTCTAGGTTTGGAAATTTGTACGCCAAGTAACTCCTTTTAGTTCGATGATGCTGCTGAACTGGCTTTTCAAAGTGTTGATGCTTGGCATTGAGTGGAGTGTAACTGTCAAGGCCAAACAAAAGTTTAATTTACAGTCAGCCCCCTATTGACTAAATACCTATGGTGCTTCTTGTATGCAGGATTGCCTGTATCTGTAATTCTGAGAAATTGCGAAGTTCTTACTTTGGAATTGTAGCACTGTTCATTATTTGCATCTTAAACAAGAAGTTTTTTTAAAGATCCTTTCAAATGTTTATGCAATGGTTCCCCCAAATATTGCCTTACATTTTGACATATATGGATTTTTTCTGGTTTTGCAGAAGTTTTACAGTTGTGATGCAACTGCAAACGCTACCATCTTTTCAGTATTTAACAGATGCTAACCTTGCTGGTTGGTGAGCAGGCAATTGGTCCGATGATTCATTAAGAAAGGTTTAGCTGTAATGTAGCCCATAGAAAGTTGGAACACTGACAGGCTCAGCAGAATTAGAATAAAATTCTACAATTAGATTCAGCTTTTAGAAGTAATGCCAGGTTATTCCAAAAGTAAAATAGGCCTGTGCAGCTCAAGCAAAGATACACAATTTAAACCCACATACATAAATCCTGGAAATTGAAATATGCTTTCACTTTTTAAACCCTGGATCTAGGAAGATTTTAGTTGTTTTGCACTGGATCTTAAAACCTTATTTCTTTGCTCTCCTCTCACCGCTGGAGACTTGTACCTTGACTCTGCCACTGTAGTGTAATCTTTTCCCAATGAGTGTTTGAACACTATGCTCCTGTTAAACTTTAACTAGTTGCCTGATTATTGGGTGAGGCAGACCACAATGCCTACCATTGCAAGTTACTGATACGATTTAAGCCATCAAGGGCACTTGATGCTCAGAATAACAAAGTAATTTGCTGTCTGGTCTTATGATATGTGATCCTAGTATGTCTAACATCCTGTCATGGTTACATAGCTCTTTATTTGAAGATTAAACTCAGTTTTATCAAGAGTATTTGCGTGCCACAGATTTGGGCTTTCTCCCAGTACTTTTTGTGCTCATAGCAAAAAGGCCATTTCCATAAGCAGACCAAGCTACCTATGAATCAAAACCTGTGTTCTTGTATGTGCTGTGAATAGGATAGAGTGTCAGTGATCAAGTTAGCTGACAGTTATGGTGTACACTGGAGATCATGTGGGATGCCATTACATTCTTCTGTTTTTTCCAAAAGTTGATAAATGCCACAAAGACCAAAACATTTAGGCTGAAATAATAAAATTATTTGCAAGTTGAGTATTACACAACTGTAGAAATATTCAGCATGTTACTGAAAATATAATACTTAAAATTAAAGTTTAATCAGTGCCCACGGGTTTAAATGCCCTTCTTGGAGCATGTGTTTTAGCTAGCTTGATAAATGTTTTTTGCAGACTTTCACATTGCTAAGTTGCACATGGATGATATGAATTTCCAACACCCAGCGTTCACAGCTCCAAACTAAGCTAGAGTTGATTGACCAGTTCTGTGATTTATGCTGTAGGAATTTTAAGATACAGCCATGGCTTTGAAGTCAGCTTTTGCACTTTGTGAGATGTAAATGTCCAGCTATTCCTGCAATATATCGCTTTAATGGTTCAGCAATCCCAGTAATTGATTTACACCACATTACAGTCTGTTAATTTGTATATGTTCACATTGTAAGCAGTGACTCCTAGCCCTTGAACAGTTTTTTACTCACTTTTTGAATAGAAGTGTTGACACAAAGAAAATCTTCCATAATTCTCTAGATTCTAGAACAGTCCTTGCAGATTGGAAGGTACCAAATGTAACCTTGCTATTCAAGAAAGGAGGGAGGCAGAAAACAGGGAACGATGGACCAGTTAGCCTGACATCAGTAGAATCATAGAATAGTACAGCACAGAAGAAGGCCATTCAGCCCATCGAGTCTGCGCCGACTCTTTTGAAGAGCAACCCAGTTAGTCCCACTCCCCTGCTCTTTCCTCATCCCTGCAATTTTTGCTCCTTCAAGTATTTATCCAATTCCCTTTTGAAGGCTACTATTTGAATTTGTATCCACCACCCTACCAGACAGTGCACTCCAAATCCTAACCACTGTGTAAAAAAGTTTTTCCTCATGTGGCCTCTGGTTCTTTTGCCAGATCTTGTGAACTATTGTTAAAACTCTGTAAACGAGTCTCAGTTCTGTATTAGAGTATGGCTGCAACCCGAGATACTCACTGCACCTAATGTTTGAGATGTCAGCTAAAAATTCTCATCCAGTGGCAATAGTAGGATAATGCTAGAATCTTTTATTAGGGACGTGGTAACAGGACACTTAGAAAATCATAATATGATTGTGCAGTGTCAACATGGATTTATTAAAGGAAATAGTGTTGGACAGATCTGTCAGTTTTTTGAGGTTGTAACTAGCAGGGTCGATAAGGGGAACCAGTGGATGTAGTGTACTTGGATTTTCAAAAAACATTCGCTAAAGTGCCACACGAGGTTATTAGACAAAATTAGGGCTCATAATATATTGGCATGGATTGCGGATTGGTTAGTGGACAGAAAACAGTAGGAATAAACGGGTCATTTTTGAATTGGCAAGCTGTAACTCGTGGGGTACCGCAAGGATTCGTGCTTGGGCCTCTGCTATTTACAATCTATATTAATAACTTGGATGAGGGGACTGAGTGTAATGTATCCAAGTTTGCTGCAGATACAAGGCTAGGTGGAACATTAAATTGTGAAGAGTGGCTGCAAAGGGATGTAGTGAATGGGAAAGAAATGAATGGGCAAGAAGAATATGGCAGATTTGGAATATAATTTCGAGGTATATGTGACTTATCCGCTTTGTGAGGAAAAATAGAAAAGTAGAATATTTTTAAAAACATGACAGACTGGGAAATATAAACATAGAAAATAGGTGCAGGAGTAGGCCATTCGGCCCTTCGAGCCTCCACCATCATTCAATAAGATCATGGCTGATCATTCCCTCAGTACCCATTTCCTGCTTTCTCTCCATACCCCTCGATCCCTTTAGCCGCAAGGGCCATATCCAACTCCCTCTTGAATATATCCAATGAACTGGTATCAACAACTTTCTACGGTAGGGAATTCCACAGGTTAACAACTCGCTGTGTGAGGAAGTTTCTCCTCATCTCAATCCTAAATGGCCTACCCCTTATCCTAAGACTGTGTCCCCTCTTCTGGACTTCCCCAACATCGGGAGCATTCTTCCCACATCTAACCTGTCCAGTTCCGTCAGAATCTTGTAAGTTTCTATGAGATCCCCTCTCATCCTTCTAAACTCCAGTGTATAAAGGCCCAGTTGATCCAGTCTCTCCTCAAATGTCAGTCCCGCCATCCCGGGAATCGGTCTGGTGAACCTTCGCTGCACTCCCTCAATAGCAAGAACATCCTTCCTCAGATTAGGAGACCAAAACTGAACACCATATTCCAGGTGAGGCCTCACCAAGGCCCTGTACAATTGCAGTAAGACCTCCCTGCTCCTATATTCAAATCCCCTAGCTATGAAGGCCAACATACCATTTGCCGCCTTCACCGCCTGCTGTAGCTGCATGCCAACTTTCAATGACTGATGAACCATAACACCCAAATCTCGTTGCACCTCCCCCTTTCCTACTCTGCCGCCATTCAGATAATATTCTGCCTTAGTGTTTTTGCCCCCAAAGTGGATAACCTTACATTTATCCACATTATGCTGCATCTGCCATGCATTTGCCCACTCACTGAACCTGTCCAAGTCACCCTGCAGCTTCTTAGCATCCTCCTCACAGCTCACACCGCCACCCAGCTAAGTGTCGTCTGCAAACTTGGAGATATTACACTCAGTTCCTTCATCTAAATCATTGATGTATATTGTAAAGAGCTGGGGTCCCAGCACTAAGCCCTGCGGTACTCCACTTGTCACTGCCTGCCATTCTGAAAAGGACCCGTTTATCCTAGCTCTCTGCTTCCTGTCTGCCAACCAGTTCTCTATCCACGTCAGTATATTACCCCCAATACCATGTGCTTTGATTTTGCACACCAATCTCGTGTGTGGAACCTTGTCGAAAGCCTTTTGAAAATCCAAATACACCACATCCACTGGTTCTTCCTTGTCCACTCTACTTGTTACATCCTCAAAAACTTCCAGAAGATTTGTCAAGCATGATTTCCCTTTTATAAATCCATGCTGACTTGGATCGATCCTGTCACTGCTTTCCAAATGCGCTGCTATTTCATCTTTAATAATTGATTCCAACATTTTCCCCACTACTGATGTCAGGCTAACCGGTCTATAATTACCCGTTTTCTCTCCCTCCTTTTTTAAACAGTGGTGTTACATTAGCTACCCTCCAGTCCATAGGAACTGATCCACAGTCGACAGATTGTTGGAAAATGATCACCAATGCATCCACTATTTCTATGGCCACTTCCTTAAGTACTCTGGGATGCAGACTATCAGGCCCCGGAGATTTATCGGCCTTCAATCCCATCAATTTCCCGAACACAATTTTCTGCTTTATAAGGATATCCTTCAGTTCCTCCTCCTCACTCGACCCTCTGTTCCCGAGTATTTCTGGAAGGTTATTTGTGTCTTCCTTCGTGAAGACAGAACCTAAGTATTTGTTTAACTGGTCCGCCATTTCTTTGTTCCCCATTATAAATTCACCTGAATCTGACTGCAAGGAACCTACGTTTGTTTTCACTAATCTTTTTCTCTTCACATATCTAAAAAACTGACTGCAAAAGCTTCTAATGTTCCCAGTAAGCTTCCTCTCATACTCGATTTTCCCCCCTCCTAATTAAACCCTTTGTCCTCCTCTGCTGTATTACAAAATTCTCCCAGTCCTCAGGTTTGCTGCTTTTTCTGGCCAATTTATATGCCTCTTCCTTGGATTTAACACTATCCTTAATTTCCTTGTTAGCCACGGTTGAGCCACCTTCCCCGTTATATTTTTACTCCAGACAGGGATGTACAATTGTTGATGTTCATCCATGTGATCGTTAAATGTTTGCCATTGCCTGTCCACCGTTAACCCTTTAAGTATCACTCGCCAGTCTATTCTAGCCAAGTCAGAGGGACCTGGGTGTCCTTGTATACGAATCACAAAGTTAACATACAGGTACAGCAAACAATTAAGATAGCAAAAATGGTATGTTGGCCTTTATCACAAAAGGATTGGAGTGTAAGAGTGAAGAAGTCTTACTGCAAAAATTATATAGGGACTTGGTGAGACTACATTTGTGCACCGTTTTGGTCTCCTTACCAAAGGATGGATATTCATTCCTTAGACGGGGAGTAACGAAGGTTCACGAGATTGAACTTGGGATGAGAGGGCTGTCCTATGAGGAGAGATTGAGTAGAAGTTGTCATCGACAGAAAAATTAACAGAACTTCAATTGACCGTATGTAATAGAATTTTACACGTTTTTTTCACTTCACATTGCATTGCCTATATCATTAAATACTTTTCATGCTCATAGAAATCACTTCTCAAAAGTGTACATCCATGCTTTTGTATGGCTTGGTTTTCTGATTGGCTTAGATAACTTTTATCTGTTTAATTAACCATGCTGATTTACTTAGATCTAGACAGCAAAGAAAAGCTACCAATTGAGAACTCGGATTCCCCAAGACTGTTACTAATCGGAAGCTAGCAACTAACACAGTACCACATTGACATTCATTAGTTCAGGTTAAAACTAGTCATTGTGTTGAATAAAAAGTAATATTATACATGGATTTCAGTAATTCGCTTAACTTAAAAATCTGTTTAGAAACAATAAAAGTGTTGAGTTCAGTTCTGCAACTGAAACCATGTGACTGACGAGAAGTTAGCCTCATGAAACGAATACCCTTCCTTGCCACCAGGACTCGGACTCTTGGCTTCTTGTGGAGCAATCGTCGGTAGTTGTCACATTTATTCCTTGCCTGTTCATCCCTGGAAGTGGAGCAGCTCATCAAAAATCAGAAACATGACACACTGGCAAGAGATGGTTCATGTACCATTTTGATTCGCATTAAATCTGTGTCTTCTGTAACCAGAAGGTTTTAATTTTTACAATATGCAACTGGCTGGCTTTTGGAAAACAAAGTTTATTTTTAATAAGTCAGCCATTAGCAATGATGGTCTCTTCTCACAGTATCAATATTACATATATTAATAAATCATAAACCTAAGGTGCCTGACCAAACAATCTGGATCTGATAAGGTTTACAGACAAAGACTTAAACAAATAGCACCCTCTACCTCCCTCCATGACTTCACTGTCAAACCTTAGACCCCTTATGTTTTCTTTCCTTTCGCAAATCTCGTCAAGGTGGGTGCAGTAATAGAAATTTGCATTTATATAATGCCTTTAGTGCAAGTCACCTCCCATAAAAGAAAGGTGCTCAGATGAATGCCACTGTACCTAAGAATGTATCTACAGTCACCCCAAATTTGTAATGAGTTGCAGAAACCATTTTCAAGTAGGTACAGTGCAGGTGTAGCTCCAAATACTTAATTAAAAATATATAATATGGAGGTTCATATGATCTAAAACTAGAATGATCCCCTCGGTCCATCAGATTTCATAGAATCTTACAGCACAGAAGGAGGCCATTCGGCCTATCGTGCATGTGCTAGCTCTTAAAAAGAGCAGTCGTGCTTCGTCCCACATCCCCGCTTTTTGTCTGTAAAGAAGGACTTGCATTTATCTAGCGCCTTTCATGACCACCGGACGTCTCAAAACGCTTTTCAGCCAATTAAGTTCTTTTGAAGTGTATTCACTGTTCTAATGTGGGCAAAGCGGCAGCCAACTTGTGCACAGCAAACTCCCACAAACAGCAATGTACTGATGACCAGATAATCTATTTTTGATATATTGATTGAGGGATAAATATTGGCCAGGGCACAGGGGATAACTCTCCTGTAATCCTGTAAGTTCCTCATCTTCAAGTACTTGTTCAACTTCCTTTTAAAATTATTTATGGAATCCGCTTCGATCACCTTTTCAGCTAGAGCGTTCCAGATCCCAACAACTGAGTGAAATAAATTCTCCTCATCTCCCCTCTAGATCTTTTACCAATGATTTTGAATCTGCGATCTCTTTTTATTGACCCACTCGCCAGTGGGAATAGTTTTTCTCTCTCTAATTTGAACAACTCTGTTAAATCTCCTCTTAACCTTCTCTGCTCCAAGGAGAGCAACCCCAGCTTCTCCAGTCTCTCCAACATAACTGAAGTTGTTCATCCCTGGTGACATCCTGGCAAACCTCCTCTGTCCCCTTCCTAAGGCCTTTACACCTTTCCTGAAAAGTGGTGCCCAGAATACTCCAGATGATGCCTAATTAGTGATTTTATAAAGTTCTAGCATTATCTCTTTTGCGTTTATATTCTATTCCACTATTTATAAACCTAAGTAGCCCATATGTTTTTTTTTTAACTACTATATCAACTTGCCATGCCACCTTTTAGGATTTGTGTATTTGGACACCAAGGTCTCTCGGCTCATCTACACTTACAAAATCGTGCCAATTATAGTATTCTGTCTTTCCATATTAGTCCTCCCAAAGTACATCACTTCACAATTCTCAGCATTTAATTCCATCTGCCATGCTTCTGCCCATTTCACCATCCTGTCTGTCATCCTGAAACCTGCAACTATCTCACAGCAGTGTCAGCTGTGACTTAGTGGGTAACACACTCTCCTCTCTTGAGTCAGAAGGTTGTGGGTTCAAGTACCACTCCAGGGATTTGAGCACATACATCTCGGCTGACATTGCAGTGCAGTGCTGAGGGAGTGTTGCACTGTTGGAAGTGTCATTTTTTGGATGATACGTTAAACCTAGGCCTTGTCTGGGGTCTCAGGTGGACGTAAAAGATCCCATGGCATTATTTTGAAGAGGAGCAGGGGAGTTATACCTTGGTGTCCTGGCCAATATTTATCCCTCAATCAGTATAACAAAAAACAGATTATCTGGTCATTATCACATTGCTGTTTGTGGGAGCTTGCTGTGTGCAAATTGGCTGCTGTGTTAACCACATTGCAACAGTGACTACACTCCAAAAAGTACTTGATTAACTGTAAAGCGCTTTGAGACTTCCGGTAGTCATGAAAGGCGTTATATAAATATAAGTCTTTTCGGGTTACATGAGGAGATGTGCGTCTCTTCAGCCGCTGCTTGCCTGACCACATTCAGCCACTGCTCCCGACCTGACCTGATTATTCAGCAGCTGCTCTCTGCTTGACCTGACGCAAAAAATGCACATCTCCTCACAAAACCTGTCTTAACTATGCAGTAGCTGCACCTGGACTCTGGCTGTTGTTTTTCACCCAATCCACCTGACTCTGGTGTGAATTAAAATCTGTTTTTCAGGATAATGTCTGCTCGCTATTGGGTAACAAAAATCAGAGCCAAACCAGTGCTCACTGCTGTGCATGACCTGAATACAACTTGTCTTGGATTATAGGCAGCCTAAACTAATGAGACCTGCAAGAGGTACAATTGTAATGCAATAATTTTTTTTAAAACCTGTTGAGGATTCAGTGGGGAAAGTGCTTTAATTAAAGTTTTCCCTGTCCTCAAATTCACACTGACTGATTTGACAGCTGTTTTGTATTTCTGACAATGTTAAAAATTTGATTGCGTACAATTTATTTCTGTTTAAATCAGTCATTAGCTTATTCAACAAAGAGTTTCAACAAAAAGCTGATTGGAATCATTCCCATCAGATAATTTTTCATAAGGAGGTGGGTGGGGAGGGTTGACCCATCCACCTCCACGGAGGTGTGTGGGGGACCTGACCCATCCACCTCCATGGCACGAACCTGGTATTGCAGTACTTCCAGGAACGGTGCAGTGGCTCTAGGCCTTTTGGCTAAGAGCATTGGCGCAGAGTGATCCTTGACAGGTGCAAGGTGACCTCTGGCGTTTGTGATTTGACAAAGAATTGGAAACGATTGGCTACGAATTTATTTAAAAAAAAATGTAGCAAGACAGATCTGCTCAATCCTACTGCAACATAAGAAATCCATTTCCGATTAAATTATAGAAATTTATCAGCCAATAAAATAAACCTACTTCATCAATTGCTAAGTAATTTTCAGGAAACAGAATTTATATATTCAAACATGAAAATCAACCAGTGGATCAGCTGAAAATGACTGAATGGGATCATCAACCCTCTCCCATTCCCTTACCATTAAACTGCCACTTGCACATCTCCCTTTGTTAATAGTTTAGAAGTGGGACTGACGATAAGTTAGAACATTTGTAGCTACATGAAATTTATTGGTCGTTAGGTTACCTCTCCAATGAGGTAAGCAGCTACTGGGGGTTTTATTTTGCAGATCTGTTGGAGATCAGGGAGTATTTGCAGCCAACTTTTGGAAAGTTCTGCCTCTGAGCTTCTGTTGGAAGTCTGGGCGAGTGTTAGAAACATAGAAAATAGGTGCAAGAGTAGGCCATTCGGCCCTTTGAGCCTGCACCACCATTCAATATGATCATGGCTGATCATGCAACTTCAGTACCCCATTCCTGCTTTCTCTCCATACCCCTTGATCTCTTTAGCCATAAGGGCCACATCGAACTCCCTTTTGAATATATCTAACGAACTGGCCTCAACAACTTTCTGTGGTAGAGAATTCCACAGGTTCACAATTCTCTGAGTGAAGAAGTTTCACTGTCTAAAATCAAAGTAATTAAAAAAACTATGGGCTCAATTTTCCCCAAAGCATTTTTTTGGCGTACTTGAAGAGTTACGCCTGATTTTTCTTTTGTGGCCCAAGTACGCCAAAAAAAATGTGTTGAAAGTTTCTCAGGATATCTTCAATTTGACATGGCTTAACCCGAGGTGGGTGGAGTCTTGATCTGCACCAAAAAGATCGGGCTGCCATGGTAACCTGCAAGTTTTCCTGCCCACCGGTGAGTTCTGTCAGTTCATCTGGCCGAGTGGACTCCCGGTGTGATCTCTTAGTGATTTCTACCAGTTCTCCTACCCGCCCCTCGCCCTGGCTGAGTGGCCTCCCGGCCAGCTCCCCCACCCCTAGGCCAGGCCGAGTGGTTTCCTCCCTCCCGGTCAAAGGCTTCCCCCACCTCTCTTCCTCTCCCATCTCTCTCTCCCCCTCTCTTACTTTTCCTGCTGCTGCAGTCTGGGCATCTGCTGCACTTACCTGCGCCGATTTCTTTAATTCTCCGCAAGGGTTTTCTCAAATGGCCACATACACTGGCCTAAGTAGAAATGGAATAACTATTAGCTGGCCAAAATGGCCAGAACTGGCGTAGGTGACTGGTAACGCCACCTTAAAAAAAAAACTAACTAAGTGAGTTACGCTAGTGCAAATTGATTGAGGAAACTGGGGATTTTTAAGTTAGGCCAGAAAAAGCAGCCTACTCCAAAAAAAAACAAAGCAACTCCTGGGGAAAATTTGAGCCCATGTTTGCAACTTCCTTTCATTTCCTCCTGCCCCCTCAAAAAAAAATAGTCATCCATATTATAGAATGCATTTTGTGTGTTTTTTATTTTGGCCAGCTGGGTTTCTGATATGCATGGAAAAACCCATCAACATGCTTGAATCTCTAAACTTAGTTACAGAGAAATCCAAACAGGTAGTTTCTGTTTCCGTATAAGGCCATACCTGCTTACCTAAATTGAGGAAACTTCAGCATACGTTGACAATAACCAATGTATAATTCTGACGAAGGGTCATCGACCTGAAACGTTAACTCTGTTTCTCTCCACAGATGCTGCCTGACCCGCTGAGATTTCCAGCATTTTTTTTAATAATGCATCCGCAGTATTTTGCTTTTGACAGTAGCCAATGCTTTTGATACAATTAATTGATTGCATAGATAAAGGGAATGCAGCAGATGTAGTGTTGATTGGGCTGCAAACTTCTATGGTTCTATAGATCTAATGCTGGAATTTCAGAACACCAGTAAGCTTTTTGCTGCTGCTTAGCCAGCAATGATCACTGTTTCTCTCCCTTCACCCCTCCCAGGAGGATAGAAACTTGGTCAAATCTGTCTTTCAATAGGTGTTTGAGAAGCTACCACATACTAGGCATGTTAGCAAAATTGAAGCCCATGGGATAAAAAAGGCAGTAGCAGCATGAATACAAAATTGACTAAGGGATAGAAAAGAGAAAGTTGTGGTGAATGGCTGTTTATCGGACTGTCGGGTGTTCCCCAGGGATCAGTGCGAGGGCCACTGCAGTTTTGGATATACATTAATGACTTGGACTTGGGGGTACAGGGCACCATTTTGAAATTTGCAGATGACACAAAACTTAAAAGTGTATTAAACAGTGAGGAAGATAGTAATAGACTTCAAGATGACCTAGGTAGCCTGGTGTAATGGGCAGACACATGGCAGATGAAATTCAACACACAAAATTGAGAGTTGATCTATTTTGGAAGGAAGAATGAGCGACAATGCAAGCTAAATGGTACAATTTTAAAGGGGGTGCTAAAGAAGGACCTGGGGGTGTTTGTGCACAAATCTTTGAAGGTGGCAGGACACATTAACAAAGCAGTTAATAAAGCATAAGGGACCCTGGGTTTTATAAATAGACGCATGGAGTACAAAATCCAAGAAGTTATACTAAACCTATATAAAACACGAGTGTCTAATTTTGGGCATCGCACTTTAGGAAGGATGTGAAGGCTTTGGAGAGAGTACAGAAAACATTTCCTAAAATGGTTTGGTGATGAAGGATTACATGGATAGACGGGAGAAGCTGGGGTTGTTCTCCTTCGAGCAGAGAAGACTAAGAGGAGATTTGATAAGTTTAAAATCATGAAGTGTTTCGATAGAGTAAATAAAATGGCGAATGGCTGAAGAGTCGATAACCAGAGGTCACAAAATTAAGGTGATTGGCAAAAGAACCAGAGGTAACAAGAGGAAAATCCTTTTAGGCAACAAGTGGTTAGAATTTGGAATGCACTGCCCGATAGGGTGATGGATACAGATTCAAAAGTAGCCTTCAATTGGAAATTGGATAAATACTTGAAGGAGAATAAATTGCAGGGGTATAGGGAAAGAGCAGGAGACTGGGTTGAACTGAATTGCTCTTCGACAGAGCTGGTACAGATTCGATGGGACAAATGGCCTCCTTCTGTGCTGTACTATTCTATGATTCTATTCCGACAAATGTGGATTTGAGCCCTCAGACAGAAGGCAACTGTTATAAGATGACCACTCTTATTTCTAAGTTAATTGCAAACAAAAACAGTCAGAGATGATGGACGGTGTGGGAATAGTATGATTGATCCACTTAGCAATGTAGCGGGCACGCCAGTCAATTAAGTTGTGGAGTGATCTAGAAGATACCTGGTTTGAGGGACTCTAGGTGGCAAGATTATGGACTGGAAATTAACCAACCTTGTGCCCATTTTTTTCAGCGATATTTCACTGTTTTTGGCGAAAAACGGTGATCTGCAAGTCTCGTCGAAGTTTTGCGCCGGCGGTTTTGAAATACCGCCAAAATGCGGGCCGCCGGCGTGCAAGATTGGAAATAATGCTACAGGTGCAGCATCCAAAATCCAGAGTTCCGGAATCCGGACACTGGGCCAATCCGTGGTGGGGGGTCGTCCAAAAACTGGAAAATATTCCGAAATTCGGACACCCCCAGCCCCGGCAGCCTGACTTTGCCCTGGCCCTCGACGGACCGACCACTGGCCCGACTTCACAGTGACTTCACCCGCTGCAACTTCGCGTGGCCCGACCTCGGCCCGGCCCCCACCCCACCATCCTCCTTCCCCTTACCTCGGCAGGCCGACCTCGCCCCCTTACCTCGGCTGCCCGACTCCACCTATCTTGGCCCAGGCAAAGACTTTCCAAAATCTGGAAATACTCGGAACGGCCTTGGTCCCGACATTTCCAGATTTCGGATGCTCAATCTGTATCGCTGTAGTTTTTAACGTTTTGCACACCCATATTCTGGGTGGAAAAAAAACACCCGAGGAAAACCTACGTTGCAGCCCCAAAAACGGCGGGATGTATGAAGACCTGCAAAAAAGGTAAGTTCAATTATTTTTGTTGTAGCGATTACTTAGTTGAGGGTCTTGTAAATGTTTTGTGATTTTTTTTTTTTGTAATTTTATTTTTTGTGTTCCGCGCCCCCCCCCCCCCCCCCCAGCAGCAGCAATCGACCTCGGACTAAAGTTGCTGAGTTTTGTTGCGAATCCTCATGCAACGCCGATTTTATTCTGCTGGACACATTTTTTTAACAAAACTTAGGTCTTTAAAAAATGGCGGTCTGATTAGTGGTATTTTTGGCGATAAATGACGAAAAAATACTGCTGTGGCCAAAAGACGAATTTGTAGCCCATCTAAAGAAATAACAAATCAGATTCTTGAGTATCTTCTTTATATAGAAATTATCGAGAATATGGAATTCCTGACACACAATGTTGTTGATGTAGAGGCCATAAATTATTTTAAATGAGCATTAAACAATTGATTTAAAAAGAGAAATGGGCAGCAAGCAGGAGAATGGGATTAGACCAAGTGGCTCATTCCTGGAGAAAAACAGCTGTGCAGAACTGATGGGCTGACTAGCCTGTTTTTGACCTGTAACATTTGACTCTCTAACTTCTCCCTATAAGATGAGGGAGAACTTAGAACAAGATGTTCTCTCCTCGAATTTTCTTCCTTCATTGATGAAGTTTTGTTTAGTTTCTTACTGCAGTCGAAAGTGTCAGCTGTGGCTCAGTGGGGGAGCACTCTCGCCTCTGAGTGAGAAGGTTATGGGTTCCAGTCCCACTCCAGAGACTTGAGCACAAAAATCTAGGCTGACACTCCAGTGCAGTACTTCGAGACTGCTGCACCGTCGGAGGTGCCGTCTTTCGGATGAGCTGTTAAACCGAGGCCTCATCTGCTCTCCGATGGATGTAAAAGATCCTATGGCACCATTTCGAAGATTAGGGGAGTTATCCCTGATGTCCTAGCCAATATTTCTCACTCAGTCAACATCGCTAAAAACAGATTATCTGATCATTATCACATTGCTGTTTGTGGGAGCTTGCTGTGTGCAAATTGGCTGCTGAATTTCCTATATTGCAACAGTGACTACACTTCAAAAAGCACTTCGGCTGTAAAGTGCTTTGGGACATGTGGTCATGAAACGCGCTTTATAAATGCAAGTCTTTTTTTCGACCATGTCCACCCTTGTCTGGAATATCATTGGTTTCGTAACATAATTGTGTTTGGGTCTTTCTGGAGCGAGGAATGTTGCCATTGGACATATGCTAGTAACATGTGCTAGTAACAGCTGGGATTCAGCTCCGTGTTTATGTAATTTGAAATAACGTGGTAGTTTTCCTAATAACTGGAGCTTCAAGTGATAACTGAAGAAATAAGATTGAGACTGCATAGTAACTTGCTGCTACAGGATTCAACATGGTTAGAACTTGCCCTGACTGCTGTCATTTTTTTTCTGTTATTGTATTAATTCTAAATGGTACATCTGTGATACAGGAATAGAACTTGTTTGTACTGGTCTGGTTGAGTGGAAAACATCCTGCTGCTCGCTGCTGTTCAACTGCAGAGTGTGCAGAAAGTGTATTTGGGTTAAAAATAAGTGCTGCATTTATTTGTGTCCTTTCAAAGAGGTGACATGGCACTGCAGTTTCTCAGAGTTGTTGAACAGAGTCAAGTGATCAAACAAATGATTTAAAGATTTAACTTATTGAAAAGCCGCAAAGTGCACGATTAAGCTTTCTGTATATAATAGGAATTTTAAATAAATGTGGTTCAAGTGCGTGCAAGGTACAATTATCAGCAGTAATCTATTCTTCATGTTGTAGTTTGTACAAAGTATTTGATGCACATTACTGCTTAAAAAGTAAGAAGTGTGTGGAAACTGAATTTAAAAAAAAATTAAATAATGCTTCGTGGCTCTATTTGCATGTTCGTATTGGTTTCTTTGATCAGATAAAATGTAATAAATAGAAACATTATTTCAGTCCATTTATTTTTGTCAAGAAATAATTTATTCCAACTTCCAGTATCTGAACACACAAAGCAAGTTGGAATTAAGAATTCATGTCTGCCACAATGAAAATGTAACCAACCATTGGTGCAGTGACTAGTTTCCAGTTGTTAACAGTAGTTAACCAGAGACTTCTTTTCCTAGTACATTTTATCGATTAGATTATAAACTAGTTTTCAGAAATATCTTTGATTTGCAGTATCACTGTTGAGCAAATAAATTATTCTCATTATCCAGTGAACTAGTCAGTTACAAACTTATCACAAATCACATTATCTGAATGGTGACAGATTAGGAAAAGGGGAGGTGCAACGAGACCTGGGTGTCATGGAACATCAGTCATTGAAGGTTGGCATGCAGGTACAGCAGGCGGTTAAGAAGGCAAATGGCATGTTGGCCTTCATAGCGAGGGGATTTGAGTACAGGGGCAGAGATGTGTTACTACAGTTGTACAGGGCCTTGGTGAGGCCACACCTGGAGTATTGTGTACAGCTTTGGTCTCCTAACTTGAGGAAGGACATTCTTGCTATTGAGGGAGTGCAGCAAAGGTTCACCATACTGATTCCCGGGATGGCGGGACTAACCTATCAAGAAAGACTGGATCAACTGGGCTTGTATTCACGAGTTCAGAAGAATGAGAGGGGATCTCATAGAAACGTTTAAAATTCTGATGGGTTTAGACAGGTTCGATGCAGGAAGAATGTTCCCAATGTTGGGGAAGTCCAGAACCAGGGGTCACAGTCTAAGGATAAGGGGTAAGCCATTTAGGACTGAGATAAGGAGAAACTTCTTCACCCAGAGAGTGGTGAACCTGTGGAATTCACGAAATATATTCAAAAATGAGTTAGATGTCGTCCTTACTACTCGGGATCAAGGGGTGTGGCGAGAAAGCAGGAATGGGGTACTGAAGTTGAATGTTCTGCCATGAACTCATTGAATGGCGGTGCAGGCTCGAATGGCCGACTCCTGCACCTATTTTCGATGTTTCTATGCTATTAGGGTCAGCATGTCGTCTTTTGTGCAAATGTATATTGCAATTTAGCTATGAGGATATGATTTATTCCTGACCAAATGCTGCTGTGTCTTGCTTGTCATGCATTTGCATTCTTAAGATGCACCGAATGGCATTCCAAAGAATAAAATTTGTGCAAATTTATACTGTGATCGTGATAAGCTCTGTAAAACTAATCAATATAGCCCAATGTTTTTTGAAGTTACCCCTTAGAGTGCGATAGGTTTTTCATCAAATGTTTTAACTAGTTTTGCTGCACTTGCGAATTAAAGCACAATAAACACGAGGCTTGTTACCTTAAACATTTGATTAAATTAGTCAATGTGTATAACTGAATTAAAAAAGAAAGACTTCTGGCATTGGATTGGGAGGGGAAAGAGAGAATGCTTTCACGTTGAAATACTTGCTCATCTGTATCATTTCAAAAAAGAAGTAAATGTTCATGATCTTTTAACAGAATATTGTTCTAATTCTCTCACCCCTTGAAAAGCTGGTACTTTGCACCTCCTCTCATGAGATGACTCAATGACGTCGCTCTGTTCAATTAGGTTACGGGTGCATACAGGAACAGTAACTGATACTGGTCAGAATTGGCTTGAATGATGATCTGAAGGTGCGCAAGCTGAGAAATATATCCTGAAAATATTCCTGAGCTATCATTTTCCTTCATAATATTGCACACAAAGTGCCTGTGATAAAATGTGCTTTTTAAAAGTGCATATTGCTGAATTTTCTATTGATTTCATTCTAATATTTCTGCATCTTTGATTATGGTTGTGTTTATGTCTAGTAAGGATGCTTCTGAGAGAGAATAATTATGAAGCACACATAATTAGTGTTTGTAATTCATGAAGCATTTGTATTTTACGATATGATAAACTACAATTAGAAACTTCTTTTTCCTAAGAATACCATGCATGCAAGTGCAAAACTTGTGTGTGCTGATGTAACATGCAAATGAGCAGGGAATTTATGAAGAGTTGCCTCAATTTCTGGTGACCATCAAACAGGAAGCTCTAGGCTTAGAAGTAAACATGAAGACTATCCATAAACTATGTAAAAACTTGCAAATACGTAACATTTTTAATGTAGAAAAATGTTCCAAGGTGTTGGACAAAGGGGAATGAACGGATGTTGAGTCTTGATGGGAGAATTGGGAGGAGTGACTGAAATGTTGGTTGAAGAGAGCGGTTTTAAGAATATTTGTAAAGGCAAAGAGAAGTAGAGGCAGAACGCTTAGGATGGGACTGCAAGAGAATACGGCCAAGGTGACTGAAGGCTCGACCACCAGTAGTGAGATGAAGTGAGGGGACTGCACAAAAGTCCAGATTTAAAGGACTTAATGTGATCATAGATTTCTTTCTCACTAAGATAAAGACCATCCGTTCAGCTGACTTGCTGCTTCCTCCCACCAAGCTACACCTCTTCCCCATCTCTGCCATAACCCTGAATCTGCGCTTTAGTTTCTCTCCTACCTTCCCTTGTGTTCTCGCCGAGTTCATCTCATCTGTGAAACTCACCTCCTGCTCCCTTAACCCCATTTATACTAAATTGCTGACGACCCAACTTCCCTTCATGGTCCCCATGCTACCTGACATTGTAAATGGCTCCCTCTCCTCAGATACTGTCCTTCTCCCTTTCATTCATTTGCGAGGAAACCTCTGCTCAAATAGGTTGAAGTTAGTCAAATTAAAATCTAGTTTGAGCAAATTAAATCTGAAGTTCCAGTTTTATTGACCTTTGTTTTAAAAAAACTTACTGAACTGTTAATATTGTAAAGTAACTTCTAACATGAGCAAGGTTTCAACCAGTTGCAAGTTCATAAAATGCTACCAAATACTTTAAATTATATATATATATTTGTGATTGAAAGCAATTTTTTGAGTCTTCAGTTGTACCTTTTTGAGATGATCCTGCACCGATTTCTGAAAAAATGTAGGTTTGTAAAACCAGGTTGAAGAAACCACTTGGCTATGGGCATCAACTGTGAATCAAATATCCTTATTCTACATTGCCTTTGTGCTCATGACACAGATCCAGGGCAGTGAGAAGGAGGTCAAGCGAAAGAACTAACAAAATGGCAAGATGAAAAGTGGTGAAAAAATTGCCCCACAATAGGTTGAAAGAAGGGAAAGTCAACAAAATCCTGCTCTCTTCACAGCTGAAACCTACTGGTCTGGCACATATTTGAGAAATGGAGAGGAAAAGGTTATTGTTTTACATATATGCTGGATATGCTGACTCATAGTGGTTCTAGGAAAGAATCTTAAGATTTACCATCAGAGTGGGAATAGATGCCATTTGTTTCCTACTCAGTGTCTCTGAAATACATTCTGGGAGCAGGCTTAGTGGATCTGCTTTTGGGTAGGGTGCTGTAGTTTCTTTTTTGGGAAAACAGTAAATGTTTGCTCCTCTAAACGTCCTTGTTCAGCAGCTGAAACACATTTCTCAGTGACTGCCATTGTCAAGGTGATCTAGAGTCTGAGTCAAATGATTGCCTCATGAAACTGAGAAGTAGTGCACATTTTGACTTTGGTAATCATGCATGATCCAGATAACACAGTGAATGGCAGTTAAGACACCCCTTTTGATAGAAATCACTAAATTATCATGAACTAGGAATCTCTGAATGAGGACCAACTGCTAGGTTTTCAATTTTAAAAAAAGCCTACTTCAAGGGAAGGGACAATAAACTTAAGCAAATTAATTGGGATGGGAGGGGTTGTTTACTGGTGCTCCAGTTCAAAACAAATGGAATGCCTTGAAAGGCCAACTGCTGATATCATAAAATAAATACATAACTAGAATTAACAGATGTAGACTAAACAAGCATGACCAATAAAACATCAAAATGAAACAGGAAAAATAATGAACTTTGCAAATCCTACAGTGAGAAAGATGAGAGACACTGGGATGAATACTAGGGCGAGAAATTGAATAGATTCGCGCCACCTGTTAGCACTGGCGAAGGGTGCTATTGCGGCGCTAAAGACTTATCGCCCGGGTGCAGCTCGCCAACTTGATTAGTGTTTTAGCGACGGCGCAAAAACTTAGCGCCAGGGAATGCTGCGCCAATGAAACTGACGTCAATGAGTGTGCAATGCCCCGCTAGCGCCCGGATCACAATATTGATTGTTTTCGCTGCATTTACCGCTTAGCACTAATTATGTCAGCAAAACCAAGCGCTCACAAATGGTATTGGCACTACCGTGGCGATATATAAGGTAATGTGCAAGCGGATTATTGGGAGGTCAGATTGATTGCTACCTTCCCAGAGATCGTTTTGAATGCTTTCAGATTGTGAACATAGTTGCTTTGTTTCTGGTGTTACAGTTTGTTCATTAGCATTTCTCTCAACTTTTGAACCAACTGCTTTCCCTCAGTCATGGGGGCTGTCCTGCCAATGCACCTTGGCATCCGGCATCTAATTTTAAGGCGAGGCTCCAGAGACATATCGTGCCAAACCAGAAGTAGGGTAAGGGCCCATAGTCGTTGCAACAGGAGGTCTTTAACCCTGAGTTTTCCAGGAGCAGTTCTCGTACATTCACCTGTCAGAAGAGAAGTGCCTTCGAAGGACACGTCCTCGCAAGGAGATGATTTCAGAGCTGTGCCAGCTGATGCACCAAGACCTCGAGCCTCATATTGGGAGGACCATTTCGCTGTCAGTAGCAGCTAAGGTCACAGTAGCTCTCAATTTCTATGCTGGTGGTTCCTTCCAGGCTACAGCAGGGGATTATAGCAAACATTTAACTGTCCGTAGTCCATTGCTGTATCCGGGATATAACAGACGCTCTGGGCTGTAGGAGAAGGGATTACATCTCATGGAGCATGTCCAGGGAGAAGCAGCAGGAATGCACATGTGGATTTGCAAGGATAGCGAGCTTTCCCCATGGTTCAGGGTGCCATTGACTGCACCCACGTAGCATTGCGGGCACCTTTTCACAATGCAGCAGTGTTCCGTAACCGCAAAGGCTAACACTCTGTGAATGTTCAGTTGGTGTGCGACCACAGGCAGCTAATCCTCGGTAACAATGCCCGCTATCCTGGCAGAACCCACAATTCATTCATCCTGCGACAGACCACTGTCCCACGACTTTTCCAATCACCACATGGAACTTGCGGATGGCTGCTAGGGGACAAGGGTTATGCACTCGCCACCTGGTTGATAACACCCCAACGCTCATGCTGAGCACGCATATAATGAGAGCCATGCTGCCACCAGGAACCTCATCGAAAAGACTGAGTGCTCAAACAATGGTTCCGATGCCTTGAGCAAATATGAACTTTAAAATGACGTGTTTATTACAACCCCCAACATCACCCATATGTACCTACAATCAGCAACAATAAATTTGTCCAAACAACCGTTTGCTAATCAAAAATAATCACCCACAACCAGCATCAAGAATATATTTACAAAGTAATCATCTGGCTATGTCAACAAAAGTGGGTTACTTTCCTATTTTGTCATATTTCCCTCCTGGTCCCTTTTCCCCTCTCCCGGTCCCTTTTCCCCTCTCCCTGCCCTACGACCTGCAGTAAGGCTGGTAGCAGGCTGCTCATTCTGCAACACAGACTGCAGATAACCTAGCAGGACTCCCTCGACCAGCTCTGGGCTTGGAAGGCTCGGCTGCAGACTGCACTACCTCAGGCTGGGAGGCAGCAGTCTTGGATGGCTGGGATGCAGACTGCGCCAAGTACAATGGTGAAGTGGTAGTTGTGAAAGCCGAAATGCTGTCATCCTGAGAGAGGACAGCACCTTCTATTTCAACTGCCACGAACCTCAGGCAGTGCCACAGCATCTGGAGCAATCTGCTGGAGAACAGATTGCTGACCTGCTGTGATACCGTGATATCCCAGTTGGACTGCGGGGAACCCAGAAACAATGGCATCAATCGGAGTCTGCATGAGGCCATACTGCGATTGGATGCCACCAACCAACAACATTACAGCAGTAATCCGTTGCGTGGCTTCGGCCTGTGCTGAAGTAGCTGCTGCCACCTCACCCATGACTTGCGGCATGGGGTCCGGGTCCCCACCGTCTATCATCCTTTGGAAGCTTCCAAGGATGGGCTCGAAGGTGGGCTGGGAGACCTGCACAATGCTGGAAGCAGACTCCTCGAAACTCCTAGCAAGTGTGTCCATGCTCTCGGGCACCCTTGCCATAGCAACCATAAGCTTGCTGTGCATACACGTTGACCGTGTGGCTGCTGATCAGAACTCGAGCACGAACTCACCAGGAACAATGCCTCCTCCATAGATGTTGTCTCCCCAGAGCAGGGGGCAGCTATCTGAGCTGGGGTCTCCTGTCTCATGTCCTCGTCTCCCTCGTCGCTCTCACTGGGAGGCTCATCATCTGAAACCATAAAGCCACAAGTGTGGTTAAGTTCAGGCGAGGGAACAGGAAGGAGCAAGAAAAGAAAGGCTTGTCGTTTGAGGAGAAAGTGGCATGAGGGAAGACAGAGAGGTGAGGAACATGAAAGGAGATGAGTAAAAGTGGAGGGCAGAGAAACCCAAGGCAAAAAACAAAAAGGGCCACTGAATATAAAGGGGCTGCAGGAGGGGTCAAAACTAGAAATCATGGTTCAAAAACTAGGATTAAAACACTCGACCTAAACGCACGCAACTTTCGAAATAAAGTAAATGAGTTGACAGCACAAATCATTACAAATGGGTATGATTTGGTGGCCATTACAAGAAACATGGTTGCAGGGTGGCCAAGACTGGGAATTAAACATACAGGGATATCTGACGATTCGGAAAGATCGACAAGAAGGGGAAGGAGGTGGGGTAGCTCTGTTAATAAAGGATGATATCAGGGCAGTTGTGAGAGACAATATTGGCTCTAATGAACAAAATGTTGAATCATTGTGGGTGGAGATTAGAGACAGTAAGGGGAAAAAGTCACTGGTGGGCATAGTTTATAGGCTCCCAAATAATAACTTCATGGTGGGGCGGGCAATAATCAAGGGAATAATGGAGGCATGGGGGATTTTAACCTACATATCGATTGGTCAACTCAAATCGCATGGGGTAGCCTTGAGGAGGAATTCATAGAATGCATACGGGATTGTTTCTTAGAACAGTATGTTACAGAACCTACAAGGGAGCAAGCTATCTTAGATCTGGTCCTGTGTAATGAGACAGGTATAATAAACGATCTCCTAGTAAAAAATCCTCTCGGAATGAGTGATCACAGTATGGTTGAATTTGTAATACAGATTGAGGGTGAGGAAGAAGTACTATGCTTAAACAAAGGGGACTGCAGTGGGATGAGGGCAGAGTTGGCTAAAGTAGACTGGAAACACAGACTAAACGGTGGCACAATTGAGGAACAGTGGAGGACTTTTAAGGAGCTCTTTCATAGTGTGCAACAAAAATATATTCCAGTGAAAAAGAAGGGTGGTAAGAGAAGGGATAACCAGCCGTGGATAACCAAGGAAATAAAGGAGAGTATCAAATCAAAGACCAATGTGTATAAGGTGGCCAAGGTTAGTGGGAAACTAGAGGATTGGGAAAATTTTAAACAACAGCAATGAATAACTAAAAAAGCAATAAAGAAAGGAAAGATAGATTACGAAGGTAAACTTGTGCAAAACATAAAAACAGAGAGTAAAAGCTTTTACAGATATATAAAATGGAAAAGAGTGACTAAAGTAAATGTTGGTCCCTTAGAAGATGAGAAGGGGGATTTAATAATGGGAAATGTGGAAATGGCTGAGACTTTAAACAATTATTTTGCTTCGGTGTTCACAGTGGAATACACAAAAACCATGCCAAAAATTGCTGGTCACAGGAATGTGGGAAGGGAGGACCTTGAGACAATCACAATCACTAGGGGGGTAGTGCTGGACAGGCTAGTGGACTCAAGGTAGACAAGTCCCCTGGTCCTGATGAAATGCATCCCAGGGTATTAAAAGAGATGGCGGAAGTTATAGCAGATGCATTCGTTATAATCTACCAAAATTCTCTGGACTCTGGGGAGGTACCAGCGGATTGGAAAGCAGCTAATGTAACGCCTCTGTTTAAAAAAAAAAAGGGGGCAGACAAAAGGCAGGTAACTATAGGCTGGTTAGTTTAACATCTGTAGTGGGGAAAATGCTTGAAACTATATCATTAAGGAAGAAATAGCGGGACATCTAGATAGGAATAGTGCAATCAAGCAGACGCAGCATGGATTCATGAAGGGGAAATCATGTTTAACTAATTTACTGGAATTCTTTGAGGATAGAACGAGCATGGTGGATAGAGGTGTACTGATGGATGTGGTGTATTTAGATTTCCAAAAGGCATTCGATAAGGTGCCACACAAAAGGTTACTGCAGAAGATAGAGGTACGCGGAGTCAGAGGAAATGTATTAGCATGGATAGAGAATTGGTTGGCGAACAGAAAGCAGAGAGTCTGGATAAATGGGTCCTTTTCAGATTGGAAATTGGTGGTTAGTGGTGTGCCACAGGGATCGGTGCTGGGACCACAACTGTTTGCAATATACATAGATGACCTGGAAGAGGGGACAGAGTGTAGTGTAACAAAATTTGCAGATGACACAAAGATTAGTGGGAAAGTGGGTTGTGTAGAGGCTGCAAAGAGATTTGGATAGGTTAAGCGAATGGGCTAAGGTTTGGCAGATGGAATACAATGTCGGAAAGTTTGAGGTCATCCATCTTGGGGAAAAAAAACAGTAAAGGGGAATGTTATTTGAATGGGGAGAAATTACAACATGCTGAGGTGCAGAGGGACCTGGGGGGTCCTTGTGCATGAATCCCAAAAAGTTAGTTTGCAGGTGCAGCAGGTAATCAGGAAGGCGAATGGACTGTTGGCCTTCATTGCGAAAGGGATGGAGTACAGAAGCAGGGAGGTCCTGCTGCAACTGTATAGGGTATTGGTAAGGCCGCACCTGGAGTACTGCGTGCAGTTTTGGTCACCTTACTTAAGGAAGGAAATACTGGCTTTGGAGGGGGTACAGAGACGATTCACGAGGCTGATTCCGGAGATGAGGGGGTTACCTTATGATGATAGATTGAGTAGACTGGGTCTTTACTCGTTGGATTTCAGAAGGATGAGGGGTGATCTTATAGAAACATTTAAAATAATGAAAGGGATAGACAAGATAGAGGCAGAGAGGTTGCTTCCACTGGTAGGGGAGAATAGAACTAGCGGGTACAGCCTCAAAATACGAGGGAGCCAATTTAAAACCGAGTTGAGAAGGAATTTCTTCTCCCAGAGGGTTGTGAATCTGTGGAATTCTCTGCCCAAGGAAGCAGTTGAGGCAAGCTCATTGAATGTATTCAAGTCACAGATAGATAGATTTTTAACCAATAAGGGAATTAAGGGTTACGGGGAGCGGGCGGGTAAGTGGAGTTGAGTCCACGGCCAGATCAGCCATGATCTTATTGAATGGCGGAGCAGGCTCGAGGGGCTAGATGGCCTACTCCTGTTCCTAATTCTTATGTTTCTTATGTTTCTTAAGTAACATATACCAGTACTGTCCCCATGGTGTCGGCATGGCCGCGTGTTGCAGATCCTACGACTTGTGGGCCGATCTTCTGCGCTCTTGGCTCTCGATCAGTGAGGAGCTTCAGATGTACCTCACCGCCTCTTGACCGTCTTTGCTGGCATCTATTATATGCCAGGTTGATTTGCAAGAGAGAAAAAAGCCTTTAAGTGACTGTGCAGCAATGTGGTTGTCACGTGCATACCGTAGTTGAATAGCTGTTAATGTATGCAAGTGCTGAGATGTCGGTGTGACTTTTAGTTGGTGGACACATTGTGACTGTGCTGGGATATGGCAGTTTCTACAGTGTCTACAAATAATTGTATTGACATTGTGGCATGCAGAGCTTGTGGAAGAATGTCACCCAGATCAGCCGAGTGAGGTCATTGAACTTCTTGCGAAATTGCGTCACTGTCCTGTCCACCACGTTCCTGCCACACTGCGCTACCTCCCTCCACAGGCACCTGTCGACGGCTGGCCTCCTGCCAGTCTCAGGAAACATGGTAGCTCGTCGCCTCCACAAGAGCCTGAAGGGTGTCATCGTTAAAGCGCATGGCGTGCAGTCTTTGCCTCTGAGCAGTCATGTTGCTCCTTCAGCACCAAGAGCAGAGATCGAATGGTGAATTTGAGGCAGTGTGGCATCATAACCCCTCCCCTTAAAGATCCAGTTGGAGCCAGCATGTCTGATGAGTCTGGACATGAGCACAGCTAAAATTGATTTGCACTAAGGGTAGCACTGTGCTTGTCGATACTATCGCCCGAAGAGAATTGTGCAGCGCTTGATTTAGTTCCTTCTTAAAGCGGTAAAAATCAATTTTGCGATCGTTGGCACTAATTATCGCCAGCGCTAAAATCAGTGCCCAGGCGATGTTAACCCCCCTCCCAAAACCCCGCAAAACCTTAACAAACATATTAGAAGTGTGATCAGAAGACCAGTCTGGAAATCAGCATAGCTGGAGATGTTAACTATAACAGGAAGATATTCTTCCAGTACTACAACAGTAAGCGGGCAGTCAAAGAGCCATAAAGCTTGCTGACAAGCCCACATGAAGATGAACTTCAAGTAGTGGAACACACTCAATGATTACTTCTAAGTGTTCACTGGAAAAGATGGTATTAACAGGTTCTTCATGATTAAAGATATTGGGTTGAATCTTACTGGGAAAAAAATGACGTCAATGATGCACCCCGTTATTAATATGCTAATCAGCCAGCAAGTTAAGAGATACGCCATGAGTTGCAAATCTCCAGAACTTAATCGGTGCATTTACACTGCTTCGCACAACAGCACCTCCCCCATAACCTCCCCATTTTTAGGATGTGTTTATTTGTACTGTAAAAAATGGCCGTCCTTTGTCTCTGGTCCCTTTGGAGAATAAGCCATACCGTGAAGTTTCTCTGGACTGTGTAACTGGAACCGCCCAGCCCAAATTCTCAGTGACTTCGCAAATTGTAACTCGATCCACTTTGACTTCCAGAAGCCACAGAGGATAGATCTCCTCAGAGGCCACTAAGTGCCAGCCGAAGTCCCTTACCCTAGCACAAGTGTGTCCCTTGACCCCCAGTGCAAGTGCTGCCTCCCCCAGCTGAAGTCCCATACCCCAGTGCAAGTGCATCCCTCCCCTAGCCGAAGTGCTCTACCCCAGCGCAGGTGCTGCCTCTCCCAGCCAAAGTCCCTCCTTACCCCAGCGCAAGTGCATGACATCGATGGGGCATTGTGTACAAATTGTTAACAGGTTTATTGGGTATGAAGTGAATAGTGACAGTGCAGTGACTTCCCCAAGTGTCTGTGTCTCTCTCTCTCTCTCTCTCTCTCTCTCTCTCTCTCTCTCCCCCCCACCCCACCCTTGCTCTCTCCCTCCCACCCCCCCCCCCCCTCACGCACTCTCTCTCCCTCTCTTCTCCCCCCATCCCCCCCCCCCCCCACAGTCTCTCTACCACCACAGGCATGCACTCTCCTCGCTCCCCCACCTCCGCGCGCGCTCTCTTTCTCCCCCCACACATGCTCCCTCTCTTCCTTCCCCCCGCTCCCCCACATTCACTCTCTATCTCCGTCTCTGCTCTCGCTCTCTTTCCCACCCCACAGTCTCTCTTTCTCTCTCTCTCTTTCCCCCCCCACCCTGCCCTCCCAAAGAGAGACACTTTCCCCCATGCGCTCTCGCTCGCTCTCTTTCCCCCCTCTTCCCCTCCCCACCCCCAGCCCCAGTATATCTCTCTGGTCGGGGCTGCTCGGTCAGGGGATCAGCGGGCAGCGTGGTCGGAATTATTCAGGTTTGGGGCCGCACTTCCGGTTTGGGTGGGAGGCATCGGGAACGGAGTCTCGACAGACGCATGCACAGAAGGACAAAAAGAACACAGTACAGATAGTCAATCCCTTATTTTTACAAATCACTGGATTTGCACATTAATTGCCCATTAAACTGGGTGCAGAAAGTTGAGACTGGAACTTAATAGTGCAAGTACCTTTTTAATGCCTTGATAATTGTTAACGCAATGCCAATCAGCCTCTCTGACCTGGAAAGGAAACCGTTTGAACTGTTCAGTCTCATTCCTGCATATAATAAATTGTTGGAGATTTAAAAAAAAATATCAAATTTAAAATATTCTACATTTTTTTGCTTTTCCTTACTGTCTTTTTTTTCTATCTCTGAATGCAGTCTTTCTTTCCTTCTCTTTCTCTTTCTGTATTTGATTTGACTTCAATTCACCCATTCAATTTCACTCTCCATCGTTCCTGTTTCTTTCTCAATCCTTCTCATTGGTTAAGGAGATCCAGAAGAACATAAATAGGAGCAGGAGTAGGCCATTTGGCCCCCTGAGCCTGCTCCGCCATTCAATAAGATCATTGCTAATCTGATCATGGACTCAGCTCCACTTCCCTGCCTGCTCCCCATAACCCTTTACTCCCTTATCGCTCAAAAATCTGTCTCTCTCCGCCTTAAATATATTCAATGAACCAGCCTCCACAGCTCTCTGGGGCAGACTTCCAGAGATTTACAGCCCTCAGAAGAAATTCCTCCACATCTCAGTTTTAAATGTATGCCCCCTTATTCTGAGACTATATCTCCTAGTTTTATCTCGTATGAGTGGAAATATCCACCTTGTCGAGCCCCCTCATTGTCTTCTAAGTTTCAGTAAGATCACCTCTTCATTCTTCTGAACTCCAATATGTATAGACCCAACCTAGTCAACTTATCCTCATAAGTCAACCCCCTCATCTCCGGAATCAACCTCGTGAACGTTCTCTGAACAGCCTCCAATGCAAGTATATCCTTCCTTAAATACGGAGACCAAAACTGTACGCAGTACTCTAGGTGTGGCCTCACCAATGCCCTGTACAGTTGCAGCAGAACTTCTCTGCTTTTATACTCTGTCCCCCTTGCAATAAAGGCCAACATTCCATTTGTCTTCCTGATTACTTGCATACTAACTTTTTGTGTTTCATGCACAAGGACCCCCAGGTCCTTCTGTACTGTAGCACTTTGCAATGTTTCTCCATTTAAATTATAATTTGCTTTTCTGTTATTTCTGCCAAAGTGGATAACCTCATATTTTTTCACATTATATTCCCATCTGCCAAATTTTTGCCCACTCACTTAGCCTGTCTATATCCCTTTGCAGATTTTTTGTGTCCTCCTCACGATTTGCTTTCCCACCCATCTTTGTATCATTAGCAAACTTGGCTACATTACACTTGGTCTCTTCATCCAAGTCATTAATATAGATTGTAAATAGTTGAGGATCCAGCACCGATCCCTGCGGCACCCCACTAGTCACTGTTTGCCAACTGGAAAATGACCGATTTATCCCGACTCTGTTTTCTGTTAGTTAGCCAATCCTCTATCCATGCTAATTTATTACCCCTTACCGCGTGAGCTCTTGTGCAGTAACCTCTTATGTGGCATCTTAGCGAATGCCTTCTGGAAATCGAAATACACCACATCCACTGGTTTTCCCTCATCCACCTGGCTCGTTACATCCTCAAAGAACTCCAGCAAATTTGTCAAACATGATTTCCCTTTCATAAAACCATGCTGACTCTGCTCCACTGTTAGTCCCGCCGTTTACTAAGCTCGCAGATGCCTATTGCCGTCATTATATCAATATCAGCTTGCACTTCCAGCAAGGTATGGCACAAAATATCTTTGATCTGAAGAGTGCAGGAAATAGTCTAACTAACTGCGTTTGCCACAAGCCTCCCCACTCCAGCATGATCTGGCCCAATGAAGTAGAATTAGCAACTTTGACATCAATGAGATGGAGATCTTGGACAGAAAGAAAAAGGAAAGATTTGGATTTACATAGTGCCTGTCATGACCTCAGGACGTCCCAAGTGCTTTACATCCATTGAAGTACTTTCTGAAATGTAGTCACTGTTGTAAATTAGAAAACACAGCAACTAATTTCAGGATCCAACAAACAGCAGTGTGATAATGACCAGATAATCTGTTTGTGATGTTGGTGAGAGATGCATATTGGCCAGGACACTGGGGGAAAACTCTCCCGCTCTTCAAAATAGTGCCACGGGATCAGACCTAGCCTTGGTTTAACATTTCAACCGAAAGACAGCACCTCTGACAGTGCAGCATTCCCTCAGTACTGAGGCTTACTCTAAGCCTGGATGGTATTTATCCCTGACGTCGTATCCAGGCCATTTTCCTTTATGGGGTTACTTTGGTGCGTGCCATGGCATTTCAGCGCACATATAAAGTTTAAATTCAGATTTTCATTCATTTGCATACATCCTGATAATTTTCTGATTGAAGATTTGTCCAGCAATGAGGCATTAGAGTTAAGATCAGCTCTTTGCAAATCACGAGGACCTGGAAATTCAAACAGAATAAAGAAATCAAAGTGCAAATAGCATGGAATTTTTTGGGGTACATGGGCTGCATTACTTGCATTTGGTGCGTGTGTGCCATAGTTTGGGTTCCCTTGTGCTATGGTACTGAGAGAGACATGGACGCAGTTGTTGAATGTCCTGCTAGATTAGGAAAAGCTTGCATTGGTTTCCAAAAAAAGAGCTTACAAAACAGATCGAGGCTAATACAGATTAATTAATCAGAAGATACTTTTTGGATCTATCAGCAACATAAATGTTAAGCTTCACTTCTTACTATGTTTTTCTTAATTTACAGGAGTCTGCAAACATTTTCAAACGTATGCCTTTTCAGGAGTGCATTGTCTTCTGGGTGTGATGCTTTTTTTTTTATATGAATTAGTCTTTTTTTCTTGGCCTCCTCTTCCTCTCCAAGGCAATTAAAACAAATTCAAATCCTACCTTTTGGATGGAACTGCATTGGGAGACTTCTACCTCACTTTTTTGTTGCCTCCTGACTTGACTCTTCCAATGCTCACCTGGCTGAGCTCCCATCTTTGGTCCTGCACAAACTTGAGCTCATCTGAACTCTGCAGCCCGTATTTTAACTCGCACCAAGTCCTGTTCACCCATTACTCGTGCTTGCCGACCTACTTTCTCTCCCGGTCCACCAACACCTAAATTTAAAAATCCTTACTGTTGTGTTCAAATCCTTTTGTGGCCTTTCCCCTCCCTATCTCTCTCCTCTAGCCCTTCAGCCCTCCGAGAACTCTGGCCTCTTGTACATGCCCCACTTCCTTCACCTCATAATTGTCAGCCGTGGCTCAGTTGGTAGCACTCTTGTCTCTGAAGGTTGTGGCTTTAAATCCCACTCCAGAGACTTGAGTACAAAAATCTAGACTGAAACTCTAGTGCACTACTGAGGGAGTGCTGCACTGTCAGAATTGCTGTCTGTCAGATGGGACGGTAAACCAACTAGCTCAGGTGGACTTAAAAGATCCCGTGACACTATTTCAAAAGAGCAGGGAAGTTATCCCCGGTGTCCTGGCCAATATTTAACCCTCACTCAACATTGCAAAAAAGTAGAATATCTGGTCACTATCAGATTGCTGTTTGTGGGAGCTTGCTATGTGCAAGTTGGCTGCTGCATTTCCATTACAAGTGACTACACTTCAAAAATACGTAATTGGCTGTAAAGCGCTTTGGGACATCTTGAGGTTGTGAATGGCGTTGCTAAATAAATGCAAGTCTTTTCTTCCTTCTTTCTTCAGCCGTTCCTTCTGCCATCTGGAAGCTCTGGAATTGCCTCCGCAAACTACTTTGCCCTCTCCTTTTAAGATGCTGCTTAAAACTTACCTCTTTGACCAAGCACTTGACCACCTGTCTTAATGTCTCCTTTGGCTCAGTGTGTGATTTTGTCTTGCTATGCTTCTGTGAAGTGCCTTGGGACATTTTACCACAAAGATTTTCAAATGAGGTATCCAGGTTCTCCATTGTTGCGCAACCTGAATGAAACAGCCTCTGCAGTTGTTCAGATCAGTCGGGTAAATAGCTCTTTAGATTCAGTTCAGTGAGGTTGCATTAGCATCATACCTGAAAGCTAATCTGCTGTGGGAAATTTCTGAAAAAACCCCTGAAATATTGTCAACAAACCAGCATCTGGTGAGCCCTCAACCATGTGAGAGTAAACAACATTTCTGTGATTACCTCCACAGAGCATCTGTCAAACAGGTCGGTTTCAAAACACTATGCAAGCAAATATGTTCCAAGCAAAAATTTGAGGACCTATAAACTTTTCCTCCCTCACATCTGCTTGAGTTTGGGATACGGTGGGCCAAGCAGACACAATGGCCCCAAGTTTCCACATGATTTGTTCCTGATTTTTAGGAGCAACTGGTGGAGAACGGAGTATCTTAGAAATTGCAATTCTCCACATTTAAGTTTTCTGCAGTTCTAGTCAGGTAGAACAGTTTCACTTTTGAACAGAATTTTCATTTCAAAAGGGGGCGTGTCCGGCCACTGACGCCTGATTTGAAAGTTTCCATATTGAAAACGTACTCCAAACTAACTTAGAATGGAGCAAGTGAAGATTTTTGTAGGCTTGAAAAAACCTTGTCTACACATTAAAAAATCAGGCGCAGGTTACAAATTAGGCGTCCAGAACGAGGTGGGGGGGGAAGGGAAGTCATTAAATTCTACAATAAATCCTTAGTTATACTTATACAAATATTATACAAATAAATCCAACCTGAATAAAAATTTATAAGCAAAGAAGAGATTAAATAAACCATGTTCCTACCTGTGTGAAAGTGCTTCAGGCAGGCCTTTCAGGCAGCCGTTTGCCGTCTGGCCCGACCGACGGCAGGGGGAGGGAGAAAGCTGCAAGAAGCCTCAGTGCTGATCATGGAAGGGCAATGTGGTTTTATTAAAACATTTTAAAAATTGAACAGCTACAAAAAATTTGAATAGTCTCAAACAAGTGCATGTGTCCCGTTTATCACAGTCTATCTTTAATTACAGAATGCACTCCCTCACCCTCACACACAGAAATATCGAAAATTAAAATGCAAGCCTTTGCAAGGGTTCAATAAACAAATTTTCACTTTTTCTGCAGCACTTTTTAAAATGGCCGAGTGCCAATGTTTACTTCCGACTGCGCGAACGCTCCAACGCGCACGCGCAGGGTTGCCGGCACCAAAAAAACTAATTTAAATTGTACCCGCCCCCTCCTACTTACAAAATCGGCGCGAGTGGTAGGCTCCGCCCCCTGTGCGCCGCGCCAAGCAGACATCAAGTTGCAAGGCGCTCGAGAATACCGTGTTTTTTTTTCAGGCGCCGTTTTCGGCGCGAAAAACGGGCGCCCAGCTCGGAGGGGCGCCTGTTTTGCCGCGTGTGGAAACTTGGGGCCAATGTATTTGCTCCATTCACATGCACAGATGGTTCTTCTTAAAGAACTATTCAGTTCTGTGAGCTGGTAGCATGTTTTACTTCCAGCGCATGCAACAAACTTGCATTTATACAGTGCCGAAAATTTTTAGTGATTTGCCATCCTATTCAGAGGTCATTTAAATTATTTTTGCAGCACGCAAGAATGTGGTTTGTATCATCACTGTTAACTTGTACACTTTGTTTCTGGATTCTTGCCAATCATCAAGGCCAGTCTAGGTCAAAAGTTTGAGAACACTGGTTTGAGTCCACACATTCAGTGTTTGTGAAATTGAACTTTGCTGTGCCAAATTCAGTTTGGGAAGAAAATAAACGAGAATTTATTTCCTCCTCCTTGTGCATAAGGACAATGACAACTGTAAGGCTCTGCAGCTTTAAACTGCCCTGTCACTTCTCATAGATATTATTGGTCTTGTATAGAACGCATGTAAATTAAATGCATTGTTTCAAAAAAAATCTTGTTGAATGCTGTTGCTCATCAAGGTGAGGGATGTCAGCATGGGAAACAATGTTTTATTCACTTCAGGAACCCAGTGTCAAGTTCAAGCACATCCACCTACAGAGCAAATACTCTTTTGTACTGCTGAGCAATGTGTCTTAGCTGCAACCTTAAAAGAGCTGAATGAGAATGACAGTTCAGTGGAACATGAGGAGCAATTTTGTGTTGTGTCCATAATACTATGAGCCAGCACAGATATTGGGGTGAGTGGGACATAAATCTCGGTCCCAAAGGTGAAACTTTCTTTCAGCGATTATGTACCAGTTCTTTTAAATCATTTGCAGTAAACTATCCTTGCGGTTCAAATCCAAAGTAATTTGAAATCATGTGATTGTGGGTTGGTTCATTTTGATACACTTCTGTATAATCACTTGAAACTGTAGATTCAGTGATGAATTCTTTGTATTACATAACCACTGGAAGCAGAAGCTGTTGTGTGATCTGTTGGACCTCCTGGAATCTGCCCATGTGCATGGCATGACTGAACTTGTGGCAACAGAAAAACATTTGCATGCATTCCAGCTTGCACCTATGCCATTGTTTAAAAACCACAGATCCTGACTTTCTTTTTAGCTGTAGATTTCCTCTCTGTCTGGGAAGGCCCAGTCAAGTCAGTGATGTGAAAACTCTATTGCTGGCTTGTAAGAGCAAGCTGAATGCTTGGAAACGATTTAAAACTGGTGTTTTTTGACCTTGCACAAATTCTAGATAAAGTCAACTATATCATTTTTAACTCTTGTGATTCATAAGGTATCTGAGTATTTTCCACAAGAGAAGCGCTGCTTGTTGCAAGAATGATTATTTGAATTATATGATTTAGTGTGAGTTATACGCCAAAGTTAAAAATTATATAGTTGACTAATCATCTGTAAATACACTTGTTTCACACCATGCCAAGAATATCCATTTCGGGAAGCAGCACCAAGCTCCCTTTACATTACAGCTCTTGAGAGAGTCTGCTTTTTGTGAAGTAATGGGGGGAAATTGTGGTCAGAGGCTTCCTTCGTACGAATGCCTTCGACCCGAAAAAATCTATGCAAGTACCTGGTGGTCCCAGAGGAACATAGGATTCCGGTCGGAGGCCTAGATTCACTGCGCAGTGCACAGGGAGATGTCTTTCACGTACGTGTGTACAAGCTGGAATCAGGTGGGCCTGGACCACCAATCACTGAAGTATTCTCATTGATAAAAATGGGAGCTCTGTTTGTACGGGCTCTCATCACTATCAATGAGAAAACCCCCTAAAATATCGAAACACAGCATAATAAATAAAATACCTTGCATATTTTAAATTAATTGAAATTAAATGTAATTAACTTTAAAAAAAAAATGGAGAGTTTTTTGTGTGTTTTAATTGTTAAAAATAAACTTGCCTTAATGGCCAGGGTTTTTAATATAAACATGAGTGTTTAAATTTAATTTTGATATGTTTTAAAAGTGTTACGCTGGTAAAAGTAAGCTTATGTGCCTGCATTTACCAGGCGTAAAAGTTTGAAGGACATTCGCCGGGTAGGAGTTAGGCAAATAGCCCAATATCTCCCACGTGGATGTCCTTCTCCTGGGGATGTGTCGGATCTGTACTGAGAGAAATGACAGATTGGAAAAGCTGGTTCTCAGCGCATGTGCATTGCGCACCGAGAATCAGCTTTTGCGAGGCCTTGCCGGGTCCGTGCGCATTTCGTATGGACTCAGCGAGACCGCAATTTTCGGCCTAATATTGTTTCATTTACATTCTAGCAACGTTGAGGTTGCTGGCAGTAGCAGAGCTGCCATGTAAAGTGGATATGATGCCACGTCTTGAAATGACTATGGTATTTTTGTGTGAAACCATTTTCTGTCTGATTGTTTAATTGAAAGTGCTCCTCTCTTGGCATTCACCATACCCATTGCAAAAGCTGTCGCTTCCACCATAGATATCAACCACAATTGTCATCAACAACGCCAACAATGTGCATTTAAATAGTATCTTTAACATATCAAAAGATTGCAAGGAACTTCCTTGTCTTCTATTCTGTTTTATCCTCTATTCCCAGCTTACATCTTGGGGGTTAACCCCTCTAACCTCCTCAGCATCCCTCTGCCCCTGCCCCTGAATTCAACAGCTGACTAAGCACTCCCTTACCCACCAGAATGTTTTTCTCATGCTATCCACAACCTCATATAAATCTATTGACATTCTGGCACTGACTGAACCCTGTTTACAGGTGCCAACTCCGACCCCCTCAGCGAAGCTTCCCCACCTCTGTTCCTGGCTGCCGACACCACCAGACTGCTGTGGTGCTGGCTTAGCTTTGGCAAATCCCACTTATGGATTTTCCCAAGCATATAAATGCTGCTCCTCAATAGCATCATTTGCAGGCATGGAATCAACTTCCACATGTATGCTGCTGACAAACAGCTCTACCACATCCCCTGATCCATGACAACTGCTGGATTAATACAAAAGCAAAATGCTGCAATCTGAAATAAAAACAGAAAATGCTGGAAATCTCAGCAATCTGTTATTTCTGAACACACTCCAGTTCTGACGAAGGGTCATCGATCCGAAATGTTAACTCTGCTTTCTCTCCATAGATACTGCCTGACACAGATTTCCAGCGTTTTCTGTTATTACAACTGCTGGACTGTCTGTTTGACATTAAGTTCTGGATGATTCAAATTTCCTCCATCTAAAGATCAGGAAGACTGAAGGCATTTTCTCAGCCTTCCCCTGCCCCCCCAATAAACATCTGTCTTTACCACCTGTTCAGACGAAATCATGCCTGGGAATACTGGGTGAGCAGTTTGGCTAAGAGCTGAATTTCAAATGCCACATCCTAACACAAAGACTACTTACTTCAACTCTACCTTCAGCCCTACCTCAATCCCAACCTTGCTGAATCTGTAAACCATATTTTTGATGCCTTTAGACTCGATAACTTCAATATCCTCATTGCTAGACCACCATCCTCATGCTATCCTCAATTCCCTCCATGACCTTGCCCTACCCAACTTGTGCAATCTCATCTAACCCTGCATTCTCTTGCCTTTCAGTCCTTGGACTTTACCTGTGTTGATCCTTCTCTACCTTCACTCGTTTACGACAAGCTCTTCAGCTGCTTCGGACCTACTCTCTGGATCTCTCTCCCTAAGCCATCTGCTTCTCCTCTTTCCATCTTTAAAAGCCTCTTAAGACCAATCTTTTTGACCAACATTAGGTTGGACTAACATCTCTCTCACCATGGCTCGGCATTCCATTTTATTTTTATCTCTATTTCCAGCTAGTATGTTTTTCAATGTGAAAATTGCAATATAAATGCAAATTGTTAATGGCTTGCACCGTGCCCATCTTGAATCTGTTGGTGTCAATGTACCTCATTAAAATGTTCTTACAATAACAGCCACTTCGATTATGAAAATATGTAGATCCTGTGTGAATTTCAAAGTGACATAGTTGGTTTCATCAGTGATTTACACAAAGCCAAAAGCATTAGTTTAAGATGGTTCCTGAATGAGTACTGAAATGGTAATTCATTTTCTGTATTGCAGCAAACAATAGACATACAGTAGGGTTCTGTTTAATAGCAGTTTATCAGGCACGTTATCAGGACATACGCATAACACCACTCCACGTGATGCCTCTTGGGCTGATTTGTATCTAAAGCTGTCATTATTTACAACTCTTGCACCTGTCTCTTTTGCAGGTTTTGGTTTGTTCTTCAAACACTCCAATGTTTTCATTTCAGTGATAGCAACTTGACAGATAATGTGTATATTTCTGTTGGGGGAAGGTGATACAGGTTTAAATGTAAACATGGCAATCTGGATCTCTAGCATTTTGTGCTTCACTCAGCATTGAGTTTGAAACAGTGCAGAATCTGTAAGTGACCTTGGAAAGGTTCATTGTAAAGGATTTATTTTAAAAGTTTTCTCTTGAGAAGGCACAGTGACATCTCATTGGAGAGTTTTTCAGCGTGATTGATTCTTGGCAAAGCCTGGAACATACTGCTATAACACAACCATGTTGGCTACCACTGAGTAAAGTTTGCGCTGCAGCAGATGTTGCGTCTGTTGCCCTGTGAGCTTTCCACACTATTCGTTTAAAGTGCTTTTAAAATGTAAAATCTTTAACAGCAGTTGGTTGACTGGTGGCATTATTCTGACATGATTGATTATGACATTGTATTCTTATTTACTCTTATTTACTCGGCAACGATACCTTTTAATTTTTGACTAGGAGGGGAAATTCTGCTTTTCATTACCCAGAACAGGTGCTTACATAATCAATTTGAACTGTCCATCAACTTTTCTAGATTTGAGTTGTTTACATATTGAATATTTAACCCGAGTAAGGCTATATATTACTGGTGCCATTTTATCACGGATCCTCTTGTATTCAGCCCTTTTATGTTTTGTGATGTGGTGCGCTCTCATCTCTGATACCTACCTTGCAAATGCTGAGTAGAGCATAGTCTTTCAAGGGAGAGTTTTAAATGTACAGAGAAGATGTTAAATCTGCAAAATTAAAAATATTTAATGGCCCTGAAATCCCGGTCCTCTGCTTCCCACGGGCGCTCGATAGAAAATGGCAAAAACATCCGCACCTACCTTTTCCTGCTGCGCCCACCAGAGATCCCGGTCCTGAGCAACGGAGCGCGTGCACATCTGGACGGACGTATGCTGGCACCGGGCAGCCAATCCAGGTAAAGTATTTTCTCATTCATAATAATGGAAACTCCGTAAGTAGGAGTTCTCATTATGATTGAGAACTCTTCTCCCCACTGCCCCCCCCCTCCCACAAACACCCAAACACAAATAAAAATAGGAAAAAAAATTACATTTCACATTAATTTAAATTAAAGCTAATAAATGTCTTAGAAGAAAAATATTTTTCTGATTTAAAAAAAAAAAAAAGTTTTTAAATTATGATTTAAAATAGTTACCTTAGTGGGCAGGGTTTTTAACATTAAAATATATTTTTAAAATTTTATTTTCATATGTTTTTGTATGTTTTAAAACTCTTACGCTGGTAAAAGTAGGCTATGTGCCCGCTTTTACCAAGCGCAAGAGTTTTCCAGACATTTGCTGGGCAAGAGATGGGTAAATACCGCAATCTTGCCCATGCGAATGTCCTGGCTGTGGGAATACGGAGGATCTGTCAAACCAGAGCTTGACAGATCGGAAAAGCCGGTTTTCGGCACGTGCATCGCGTGCTGAAAACCTGCTTTTGTGATGCTTTCCCGGGAGGCTGGGATTTCAGGGCCAATGTGCTAGTTTAACATTTTGAGTGTAAATTGAACATGCTCCTATTTTTTGTTTGAATTAAAAAATAAATGTTTTATTTCGCACTGATCCAGCCAGCTGTGCTCCACCCTCACCCTCCCTCCCACCGCCCCCCCCCCTCCCCCTCCCCCTCCCCTATCCACTTACTCATCTGGAGTAGCTGATATGATGACAGCTTGATGGTAAAGTCACAAGTTTAAAGGTTATACCACTGCCGAGTGGAAGGATTGTCGCACCTCTAAGATCCAGTGTGTTCAATGTGGTTGTGCAGTGTACGAATATGTTGTCACAGAGTGGCACATTTTTAATCTTCATTCGTCGGGGGAAGGAGGCCCACATAGGCTAAGCATTTCCTCAGAAGAATTGGAAAATGATGGGACACTTTCTGATGGCTGCCCTCGCATACCTTGTAGCTTTTGACTGATGAGCACTCATGGCAGAAGTTGGGCCTAACTACTTTCTCAGCTGAGGGGAAAAAAAATTATATAAGGTAATGTTTTGGCCTGAATTACCTTTGTAAAACTGGTTACAAAGTAGTGAGCCCACATTTCTCTGAATGCTGGAAACCTTTATTTAAAGATTACAGTTTTGTTTAAAAATATGATCATCTGAGTAATTTCTGCAGAACCATGATCTGTTGAGACTGATGCCTTTTTAGATTTGCTTAAAATACCAATGTAGTGGCTCCAGCTGTTTTTTTTCTCAAAAGCCTCCACTCTTTTCTCTCTCTTTCTGCCTTCTGCCAAGGTGGTGAGCATGCTGGGGCCTGATCCCAGGGCTGCAGAGATCCCCCTCGTAGTTTGCAGATGCAACCATTGTCCAGTATAAATCTAAGAAATCAACAGGTTATTTAGCTGGGGTGGTGGAAAAATGGGAGAAGCAGTGTGTCAGTCCAGCCAATCCTACTTGTGCCCACATATACACATGTACACATTCCTGTTGCCACCGAAATTGATTGTTTTTTTCGTAATGAAATGTGACCTGTAGCTCTTAGCAATTCCCTTCTCTGGCATGTCACTCACTACCTACCATTCAAAAGGAGAAAGAAAAAGAGGAATTAACAATAAGAAATTGGCCAATTAACTCAAGGAGCAGGGTTGGCTGTTTAAAATATTTCAACTTTCGATGTGTGAAGCCCTGTCCTGCTGATTACTACAACATAAGGCTGAGCATAAAAACGCATCGAGATAGAAATAATTCCACTCTCGTTCCATCCACATACTATAGGGAAAATTTGGACAACAGTAGTTTTCCCAGATTGTAATTTTTGCCCAAACCTGACATGCATAGCATAGGGGGTTGGGGCAGTCAGTTAAAACCGAATAAAACAAGTTTCAATAGATTTGGGTCTGTACATTAACATTCTTATTTTTTTGGACTGGTTGTTTGGTTTACAATATGTTTAAAAAAATAATTCCTGTTGCTAACTACTTACGTTATATATGTATCCCATCAACCCTTTTCAAAATGGATACGACAGCTGCCAACAGCAACAACTTTTATTTATATCGCGCCCTTAACTTTGTAAAATATCCCAAGGCGCTTCACAGCAGTGTTATAAGACAAAACAAATACATTTGACACCGAGCCACATAAGAAATTACGGCGGATGACCAAAAGCTTGGTTAAAGAGGTAGGTTTTAAGGAGCGTCTTAAAAGAGGAAAGAGAGGTAAAGAGGCGGAGAAGTTTAAGCAGGGAGTTCCACAGCTTAGGGCCCAAGCAGCTGAAGGCACGGCCACCAATGGTTATGATCAGGGATGCTCAAGAGGGCAGTATTAGAGGAGCACAAATATCTTGTGGGGTTGTGAGGCTGAAAGAGAATACAGAGATAGGGAGGGGCGAGGCCAATGAACCAAAATTAGCTGCACATGCACAGTTCCAGTGTTTATTTTTGTTCTCACCGACTTCCCACAGATTAGTGAGAGAAAGGTGAGGGGTGGATATTTCTGGTATTGAGGGGTGGATATTTCTGGTATTGAGAGGTCTGTGATTAGGATGTTTCAGCTTGTGAGAATGTTATTGTACTCTCGCTATAAGGTTCTCTGTCTGTTGTGGTTTGAACACGCCGAATAATCAGATGATCAGAATGCACGCATAGAACATTAGTATTTAATCAGCTGGGAAAAGGATCATTGAGAAAGAGAGTAGAGACAGCGTGGAGAGATAGAAAGAGCAGTGCTAGACAAAGAGACGGGAGGAAAACGAGAGGGAGGGTGGAGAATGAATGCGATAAGAGAGTTTGAGTAATAGCATGTGATTGATTCATCAGAATGAACTGCTAAAATTTCTGGTACAATTTAATGAGAATGTTGTCCGATCGTGAGAGTTTTATTGTACACTCGCCGAGTATGCTTATCGCTATCGGCTCCTCCGTCTGTTGTGGTGAACTTAACTTTTTCAAATTTGGAACCTGCCATTTATGCGCAGAATGCTAATGCGCAGCTTCCGGTCCATTGGCAGCACTCACTCCGTTTCAAGATATGGATAACATCCATGAAGTTCGAGAATATAAGTAACACCTTATAAGCTTCACAATTGGTACAATTCATTCAGGAGAGGAGGGGAATGTCATCATTGGGCAGCCATCAACTGTTTTCTCATCATGGATTGCTCAATACTTAATGGTTTCAGTTAACAAGAACTGCAATTCCAATTTGTGTTTCGTGTGTGTGTAGTTATATATGTAATAATTTGTAAAAACCACCATGCACCTTAAAGTAAAAATATAATCAAAGTCAGATGGCTCCCACATACATTTAATTAAAAGTGCAATGTTGAATATATGCCTGTTAAATCAGACACAAGTCATTTACTAAACAAGATCATGAGGCTCTTGACAAAATTTCTTCAGGAAAATGAAAAACACCAATTTATATTTCCTAAGTTTGAGTTGGGAGTTTTTCAAAGATTAAATTACTTTCGAACTACCACATGATTTGCCAATAACAAATATTTGTGTTCAGAGGAGTTATCCAGAAAATCTTCAATATGCTAGACTTGAAAATGAGTGTGAGTGCAAAAGTGGCTTGTAGGACTTGAAGTCTCCTTTCACATCCCCTCCCAACATACCTGTCCCTCTTGCTTTCTCCCACCCCATTGCTGTCATTGTGTCACCGATCCCATTCCTTTTTCACTATTTCCTCATGTTCCGTACCAATTCCAACTGATTGCTACTCTGTTGCTCCACCCACCTCTCCAATACATCCTCTATCATCATGCAATGTCCTCCCCTGATCCTGATCACCTATCCCTTTTCCGCTCCTACTCCCGTCTGCTTCCACTCACTTTCACCACCACCTTCACCATAGCATACATTCCCTCCCTCTTACCATTCCCAGGCCCCTATTTCTGCCCCTTCAGTCCCTGTACCCTCCTTTCCATAAGCCTCATGACAACACTCTACCCCCATTCTGTTCTCAAACATGAGGTTGATTGTAAACCCCACCACCAGCATGATACCAAACCCCTACTCCCCAATGCACCTCCCTCTCAAACAGCCTGATGCCAAATGCCCATTCCCATATCCCACTTCTGCCTCGCTTCAGCAGTCTGATGCTAAAGCTAATTTTCCAGTACTAAGCTGGAAACAGACAATTTGTTTCTCGAGTGCTTGGAGAATTGTATAGCGTTATAGGAACGTGGAGAAACCAACTGCAGGTTCCCAACTGAGTGCAGATGGGGAAGGAGAATGGGCATGATGAGGACACTTGAAGGAGCTGATGGCCAAAGAAAAAAAATCTTGGAAAACTCAGGACCCAGATCCTGCAGGGAGGCAAGCTCGTGAAAAATTCAAGAGACCAAAGGTAGGGAAGTTCCGGTAAGATGGGGAGGCTGGCCGAAGAGCTGGGAATCAAGCAGCTAACGACAAATTTTAAAGGGGCCAGAATCAGTGGGGAAACGGGCTAATTAAAGTATAGGCATCAGCCAGGTGATGCCTGTAGTGGCGCACTAAATCCTGCTCAGCATTATTCCTTTCCTCATTGATCTAAATTGGCACCCTATCTCTCAAAGCATTACAGTTATCATGTTCATTCTTGTGAAATCCTTCCATGGCCTTTCCCCACCCCGTCTGCAACCTGCAGTCTCTATTTCCCCACCCATACTCTTCGCTCCTCCAAATCTAATCTCCCACACACTTCGGATGTGCAGCGTACGATTCCTACTTGGTGGGAAATCTAAATGACTTGCTGGCAATGTCAACATCACTAATTAAAACCCGATTAATGATTTGGTTTGGCAGTGTGGTGAACCAGCACGATCTATCAACACTAACTTTATAGCTATTTTAAATAAAGCTGCATCATTATGCAAAATACAAAGTAGGTGTTTATCTTGTGCCACTGCTACAGATTTGAACTCTTTCCTCAAGTATACCGATCAGTAATTTTCAGTTACAAACCTGAGGGAAATATCTATTATATTATAAAAATAAATAATTCAGATTAACAGTTACCTTCCTTTTGTAGAATTTCTTATTTTAAAAACTGAAGTGCTAAATCTTAATGAATAATTCAAGAACTTAATGGAATGAAGGTAAATATGTTTTGAATTAAAAATGAAATGCCAACAGTACTGTGATTGCAATCTGTGAATTAGATCTTGAATCTAAAGTGTGTGTTAGGATTTTTTTTTACTGTCTGTACTGTACCAACCGTATATGAGCTGGAAGCTAATTTTATAGCCAAACCCGACGCCCCGCTCCCAACTCGAACCCGCCCCTTGTGTTGGTATGCTGCTCCAGTTGACATGCCGTGGATGGAAGACTTGGCCGGAATTTTGCCAGCGCTCAGGACAGGATCGGAGGCGGGTCAGCTGTCAAATTTGAAATGATTGACAGTGGGTCAAGGAGTGATATACTTGCATTGGAGGCAGTTCAGAGAAGGTTCATGAGGTTGAATCCTGAGATGAAGGGGTTGTCATATGAAGAAAGGTTGAGCAGGTTGGGCCTTTACTCATTGGAGTTTAGAAGACTGAGGTGTGATCTTATTGAAGCGTATACGAATATGAAGGGGCTTGACCGGGTAGATGCAGAGAGGAGATTTCCCCTTGTGGGGGAATCTAGAACTAGGAGGCATAATCTCAGAATAAGGGGTCGATCATTTAAAACGGAAATGAGGAGGAATTTCTTCTCTGAGGGTCATGAATCTTTGCAACTCTCTACCCCAGAGAGCTATGGAGGCTGGGCCATTGAATATATTTAAGGTGGAGATGGACAGATTTTTTGAAGGATAAGGGGGTCAAGGGTTTTGGGGAGAGGGCAGGGAAGTGGAGTTGAAGCCAAGATCAGATCAGCCATGATTTTATTAAATGACGGAGCAGGCTGGAAGGGCCAGATGGCCTACTCCTGTTCCTATTTCTTAACTTATCTTCTTATGAATCTGGTATTGACAGAAGTTCCAAAGCCTTGTGGTCAATATCTCGCTGGCGTATAGAACATTCAGCAGAGATAAGGTGCAGCCACATGAATAGATTCTGCATTAGAAATCAACTCCGATCATTTCTGCAAATGGAGTTATCAGAAATGAATCTCTAAGAAATGTAGTTAGAATTTATTGCAGTAGTCAAGCCCACATCCCTTGATTGCGTGCTGCTTCCTTGCGTGGGAGGTTGCATCCCTCTTTTTTCCACTCTTATCCAGGGCCATTAATAAAATCTAAGTGGATTAATTTTGATGGCCGTTTATTGACCATCGTAAAGTTGGTTCTTGGGGCTGTATTTTCGGCTCATTTGTGCCCAATTTAGCGCCAGGACGGGGCAAAAACAATTTTTTTGGTGTGAAACGTGCACAAGATTTTGCGCCTGGGCAGAATTTTCGGCAATGGTTTTGCGGCGGCGCTAAAACTTAGTACCCGCCTGCTGTTTTGACCATTTGGATAACGTAAATCGCTGCGCTAGCGCCCCGGGCGGAACTTTCGAGCATATCGAACATAGTGTCGGCCTGGATTTATGTGCTCAAGTATGAACCCACACCTTCTGACTTGGAGGAAACGGAGCAGTGTGCCACAGCTGACAGAAGATGGAGATGTGATTAGAATGACGAAGTGTATTGCACAGGAAGGAGCCATTGGCCCAATGAGTCCGTACCGGTGTTTACACTACGCACGAGTCTCCTCCCGCCCCAACTTCATCTCTCCCCTTTCACCATATCCTGCTAATAGGGTATTGCAGGGTGAGAGCACTGGGAGTTGTGAGCAGTGAGTGTGTGATGTGAAGGGAGATCATGAATGTCGAGTTGAATCATGAGCGAGAAGCTGGAGCTGGGAGCCAGGCCTGTGTCTGCCCGCAGGCCCACACATTGATTGAGTTGCCGGCGCAATGTCAGCACCCACCAGACTCTGTGAGAGGCTGCTGCAGCCCTGTGGCTCGTGTGAGCGTTCTGCGCAGCGAGGCACCGACTCTCCCCACGCCAGCAGAGCCTGACTCTGCTCCAGGCTGTGGGGTCCATGTATTTGCTCCATGGCTTCTTTGCTTAAGAATCCATAGCAACACATTGTTATTGAGAGCTAGTTGGTTTATTAGCAAAAGGTTTAACAATCACACTACACATTACCAGTTCATCCACTCGGCTCACAACCATCTGCCCCATCGTGGATCCCCCGAACCCAACTGGCTGGGGTTTTATTGAGTCTTGTGAACATCACGTGATTGGCTAAGTCACTCCCCAACTCAACAGCTCGACCAACCTGTGAGCTTACTCACCGGGGCGTACACTACACAGTGGGGTGGGGGTTGTACATGTTGGGTTCCCTTAGCTGCTTCGTGGACCCTCCCTGCGACATCTAGGGGTCAAGCCCCCGTTTTCCCCCCCCCCCCCCCCCGACTGCCCGTCCATCAGGCAGATGATAATCCAAAGTGCCAATGGATTCGATGATCAAAAGATGGAGCAATTCCTGGGGAGAGCTTACTACAACAACAATTTGTATTTATACAGTATCAAAAGGGAGTTAGATGTGGCCCTTACGGCTAAAGGGATCAGGGGATATGGAGAGAAAGCAGGAATGGGGTACTGAGGCTGCATGATCTTATTGAATGGCGGTGCAGGCTCGAAGGGCCAAATGGCCTACTCCTGCACCTATTTTCTATGTTTTTTTTTCTATATCGTCCGCCCAGGAACCTGCCAGTAAAAAGCAGCCAGACCCAGGGCGCACAAGGCACTAACGGCGCCATCTTGTAACCGGAGGAGAAATTCGGAGTTCTGAGTGATCAAAAGCATTGAGAGAAGAAAGCTGCATTACTGCATACTTTTGATTGTGAAGTTTGAGGGTTTATAGTTTGTTTTAAATGACATCTAAGGACATATTAAAAGATGTTGGCTATTAATCCTGGCTGCTATATTTATATGGCATCGAGCTGAAAGAAGGCTTATTGATCATTTTTAATGTAATCGAAGCGTTCGCAGACATATGGGGAGGAGGCCTCACCCCCCACGAGTTTACAAGGAACATTGCTCATACCTGCATCCCTCTGAGGTACAGTGCGTTAGAAGGCTGCACTTCCGAAAAGAGGTGGTCACCGAAATATACCAGCTCATACGGGTAGACCTACAGCCTACCAGCGTCAACAGGACTGCACTTCCCACCAAGATGAAGGTGACTGCGGCACTTGCCTTCTGTGCCTCCGGCTCCTTTCAGGCATCGGCGGGGAACATATGCCCTATCTCGGAGCATGTTGCACATTGCTGCATTCACCAGATGACTACTGCATTGTGCGCACACAGGATGGACTTCATAAACTTCCCAATGACCAAGGAGACCCAAAATGAGAGGGCTGTAGGTTTTGGACGATTTGCTGGCCTCAAGGTTCAGGGTGCCCTTGGCTGTACGCACATCGCCCTGTGCAGAATCCAGAACCTAAAGGCATTCAATTCCATGAACGTACAGATTGTTTGCGACCATACTCAGTGCATTATGGCAGTCAGTGTCTAATATCCAGGGAGCATCCATGATGCTTTTATCTCTTGTGAGAGCAGTGTGTCTCATATGTTCCAGAGCTGAATGCTGGGGGACAAAGGTTACGGCCTCGCCACCTGGCCCCGTCTGGAACACTCAGACAGAAGCCGAGCATCGCTATAATGAAAGCCATGCAGCCACACGCAACATCGTCGAACAGCTCAAGCAGGGCTTCCGATGCCTGGACCACTCTGGAAGCTGCCTGCAATACTCCCCTCAGCAGGTCTGAGTTCATTGTGATGTGCTGCATGCTACACAACTTAGCCATCATAAGGTGACAGGATTTGTCAATGGGGATTGTAGAACTACCTCGAGGAGGGCGGGGTGAGGAGGAAGAGGAAGACTAGGAAGAGGAGCCTGGTGAGGAACCCATGCCACCACCACCCCCACCACAGGGGAGGCATTGTGGAAATGTTGCTGCTGCAAAAGCCTAACATCAGCAGTTCATAATTGAACGCTTTGCTTGAAGAGTGAACGGCATGTTGACTGTTGCCTGCCCACTCTATCCCACCATGTTGACTATTCCCCCTCTTATTCTGCAAATGAAACACTACACAGGAATGGTTAAGGTGGACAAAAGAATTTATGAAACATTGTAAACTTTTATAACTTTGTTAACTTAATTTTGAAACTTTGATTTAAAAAAAAATTAATTATCTGCACCTGGCAGTGTGATTATTCAACAACAATAACATTATAAACAACAGAATGCAAAACATAATGCAGCAATCCCTGCCCCACTATCTTTTACTTCCGGCTCGCCCTCTCTTGCCTGCTGCTCCTAGTGGTACCAAGATGGTGTGCAGTAAGGCTGCCAGAGCGCTGCTGTGTTGTGGGGAGAGACATTGGAGACGCTGTCTGGGGACGCACTGGACCAGCTCGTGGCATGGAAGGCCTGACTTCTGACTGACAAGCTTCTTCATCGGCGTCGACGGTCACAGGTGGTGTGGGTCTGGTTATGACATTGGGAAATGCAGAGAGTATGGCTGAAGGGTTTATGGACTGCATCACCTGCCCAAGCTGAAGCACAGCTTGTGCCTGTGATGCACCATATTCGGCAAGGCTTTGCGCCACATTCTCCGGGACTCCAGTGTCACTGCTGGAGGTCACCAGCCTCGTGTGCTCACTGATGGCCTCTCAGGTTTCACAGCTCGCACTGATAATCTGCGACCCTACTTCCTTAATGGTCGCAGTGATATTCTCGATGGTCGCGGGAATCCTACCCAAGACATCAAGGAGCTGACAGGTGAGGTGGATGCTCTCCCTGGACAGTCCCTCCATATCTGCCTGTCTGTCAGCAGACCGACTTTGCTGACTCACCCTCTGGAGAGATGGCATATGGGATTCAACCCCAGAACTGCGTTGCTACACGCCACTAGTCCCAGGAGCCTCAGGACTCAAACCCCAAGAAAGTTACATCATTATCCTCAGATGAGGTGACTGCCGGTGGTAAACGAGGGGTAGATTGCATCTGCCCCGGAGTTGGCTGATCTCTGAACTCGTCCACTTCCTCTTCCTCCTCCTCCTCCACATGATGGCCTGATGTAGAGGGTTGATTTGAGGGGTGCTGTAGCTGGTCATCTGGAAGTAGAAAACAACAGATGAGTGGTTAGCAGCAGGGGAGGGGACAGGGTGACATGAGGAAGGTCGCATAGCAGAGGCTCATATGTAGGATTTCCGCTACTCCATTATATCTAGTTCACAGACGCTGCATCACATTGCCTCAACCCTCGTCCACAGACGCTGCATCACATTGCCCAACCCTTGTCCACAGACCCTGCATCACATTGTCCCAACCCAGCCCAGGGAGTGTGCAGGATTTACCCTCTGTATCCAAGCTGGGGTCAGCGCCCCCAGTGGCAGTTGCCCGACCTGAGACGACGATGAGGCCTGCCACTCGCTCCTTGAGGTCGGTGAGTGGCAGGGTCTGAGGCGAACCGCTGTCTGTCCTCACCTGCTCACGGCGGTTATGGGATGACTTTGCCTGCAAAGATGGAAATGAGAATAGTACCAGAGGGTCCATCTGCTCTTGTGGCACACACAGCCACCAAAGCACTTAGACCATACTGTGTGAATGTAATAGAGTCCTCTGTTTAATGACCTTGGAAGTTGCACGTGGTTCATCAGGAAGACATCGAAGTGTGGAAACATCTTCTAACCTCTCAGAAAGCAATCTTAATAATGTGTAAAGATCATTCATGGCAAATAGGGTGCCAAATTAAGCCTATCTATGTGTCATGCATCTTTGGAGGCAACCCACAGAGTGCTGAGAGACAGCAACAGCATGAGAACACCCACAGACTGCTGACGGGCACCAAAAGCATGAGAACAAATCGTATGTCCGATTTTATAATTGAAGTAAGGATGGAGTGCATCAATAAAAATTGTTCTCTTAACGACCCTTGAAAGATCATTGAACTTTTTTCGGCATTGTTTCCCTCTCCTGGCCACTGTGTCTGAGGCAGACCTCCGCAGCGATTTCCCCATATATTCGATTAAAAATGGCTGGCAGGGGCCTAGATCCATCCCTCCGATATAATTCCTGCCATTTTCTCTCCACAGCTCCCACAAGAGCTTCGGTAGCCTCTTGGCTAAATCGCCTGGCATGCTGTCTACAATTCTCCATGATCAAAACCCGATTTCAAAATGGCTGATTCTGCCCCAGGTGTACTGCACGTGCGCGCAGCTGCACCCTGCATTTGGGTTTGCGATCAGGCAGCAGACCAGAAGTGCGGGAATTTAAAAAAAAATTTAAAATTTGCGCATGCGCAGAACGGCTGATTTATTTTGAAAAATTATAACTGGAACTTTCAGCTCTGGCGCAGAAATTCTGTGATGCAACACCAGAGTTGGCGCTAACGCTCCTCGTGGACTTCCATTTGGCGAAAGGTGCATGCTCTGGCACTAATGCTAACCCACAGCTAAATTTTTGATTTTGCCACGAATTTGCGCCCGCAAACGGGCAAGATCGCAAAAATCCAGCCCATGGACTTTTATTATTGATGAACTCTTCTGAACTATATAAAGACAGGGTTTGTTGACTCATAAATGACTTGGTAACTCTGAGTCTTCAAGGTGTTTTCTTCCCTCAATGGCTGAAGTATTTAACATCTTGGGAAACTTCCACTTCGGACATTAACAATGCCAAATAAAACGGGTCATAAACAGTGGTCCCTCCAATTTTCTTTAACGGGCTGCATGGCCCATTCAAATTTCCACTTAAAAGCCGGTGAGGTCTGCGCGGGACCTGCACACCGCTACGTGGCTGCTCAGCTTAATGGGAACATTGCTCATAAGTTCATGGGGTAATATTTCAAGCATCCTGTATAAGGAATGTTGTCAGAGTTTTTATCTTATTCAGGTAATCAGAGTTTAACTTGGAGCAGCACAAGTGAAATATCTCTTCCACACACATTCATACATTAATTACTAAATGTATTAAATACTTTAAAATAATACATTACAAATAAATACAATTGCATAAGTGGACCAGTCTTTACAGGACAATACTCTGCAGACTAGAACTGCATCTTGAATAATGCAGAAATTTCTGGTGTTTGTGAGGACTTCAGAATGCTTTGCTCTCAAAGTTTAAATTAAACGTGATGAATGAATTTACCTTCAAAGTGAACAAAAAAATAACTGCTTCACAATTGCCCATTGAGAGCGACAATGGAAATTCAGACTTTAATTTGTGCCATTGTTTGCTTTGTCAATAAATAATTTCAAAAGTTATTCATGTTGGAGTGAAGAGGTGTTTTTCCAAAGAACTTAAAATTATATAAGCAAACTCGAAAGTCAGTCAGCATGATTGCTTTCCACTGATGTGTGCAATATTTGTTTTTTGATGTACCTTTATTCTCAATTGTCGTGTTGGGATTGTGGGATGTTTGCATACAGTTGGTGGATCACTGAACAACTTTTCAGAAATAATTTTTTTAAGTAGACCCACCAGTTTCTGTTTTAGGTAGCTAATTTACTCATAGTGCATTGATTACAGTAAAATAACAGTTTTGTTTCCCCTCCTGTTTTTGATGGCAGACTCCAGAGCGCACAGGTTTACTCCTAGCACATTTTGTGAGCTCAGATGTGTTAAAAGTCATGTCCAACTGAGTGTCCAACTGAGTACCCAACCAGAAAGAAACTGCAACAAAGGTATAGGATATTACATTAACCCCTTTAACTGGAATATTTGCAATGCAAATAATGCTTAGTGTGTCACTGTAGCTGTGGAGTGAGCTCCCTGATAGAGGGCTAAAAGTGCGGAAAGACTGACTTTATTGATGAGGCGCTAAAGGAACAGAAAAATGTCCTTTATGGTCTGGAAGGGCAAACTGACCATTGCTTAAACAGTGTGTCCAGCAGGCATGCAAAGCAATCAAGCAGGAGATCAGCATGGTCTCCATAACATATTGTACTTGGAGAGATGTGCAAAGGATGATGGCCAATTTGAAGAAAAGTGGCAAGGTAAGCAATTGTTTCACACTGATATATAGATACTTGTGCACATATAGAACCATTGCACAGAAATGCTCAATTTGTTTTTCCATCTTCAGTTAGTGAAGTCTTTTACATTTCATTTTACTAGATCTAACTAGATATACACTATTGTTCAACCTTTGCTTATTTATGCAAAATTATATTATAAGCAATACATACTATTCTGTTCTTTGCAGAAGAATACAATCATCAACAGACCTAACCACAGGACTGATGAGGACATGCAACAGCTAAAACCCTTTTACTTGCTTTGAGCAGGCTATTATGGATGATGTAGGCTGGAGTTTGTGCAATCATAATTCCTTGCGTTCACTGAGGTAGTGATATTTTGTCAGGTTTAAAGATTGTTTATGCTCTGCCTATCACTGCAATAGGATGTATAACAATCTGTAAGTGTTCATCTTTCATTTTGACAGGAAGAGGAAGTCAGTACTGTAAGACTTTCTTGTATTCTATACGAGCCACTTCATTTGAAGCAGGCAACAGATAGGCACACTCACTTGGGGAAGGGTATTAGTGCATTTGATGAGGCAAAATGGCTAGCGGTCTTGTGTCAATTTGTATTTCTGTGTTCATGAGACCATCAATGAAATGGAGGATCCTTCACTTATGAACTGGTAAGCATCAGTTGCACGAGAAGGTGTAAGTCGGTCTCGATAGATTGGCAGATTTTGCCACAGAACTGGGAAATTTCATGGAACATTCTACCACCTAACTGGGCTGTATAATGCCCTTCCCTGTAGATTGCTTTTGAATAGCTACAGCATCAGGAAAGGCTACAGGCCAAACAGCTGGTAAGCACAATTAGAGTATTCCCCATTCATGTTCCTGCTGATGTCGAGGTTCAGAGTTTACGATGCAATTAAAGGCTTATTTGCTGTGCTTGGAAACACACCAGGAACAACCATCAAAGAGAGATTCAGACATCTCGCAGCAGTGCAACAATCTTTGTTCACTCCGAGTCAGAATTTGCCTCAAGTATCCACATGCATGCAGATGCACAGGGCCAGGCAGGTGGCTCTCAAATTGCCTTTGTATAAGTAAGAGGAGAGGTACCCCAAAGCATACAAACTTCCACAGCTGCAATGTTTATTCCTGGCATGCATTATGAATGTCTATAAGTCTCCAAAATGTAGAGGTAAATGGTCAGTCGAATCCTAGGTTAGTCCTCAGAAGAGTTTGAGGAATATTTCACGTTGATTAATTAAATGGAATATCAGTTGCTAATTGCACAGGTGAAAGAGCACGATACATTAAGAACATAAGAACATAAAAAATAGGAGCAGGCATAGGCCATATGGCCCCTCGACCCTGCTCCGTCATTTAATACGATCATGGCTGATCCTATCATGGACTCGGGTCCACTTCCCTGCCTGCTCTCCATAACCCCTTATTCCCTTTTCGTTTAAGAAATTGTCTATTTCTGTCTTAAATTTATTCAATGTCTCAGCTTCCACAGCTCTCTGAGGCAGCGAATTCCTCAGAAGAAATTTCTCCTCATCTCAGCTTTAAATGGGCGGCTCCTTATTCTAAGATTATGCCCTCTAGTTCTAGTCTCCCCTATCAGTGGAAACATCCTCTCTGCATCCACCTTGTCAAGCTCCCTCATAATCTTACACGTTTCGATAAGATCACCTCTCATTCTTCTGAATTCCAATGAGTAAAGGCCCAACCTTCTCAACCTTTTCTCATAAGTCAACCCCCTCATCTCTGGAATCACCTTCTCGGAACTGCCAAAGCAAGTATATTCTTTCGTAAATATGGAAACCAAAACTGCACGCAGTATTCCAGGTGTGGCCTTACCAATACCCTGTACAACTGTAGCAAGATTTCCCTGCTTTTATACTCCATCTCCTTTACAATAAAGGCCAAGATTCCATTGGCCTTCCTGATCACTTGCTGTACCTGCATACTAACTTTTTGTGTTTCATGCACAAGTACCCCCAGGTCCCGCTGTACTGCAGCACTTTGCAACCTTTCGCCATTTAAATAATAACTTGTTCTTTGATTTTTTTCTGCCAAAGTGCATGACCTCAGACTTTCCAACATTATACTCCATCTGCCAAATTTTTGCCCACTCATTTAGCCTGTCTATGTCCTTTTGCAGATTTTGTGTGTTCTCCTCACACATTGCTTTTCCTCCCATCTTTGTATCGTCGGCAAACTTGGCTATGTTACACTCAGTCCCTTCTTCCGGCACCCCACTCGTTACTGATTTCCAACCCGAGAATTAACCATTTATCCCGAGACTCTGTTTTCTGTTAGTTAGCCAATCCTCTATCTATGCTAATATATTACCCCCAACCCTGTGAAATTTTATCTTGTGCAATAACCTTTTATGTGGCACCTTGCGAAATGTCTTCTGGAAGTCCAAATTAAAGCATGAAGCACAAAGGGATAGCACAGCAGCACATTAAGCTAACCATATTACAAACATGGCATTAAAAAAAAGCAAATGTTAAGTCAATACTTTTTCATGTAAAATGAATGTAAACAAAACAAATGATGCACAACTCTTGCATAACAAAAATCTAGCAATCTCAGTTTGAAATTTTCAGTTGACAAGTCTCCACCATTTTGGAGGAGAGAGTCCAGATTTCCACTACCCTTTGTGTGAAGAAGTGCTTCCTGACATCACTCTGAATGGCCCAGCTAGAATTTTCAGGTTATGCCCCTTGTTTTGCACCCGCCACATAAGGGTACAAGAAAAAGCTTGTGGTCCGGAAGGCAATGCTTTTCTCATCTCTGGTCTCCAACATGTCTGCTACAACCTTCGTTAGTGCAGGTGCAACGTCCCGAATCAGGAATTCCAAAACCGGACATTGTGCAGATCACAGGAGTCTTCTGGAATCCGGAAATATTTCCCAAAACCGGACTTTTAAGCTGTACATAACTTTCAAGGATAAATCCAGAAAAATACACAAACTGGCCCGGCTTGGCCTCGAGGTTGCCGAATTCGGGCCGTCGGATTTTCTGTTCCGAAATCCGGAAATACCTAAAACTTGGCCCAGAGATTTCCAGATTCTGGATGTCGGATTTCTTCGAAATCCGGTGAAAACCGGAACGGCCTCGGTCCCAAGGTTTCTAGTTTCGGAACGTTGTACATGTATCGACACTGCTTTGATCAGTGCTTATCTCAACATTATTCTTTTGCTCCTGTACGTAAACCTTTGCTTCCCCAGCAACCTCTGTATTGAAATCAAGATTCAACGCAGTGTTCTATTTTTCTTAGCATCTGAGAATTGTTCCATAGTTTATTCATCCCACGAACCTCAAAATTGTGGAGCTCCTTTTATCACTTAGTCTTTCCTTCCTTTGGCAATTGACAGCCTTTTAAAACTCAAACTTCTTTCGCTCCCAGTATGTTTCCTAACCTTTTTAACCCTGATCTTTTGCAGCATGCTCCTTAACCCTTCATCTCATTGTAAACACAACTGGTTTGTTTTTAATTTTTAAAATTTTAAATGGAACCTTATTTGCATTAATCATTCATTTGCTTGAAACGTTGTTGGAGAGTGATTGGTGCATATTAATTTGCATAATATGTTCCCATTCAGTCCACAAAGTAAATATCGATTATTGTAAGTTTTTGTGGATGTGTACCCTGTACTGCACAAGAAACAGATGTGAAATTGCCTTACAAAACTTTGATCGGATGATAACTTCAGCCCTAAAATAATCTTGGGCAATTTTGCATTGATTTGTATAGCTCCTCTTTCCTAGCATGTAAATATGCAGTCTACAGTGATTACAGGAAGAAATACTGATATCTCATTTAGTTCAACAGAGGATTTTTTTAATTGAATAACCTGGCTAATTACATAATACAGAGGAACCTTAATTATCTGACACAAAAATTTGGGCCTGCCGTTAATACAATCTTTGTTGCAGTGGTGTCATTCTATCCCGCAAGCGGTCTGATTGTCTTTTATGCGAGTTGATCGCAAGAAACTAATGGCATTAAAAGCTGACAACTCCCCTGGACCTGATGGCCTACATCCTAAGGTTCGAAAAGAGGTGGCTGCAGCGATAATAGATGCATTGGTTGCAATCTTCCAAAATTCCCTAGATTCAGGAATGGTCCCAGTGATTTGGAAGGTAGCAAATGTAATCCCACTATTCAAGAAAGGATGGAGAGAGAAAACTGGGAACTACAGGTTAGTTAGCCTGACATTGGTTGTTGGTAATTTGCTGGAATCAATTATTAAGGAAGTGGTAACAGGGCACTTGGAAAATGATAATATGATCAGGCAGATTTAACATGGTTTTATGAAAGGGAAATCGTGTTTGACAAATTTGTTGGAGTTTTTTGAGGATGTTATTAGTGGGGTAAATAAAGGGGAACCAGTGGATGTAGTATATTTGGATTTCCAAAAGACATTTGATAAGGTGCCACATAAAAGGTTATTATGCAAAATAAACGCATGTGCATTTCTTGATGTATATTAATGATTTGGACTTAAGGGTACAGAGCACTATTTCAAAATTTGAGAATGACACAAAACTTGGAAGTATAGTGAGCAGTGAGGAGAATAGGAATAGACTTCAAGAGGACATAGGCAGGCTGGTGGAATGGCTGGACATGTGCTTGATGAAGTTTAATGCAGAAAAGTGCAAAGTGATACATTTTGGTCGGAAGAATGAGGAGATGTAATATAAACTGAAGGGTACAATTCTAAAGGGGGTGCAGGAACAGAGAGACCTGGGGGTATATGTGCACAAATCATTGAAGGTGGCAAGATAGGTTGAGAAAGCAATTATAAAAAAGCATATGGGACCCTGGGGTTTATAAATAGAGGCATAGAATACAAAAGCAAGAAAGTTATGATGAACCTACATAAAACACTGCTTCGGCCACAACTGGAATATGTGTCCAATCTGGACACTGCACTTTAGGAAGGATGTGAGGGCTTTCAAGAGGGTGAAGAAAGCAATGATCAGAATGGTACCAGGGATGAGGGACTTGAGAGAGTGACTGCCCTCGACATCGTCAGTGTTTGACTGAGTGTGGCATAAAGGAGCCCTAGTAAAACTGAAGTCAACGGGAATTGGGGGAAAACACTCCACTGGCTGGAGTCATACCTAGGCACAAACGAAGATCATTGTGGTGGTTGGAGGTCAATCATCACAGCCCCAGGACATCACTGCAGGAGTTCCTCAGGGCAGTGTCCGAGGCACAACCATCTCCAACTGCTTCATCAATGACCTTCCCTCTATCATAAGGTCAGAAGTAGGGATGTTCACTGGTGATTGGCACTGAACACCGTGTATTCACAACTTCTCAGATAATAAAGCAGTCCATGCCCGCACGCAGCAAGACCTGGACGACATTCAGGCTTGGGCTGAGAAGTGGCAAGTAACATTTGCGCCACAAGTGCCAGGCAATGACTATTTCCAACAATTGAGAGTCTAACCTATGCCATTCAGCTTCATTACCATCACCGAATTGCCCACCATCAACATCCTGGGGGTCACCATTAAACAGAAACTTAACTGGACCAGCCACACACATACTGTGGCATCAAGAGCAGGTTAGAGGCTGGGTATTCTGTGGCAAGTGTCTCCCCTCCTGACTCCCCAAAGCCACAAGTCAGGAGTGTGATGGAATACTCTCCACTTTCCTGGATGAGTGCAGCTCCAACAACACTCAAGAAGCTCGACATCATCCAGGACAAAGCAACCTGCTTGATTGGTACCCCATCCACCAATTTAAACATTCACTCCCTCCATCACCGGCGGACCATGGCTGCAGTGTGTGCCATCTCCAAGACACACTGCAGCAACTTGGCAAGGCTTTTTCGGCAACACCTCCCAAACTGGCGACCTCTACAACCTAGGAGGACAAGGGCACCTGGCGCATGGGAACACCACCACCTCCAAGTTCCTTTCCAAGTCACGCACCATCTTGACTTGGAAATATATCGCCGTTCCTTCATTGTTGCTGGGTCAGAATTCTGGAACTCCCTCCCTAACAGCATTGTTGGGAGTACCTTCACCACACCGGCTGCAGAGGTTCAAGAAGGCGGCTCACCACCTTCTCAAGGGCAATTAAGGATGGACAATAAATGCTGGCCTTGCCGGCAGCACCCACATCCCATGAACAAATAAAAAAAAGTCTTTGACCCCAGATAATGTGGCAAACCAGCACCGAGCACAGGAGGGCATTATTGGTCCCCAGAAGCATGATCACGTGTGTCATTTATATTACATTATAATAAAATCAAAAAGTCTAGCACACGTTTCCTGTTTTGCCACACGTTTATAAAAAAAAAAAGGTATTTGAATGCAGGTTGAAAAGCCATAAAAGGGCTTACGGAATTTTTCTTTTTGATTACTTTTCCAGCTACTTTTGATGGAGTGAAGAGTGACTTATGTGTATTCAGACTGCTAGTTTTGTCTGAAAATGTTACCCAATAGCTTATTTTTCCATTTTTCCCCCGACAAAGTGCACTACTTCACACTTGTGTACATATACGGGAGAACAAGGGAGGTTCCAGTGCAGATTCCAAAGCACATCACCAGCTACATCTTGCCAATCTGAGTAGCATCCATTTATTCCTAATCAGCAGTTACTACTCTACCCAAAGCCTGAAGCATAGGCTATAATCTTTGCATCGTCACTTATGTAACACTTGGTCAAAGTGTTTATTGAGGTCCAAATATACTAGATCCATTGCATTCCCTTTGTCAATGCATTCATTAATTTTTTAAGAATTCAATTAAATTATTTAGGTGTGACTTTTTAGAACACCAATGTATTACCTATTTACATTTGGTGTTATAATGTCCATTAGTTAATGGTATTCCTGTTAACTGGAGGATTTCTGGACGCTGATTTAGTATCTGGTCCATCCCATTCAAAATTCTGAGTGGAGAACCCGTCTGAGACAACGGGATTATTCAACTATTCATTATCACATGTCTGAGAACCAAGGTTTTCAGAGCCACTAAGGGGGCACAAGCATAACTTTTAATTCTATTCATATCTTTTGGATTGCTCAGAGGATTACGAAAAACAGAGGAGGCACATACAGAAATATTCTTGCCCAGCACAAAAAATCCAACATGGAAATTAGAAGTTCGGTATGCAAGGAAATCATGCACTTAAATAATTTCTCCACAGTTTAGTGCATCAGCGCCCTCGATCCCAGCCTTAGTGGTGTTTTCCTACAATTAATACTAATCATTTGTCTGATTGTATAAATGAAAACAGCACCTTATGAAAATATTGAGCAAAATATAGATTTGTTTCATATGTTAGTGGGAGTGACCATGAAACTGTTGCAGTACATAAGACTCAACTTGTTCACTGACTTCATTGTCTCGAAGGAATCCTGCCATCCTAACCCGGGACAACCTTTTGTGGGATTCCAGTCCAACATCACCATGGTTGATGCTTAACTGTCACTCTGAAGTGGACTAGCAAGTCACTCAGTTGCATCAAACCGCTATCAGCGGTTCAAAAATATAAGAACATGAGAAATAGGAGCAGGAGTAGGCCATACGGCCCCTCGAGCCTGCTCCGATCATGGACTCAGCTCCACTTCCCCGTCCGCTCCCCATAATCCCTTATCCCCTTATCGTTTAAGAAACTGTCTCTTTCTGTCTTAAATTTATTCAATGTCCCAGCATCCACAGCTCTCTGAGGCAGCGAATTCCACAGATTTACAACCCTCTGGGAGAAGAAATTTCTCCTCCTCTCTGTTTTAAATGGGCGGCCCCTTATTCTAAGATCATGCCCCCTCGTTCTAGTCTCCCCCATCAGTGGAAACATCCTCTCTGCATCCACCTTGTCAAGCCCCCTCATAATCTTACATGTTTCGATAAGATCACCTCTCATTCTTCTGAATTCCAATGAGTAGAGGTCCAACCTACTCAACCGTTCCTCTTAAGTCAACCCCCTCATCCCCGGAATCAACCTAGTGAACCTTCTCTGCACTGCCTCCAAAGCAAGTACATCCTTTTGTAAATATGGAAATGAAAACTGCATGCAGTATTCCAGGTGATGCCTCACCAATACCCTGTACAACTGTAGCAAGACTTCCCTGTTTCCACACTCCATCCCCTTTGCAACAAAGGCCAAGATTCCATTGGCCTTCCTGATCACTTGCTGTATCTGCATACTAACCTTTTGTGTTTCATGCACAAGTACCCCCAGGTGTCCCGCTGTACTGCGGCACTTTGCAATCTTTGAAGGCGGTCCACCACCACTACCTCAGGGCTGAGGATGGGCAATAAATTACAACAATGCCTAAATGAATAATTAAAACATTTCTAGCAAAGATCACTGATTCTCTCTTAATACAATTGTCACAGGAACACAACAATTTCATCACCATATGATGCCACATAAGTTAATGTCCATAGCAAAAATAATTGATTTCAATTATTATTTCACAAAATACTCTTCTGGGCCTTTTCAACTGGTTCCCCAAACTGATTGCTGTTTTTGAATTCAGCACCTTTCTCAACTATTGAAATTTGCTATACAAATATGAATTCTCATTTTATTAGCGCAAGCTTCTTTATTTCAAGTGCCACATGTGACAGTTGCAGTCATCATCATAGGCGGTCCCTCGAACGAGGATGACTTGCTTCCACATGCGTTCACAGATGTTTCAATGAAGGACCCTATATTCCAGTCCTGAACTCCAGTTGAAGGGGTGGAAGATGCCCGTACGTGGATTTTTTTAATGTGTGGTGACCATTGCACATCAGCCACCACACTGGAGCCCTGTTCTGCTGCACGGACCTAGTGCGCGCACATATCGCAGTGTCAGCTGGCCTGTGCTGCCCCGGCTCTCGGCTCTTCTGGGCCCCGTACCCTCATTTACCGCTCCTCCGCCACAAAACACTTGCCGCACCTTCGTCACGATCTTCCACCGCACCTCCACACCAAACATTCGCCGCACCAAACATTCGCCGAACCTCCGCCACGATCACCCACCGAATCTCAGCCACGATTCCTTCCCGCTCCTCTGCTTTGCCAAGGCCCTGTCGATGCTCCTGCTCATGCTCCAAACAGCGACCTGGGTCCTGATGACTCCACCCAGTCGCCTACCTCGGAGCTGTCGCACACTTGGAGCAGTTCGCACTGGATGTTGTAGTGGTATGCTCCAGCTCTTATACTTCCCGACCAGTGGATCTGTTCTCTCACAGGTTGGGGGGCTACGGAGCAGGGAAACGGTCTCTCCCCAGTGCGAGTACGTTGATGTGGGAAGGGATACATTCAGTCATGCAGCCTGCTGACACACCAGCGAGTTCACACTGATTAGAGACCTTTTAAATGTTCTGACTGAAGAGATTTAAAAGCAAAAAGGATCTGCTGAGACACCAGCGAGTTCTCTCTGGGGAGAGGCCATTCACCTGCTCTTTGTGTGGGAAGATTCACTGATTCATCCAGTTGCAGTAGATACATGTACTTTATCATGAGCATAACAACATCTATCATTACTAGACAGATACCAAATATGTAAACAAGAGTTTACAAAATCTTACACATTCTTAATAACATTGACAAAATAAACATTGCACAACTCAACTGGCAATCATCCACATGTTAAACATGGCTGGTTTTTCTTTATATTCCAGACGACTTCTATTACTGAGCTTCACAAAACAGTCCAATGGATCACGATCAAACGACTGTACAGTTCTATATTTATAATTGTCCCAAGAGTTATCAATCTCAGGAAGCACACTAAGGGGAGATGCAATGAACGCAATTCCGAAAATAAAACAATTCGTGTCACTGTTATGCATGTGAGAATTGGCATTGGGCAACATCTAGAAACCTAGGAAATAGACTATAGTTCAAGACAGTTTACTTTTGGGAAGTGGACGGGGGGGGGGGGGGGCGTTGGGGGGTCAAAAATGACAATGAACAACCAGTCTCATTAAATGTGCCATGAAATGTGAAGATCTGGGCCCATGCCTATGGTTCTGTACTTAGTGATGCTGATCTAAGCTGTATTTTAAAAAAAAATTCATGTGATATGAGCGTCGCTTGCAAGCCCAGCATTTATTGTCCCTTCCTAGTTTCCCTTGAGAAGGTGGTGATGAGCCACCACCTTAAACTGTTGCAGTCTCTGTGTTTAAGGCACTCCCACAGTGCTGTTAAGTAGGGAGTTGCAGGATTTTGACCCAGCGACTATAAACAGCGATGTATGCATACGTTAGGATGGTGCGTGACTTGGAAGGGGAACTTGGAGGTGATGCTGTTCCATGCACCTGCTATCCTTCTAGCTCATAAAGATCGCGGGATTGGAAAGTGTTGTGGAAGAAGCCTTGGTGAGGTGCTGCAGTGCATCCTGTAGATAGTGCATACTACAGCCACAGTGCAACTGTGGTGGAGGGTCTGCTGATCAAGTGGACTGCTTTGTCATGGATGCTGTTGAGCTTCTTCAGTACTGTTGCAGTTGCAATCATCCATCACATTTCTAACTTATGCCTTGTAGGTGGTGCAGAAGCTTTTGGGAGTCGGGCGGTGAGTCACTCGCCATAGAACAACCGGCATTTATATGGCTGGTCGAGTTGAGTTTGTGGTCAATGGTGACCCCCCGGATGTTGATGGTGGGAGACTCAGCGAAAATACCTTTTATCGTCACCAATAGATGGTTGAGATTTCTGTTGTTGGAGATAGTCATTGCTTGGCACTTGTGTGGTACAAATGTTACATGCCACTTATCAGCCCAGGCCTGGATGTTGTCTACGTCTTGCTGCATGCAGGCAGGAATTGATCCATTATATCTAAGGAATTGCAAATGAAACTGAAGACTGCAATCATTAGTGAAATCCACACTTCTGACTTTATGATGGCAGGAAGGCCATTGATGAAGCAACTGAAGGTAGGGCCTAGGATGCTGCCCGAAGGAACTCTTGCAGCGATGTCCTGAAACTGAGATGACAAGCCTCCAACAACCACAACCATCTTCCTTATGACTTAATTCACTGGAGAGTTTTCCCCCTATCCCTATTGACTTCACTTTTACTCGGGCTCCTTGATGCAACACTCAGTCGAATGCTGCCTTGATGCCAAGGGCAGTCACTCCCACCGAGAAGCATAAAATGAGACAGCACAGAAAAAGGCCCATCATGCCTTTGCTGGCTCTTTGGAAGAGCTATCCAATTAGTCCCACTTCCCTGATCTTTCCCCATAGTCCTGCAAATGTTTCCCTTTAAATATGTATCCAATTCTCTTTTGAATGTTACTATTGAATCTGCTTCCACCGCCCTTGCAGGCAGTGCACTTCCAGATCACAACAACTCATTGTGTAAAAAAGTGTTTCCTCATGTAACCTCTGGTTCTTTTGCCAATTACCTTAAATCTGTGTCCTCTGGTTACCGACCCATCTGCCCCTAGAAACAGTTTCTCCTTACTTACTCTATCAAAACACCATGATTTTGAACACCTCTATTAAATCTCATCTTGACCTTCTCTGCTCTAAGGAGAATAACCCCAGCTTCTCCACATAACTAAAGTCGGTGGTACAGTTCCAATCAATCACTTCTGCACCCTGTCTAAGGCCTTGATATCCTTCCTCAAGTGTGGTGCCTAGAATTGAACACTACTCCAGCTTCAGCCTCTAAAATGTATCACTTCACACTTCTCTGCATTAAATTTCATCTGCCATGTGTCTGCCCATTTCATCAGTCTGTCTACATGCTCCTGAAGTCTATTGCTATATTCCTCATGGTTTACTACAATTCTGTAAACGTTGAAATTATACCTGGTATACCCAAGTCCAGGTCATTAATATATATCAAAAAGAGCAGTGGTCCTAATACTGACTCCTGGGGAACACTGCTGTATCCCTTTTTGGGGCCCAAGTTTCGGGCCGCGCCTAGAACGGCACAGCCCTAACCTGGACGTCCATTTTTCGTGCCACAAAGTGTGCCTAAAAAAAACTTAGATTTTCCGGCTCCCTGTTGGTCCTCTTGAGTCGGGCGTGGCGCAGCACGAGCTGTGGGGGGCAGAGCTAGGTCCCTGTGCTGAAAACAGTGCCGGGACCTCTGCACATGCGCGCTACAGTGGGCGCGCATGTGCAGTCGCTCCAGGCGCCCAAAACTGTGTGGGAGGGGCCCGAAGCACGCAGCCCCGAGCCCTGGCCAAATGGCCTCACTGGAGCTGCGTGCATAAGGCTGCCTCCCACGCCCAGCTCCTGCTTCCTCTCGACCCCCCGGACTGGACCCGGCCTGCGCTGCCCCCACCCGACTTGACCTCCCTCTCCCTCCCGACCCGAACCGAACCGACCTCCCTCCGACCCGACCTGACCCAACGCCACCTACCTGTAAATCTGGGGATGGGCCCTGCCCGAACGGGCCCGGCGCGTTCAGCCCCCCCCCCCACCCCCACCACCTCCTCCCCCCGCCACTTCTCCTTCCCTTCCCCCCCCCCCTCCTTTCTCCCCCCCCCCCCCCGCCACTTCTCCTTCCCTCTCCTCCCCCCCCCCCCACTTCTCCTTCCCTCTCCTCCCCCCCCCCCCCGCACTTCTCCTTCCCTCCCCCACCCACTTCTCCTTCCCTCCCCCCACCCACTTCTCCTTCCCCTCCCTCCCCCACTTCTCCTTCCCTCCCCCCCCCACTTCTCCTTTCCCCCCTTTCCACTTCTCCTCCCCCCCTTCCCCTTCTCCTCCTCTTCCCCCCCCCCTTCCCCTTCTCCTCTTCCCCTTCTCCTCTTCCCCTTCTCCTCTTCCCCTTCCCCTTCTCCTCCTCCCCCCCCCTTCCCTTCTCCTCCTCCCCCCCCTTTCCCTTCTCCTCCTCCCCCCCTTTCCCTTCTCCTCCCCCCCCCCTTTCCCTTCTCCTCCCCCTCTGCCTCCCTCCCTCCCCTCCCTCTACCCCTCCCCTCCCTGTCAGAAACACAGACACTGACAGACAGAGAGTGAGAGACACACACAGACCGACAGAGAGATAGAGACACACTGCGGGGGGGCATCCCAGCACGCTGTTGGAGGGCTCCTGGTACTGCAGTCGGTAAGTAGAAAATGTTTTATTTATTGATTTAAAAAAAAAATTCTTAATTTTTTTTTGATTGATTTATTGATGTTTTTATCATTTATTATTGATGATGGCTCTTTATTTATAAAACTGAAGTGTTTAATGTTTGTAAACTTCCCTTTAAACCTCCCCCCCCCCCCATTCCCTACGCCTGATTTGTAACCTACGCCTGATTTTCTAAAGTGTAGACAAGGTTTTTCGAGCGTACAAAAATCTTCACTTACTCCATTCTAAGTTAGTTTGGAGTAAGTTTTCACTGCCGAAACTTTGAAACCAGGCGTAAGTGGCCGGATACGCCCCCTTTTGGGAAAAAAAAAATTCTGTTCCAAAGTGAAACTGTTCTAACTGACTAGAACTGGAGCAAACTAAATGCCGAGAATTTGAATTTCTAAGATACTCCGTTCTACACCAGTTGCTCCAAAAAATCAGGAGCAACTGAGGCCGAAACTTGGGCCCTTAGAGTCTACTTGGTCCCTTGGCTAATGTTGTATCCATGTTACCACTGTCCTTTTTAATCTTATGGGCTTTAATTTTGCCAACGTCTATTATTTGGACTTATCTGGAATTCAACTCTTGTCCATATTTGAACCAACGCTATAATGCAAGGTTGCATCGTTGGAGAGGCACTACACAAAGACTACTTTGTGGCAAATGAACAGGAAAAATAAACGTCTCCATGCCATTAACTAGTGCTGACTTGAGAATGATACCGCCAGGACTTTGCAGGATTGGGCACCCTGTCAATATTCATATTTTTTCTGAATTTGCAAACTAAAATGCACAATTGAGCTCTTATGTTGTCAGCTTCTACTTTGTGTCAGATAATTAACGTTCCTCTGTATTATGCAATTAGCCAGGTTATTCAATTTTTTTTAAAACTCTTGAACTGAATGGGATATCAATATTTCTTCCTGGAATCACTGTAGACTGCATATTTACATGCTTGGAAAGAGGAGCTATATAAATCAATGCAAAATTGCCCAAATTATTTTTGGGCTGAAGTTATCATCCGATCTAAGTTTTGTAAGGCAATTTCACATCTGTTTGATGTACAGTACAGGGTACACATCCACAAAAACTTAAATAATCGATACTTTGTGGATGAATGGGAACACATTATGCAAATAAATATGCACCAATCACTCTCCAACAACGTTTCATGCAAATAAATGATTTATGCAAATAAGGTTCCATTTAAAATTTTAAAAATAGAAAACAAACCAGTCGTGTTTTTACTGAGATGAAGGGTTAAGGAGCATGCTGCAAAAGATCAGTGTTAAAAAGGTTAGGAAACATACTGGGAGCTGAATAAGTTTGAGTTTTAAAAGGCTGTTAATTGCAGAAGGAAGGAAAGATTAAGTGAAATGAGGAGCTTCACAATTTTGAGGTTCTTAGGATGAATAAATTAAAATTATGGACGACTTCTGAGATGCTAAGAAAAATAGGACACTGCAATGAGTCTTGATTTCAATTAGAGGTTCTTGGGAAGCAAAGGTGTATGTTCAGGAGCAAAAGAAGACTGTTGAGATAAGCACTGATCAAAGTTTTGTCAATATTAACAAAGATTGGAGCAGGCACGTTGGAGGCCAGAGATGAGAAAAGCATTGCCTTCCATACAACAAGCTTTTTCTTGTATCCTTTTGTGGCAAGTCCTGAACAAGGGGTCATAACCTCAAAATTATAGCTAGGCCATTCAGGGTGATGTCAGGAAGCATTTCTGCACTCAAAGGGGTCATGGAAATCCAAAACACACTCCCCCAAAATGGTGTTGAGGCTTGGTCCAGTCTGGCAGCTATGTCCTTCAGGACTTGGCCAGCATTGGTCATGGACATTGAAGTCCCCCAACCAGAGTACATTTTGTGCCCTTGCTACTCCAAAGTGGTACTGATTCATCAGCTGGTAATCAGCAGGAGGTTTCCTTGCCCAAGCTTGACCTGCAGCCATGAGACATCATGGAGTCCAGAGTCAATGTTGACTCTCCCGACACCATACCACCTCAGGTGTCCTGCTGCTGGGAGAGTTTCGGACATTGGCTGAAAAGGTATGATTCTGCTGTGGGACAGCTCTCCTACTTTTGGCACAAGTCCCAAGATATTGGTGAGGAGGACTTTTTTCAGGGTCGACTGAGCTGGGCGTGCCGACGTCAGATGGTTTGTCTGGTTTAATTCTTCTTGCGGTGTTTTTTTTTACAACTGAGGGCAGTTAAGAGTCAACCACATCGCTGTGGATCTAGAGTCACATATAGGCCAGACCAGCTGAGGACGGCAGATTTCCTTCCTTAAAGGCCATGAGTTAACCAGATGGATTTTTTATGACAATCTGATAGTTTCATGGTCACCATTATTGATACTAGCTTTTTATTCCATATTTTTATTTAATTAACTGAATTTAAATTCCCCAGCTGCTGTGGTGGGATTTGAACTCTCAATTCTGGCTCATTCGTCCAGGCCTCTGGATTACTAGTCCCATAAGTTAACCACTATGCTACTGTTCACTGTGGTTTGTTGCACATGGAGTGGTGTAATACTGGAAGTATATTGCCTGTGGTACTGAGGTCTTGTGCAGAGATCATGTGCAAGCATCATTAAAGCCTCAATTCCATACAAAAATATTTAAAGCAACAATGCCATATTGTGCCAGCTTATGTTCATTTTTCCTTCAGCACCTATTTGAAATGTGAACGAGGGAAGCTCCAAGAGTGCAACTTTTTAGAAGTGGCAATAATTTTGTTTTAAAAAGAAAGTTGATGTTTATGGTATATTTTTAGTGTAATGTATCACTACAGATTTTTTTCCCATATACTTATTTCAATCGGGGGGTGTTAGAAAGCAATTTTTTCGTGCTTTGTTTTTAACAAGATAAAAGATATTGGAGTTCTGCCGGCCTCGGATCATGGGGCTAAAATTCCAATTGGAGGCTTCCTTCGGACGAACACCTCTGACCCGAAATTTTTTGTGAAAGTACCTGCTGGTCCTGGAGGCGCTTTTGATTCTGGTCGAAGGCCTTCATTCGATGTGTAGCGTATGGGAAGAGGACTTCCCCATACGTGCGAAAAAGCTGGAGTCACATGGGCCTGGACCACCAATCACTCTGCAGTATTCTCATTGATAATAATGGGAACTCCGCTTTTACAAGTTCCCATTATTATCAATGAGAATAAACCCCGAAGACAAGAAACACAACTAAATAAATAAATAACACCTCGCGTATTTAAAATTAATTCAAATTAAAGATAATTAAATGTTTAAAAAAAATTCAAAAAATATATATTTTTTTCTAAATGTTTTAATACGGTTTAAAATAAACTTACCTGAATGGACAGGGTTTTTAACGATGTGTTTTTGCTTTAAAACTCTTATGCTGGTAAAAGTAGGCTATGCACCTGCTTTCACCAGGCTTAAGAGTTTGAAGGACATTCGCTGGGCATGAGTTGGGAAATTAGCGGGAACATTACCTAAAAAGTGCAAGTCTGTCTTTATAAAGAATAACAGTTGTGTAAGAGCATGTTATGTGGCTGATGACTTCATTTATATAAATTTGAACCATAAGATTTTACCTTAATAAACAGTGATCGCTTTGTTAGCAGCTTTTTTAAAACTAAATTACCTTGTTGTGCTGTTATCTCAGTGGCTGCTGTGTCTGTAGTTAGGATACTCGTTTCTGGTGCACTTCACACGGTTTACTAACTTTTGGAAGATTGACAGGAAGAAAGTCGTCAATTTTAATAATATAACAGTTTAGCAATTGTTTCTGTTGTGGATTTGAATTGGAAAACTCAAAGGAAATCTTTTCTTTAATGCACTATACCTCAAAATGGAGGCAGTAGACCAGGGGAAATGACTGATAGTCCAATAAAATGAAATAATCATCATGTGATGTTCAAAACTTTAAGATATTTCACTATTGTACAGGTGCAAGTTAGTATGACCGCAAGATTGCAGGGCGTCCTCCGTCATGAAAATGAATTTTCAAGAAGAAACCCATCTCGTGATCTGATGACTAAATGCACCAGAGCCATCTTTTAGATGAGATGTTAAACCAAGCCTCATCTGCCCTCAGGTGGATATAAAAGATCCCATGGCGCCATTTGAAGAAGAGCAGGGCTGATGATCTGGTGTCCTGGCCAACATTTAACCGTCAAGTAACATTTCATTCTGGCTTGTGGGACTTAGCTGTGCTCAAAATGACTGGAGCCACAACAGTAACTACACTTCAAAAGTACTTCTTAGGCTTTGAAGCACTTTGGGATGTCCAAAGATCATGAAGGTCGCTATATACATACGAATTCTTTCTTTGGATCTTTCTAAGAGCAGGGAGTTATCCTGGCTTATATTCCTCTTTCAAACATCACCACCAAAAACAGATTAAGCACATTAATTTCGGTGTTTGCAGGGTCTTTCTGGGTTCAAAATGGCAGTTGGCTAAATAACAGTGACTACACGTAAAAATAATTTTTGTTGCAGAAGGCTTCTGTATGTTCCTGGGACGTGATAAGGTGCTATATGAATGCAAGTTTGACATCTTTTCAGTGGGGCTCTGAATCAGTGGCAGCATGTTCATGTAAATTAGAAAGGGAAAAGTGGAAGTTGCACTCTTGGAACCTGAGCAGAAATATAAAAGTGCCTGAACAAACCATGAAGTTGGTATTAGAAAAATGTAAATGCTCCAAGAAGTAATCTTCACCATTATCGTTTGGTGGGAACAGATACCTGCAGATCACCAGAGTTTTTGACACAAGAAGTCAGAAAAGAGAAAAAGCCATTCGGTCCATCAACAGTTATCCCTTTAGTACTTTCATTCACTCACAGTGTAACTTGATTGTGTTTTTAACAATCCCAGTACATTGCCTTGTTTGGTAGATGTTTCCAAACAGTATCACACTAGTGAAGAAGTTTCTTATAACATTTTGAATGTACTTGTTGTGTATGCATGCCTGTTTACTGTGTGATGTCTGTAACAGTTATGCCACATTGAATGTACCCTTATACTGTACACACCTTACCAGTACACCAAAGGGTGCTGCTGCTGGAGACCGAGGGGTTGCCTGCACACGGCAGGTAACCCAGTATGAAAGGGAACTCACAGCTTGTTGTCATCACTCCGGAGCTGCAAATAAAGGACTACAGATCTACACAGTTTAAGTATCATATCCTGCCTCGTGGAGTCATTACTAAAGGTGCCTACTTATATTACAACTGGCGACAGGAATACGAGGTCACGAACTACACGCTCAACATGTCTAACCTCATCAACCTTCAGCAATTTACAGAGGGGGAAGATTGGGACGCTTTTGTGGAAAGATTGGAACACTTCTTTATAGCCAACGACCTGGATGGGGACACACCAGCCACACTGCCGAACAAACGCAGGGCCATCCTGCTTAGCAGTTATGGGCCCACCATCTACGGTCTCGTCAGGGACTTACTAGCCCCGGAGAAGACAACCACCAAGAGCTATGAGCAACTTGTAACAATCATACAGGAACAACTAAAACCGAAAGAAAGCATCCTCACAGCCAGGCACTGTTCTACACTTACCAGCGACCTGAGGGCCAAGAAATTGCTAAGTATGCTGCACACTTAAGAAGACTAGCTGAACCGTGTGATTTTGGCGACCACCTTAATGAAGCACGAAGGAACATATTTGTCATCGGAATCAGCCAAGAAGGCCTCCTACACAAAATGCTCTCTGCTGACATCACGGTCACCCTACCCAAAGCAGTTCAAGTGAGCCAGGCCTACATGATTTCGGCCAGTGACTCCAAGCGAATACTGACCCAGGACTCTAAACCGGCGAGCGCAGTGCACTGCATGGATACTCTAAAGGCAGAAATGCTGCCCCGAGTCCCACAACCCTGAGTCCGCCACATGGGGCAAAACAGATGGCCCCGTGCTGGCGCTGTGGAGGAAACCACATGGCCTACCAGTGCCGCTACAAAGACGATGCATGCAAAGGCAACAAAAAGAAATGGCACCTTCAGAGAATGTGCAGAAAAGGCTGTACTCACCGTGTCTCTGATGAGTTGGCTGATCACCGGGGCTCCGACACAGATGAAGATGAAGCTGCTCAAACCCTGGAAGAAGAGTATGGAATCTTTACCTGCTCCACTGGAAGTTCTCCGTGGATGATGGAAGTGGACATCGATGGGGTCCCAGTCTCCATGGAGATCAACACAGGGGCGAGCCAGGCTGTGATGAGCCAAATGACCTTTGAAAAAATTTGGATGAATCCTGCCACATGACCAAAACTGTCTCCTGTCCAGGCAAAGCTGCTCACTGATACCAAAGGTAAAATCCAAATCGTTGGCAGTGTAGACGTCCAGGGCGGCGTGTTGAACAAACTCCCCCTGTGGATTGCAGCTGGCGACGGTCCCACGCTGCTGGGCAGGAATCGGATGAACCAGGTCCACATCAGACGAAGTGACCCTGTGGACCACCACAGCCCTCCTGCAGTAAAGCCAGGAAATGGCTGCAGCACCAGCAGCACAAGGAGAAACACTTGTAATCAAAATGGCCACCGCCATGTCACCAGTGAGCATGGAGGAGCATCACATGACACTGAGCGGCCAATTGGATTTGAAGGCTCCCTTAAAGGAGACCGGTAACCAAAGAAATTTAAAGGGGAAATTTCAACTATTTGAGTACACGGACTTTAAAGCTAAAGATGCGATTAAAGGTTGCAAGTCTGAAAATGTATGCAATGTAACAATGAATTGTGATGCTGGTTTAACTAAGGTGACTAATGATATGAGTGCAGATGTCAGTAAGGTTAAGAACAAGTTTATTATGCTTAACAGTAATGATCGAGATTGTGAAATGCCTAATGTAACCATGTCTGTTGAAACCAGGACACCCAAAAGTGATGCAAATGCTAGAATGAATAATGCAGGCTCGACGATGTGTGATCAGAGCCAAGGTGTCATGTATACCAGTAGGACACTGCCAAAGGACATTGGGTCCTACAGGGATCATGCTGATGCCAATGGAATCCCCCTGTGGGCGACCCCCAGGTCCAGCAGGCTACCCGACCATGCAGCCTGGACCTTTGGAACGAATGTGATGCACCTTGAAGGACACACACACGGGCAGTGGGAGCAGACCCACTACAGGGACAGTGGTTAATGGGCAGCCCAGCCACCACCAATAGCAACCTGCACCAGACCAGCCCTACAGCCCCTGGCCACCAGGGCCAACACTAGGAGCATGAGACTAATACCCTCCAGCTTCCCTGGCAAACCCTGGGATGACCTGACCCTCATCCCAATTGGTGGACAAGGAGCCCATCCAGTCTTGTGGCCCTGCCCACCATCCCACAACTACCCACATCACAGTGTATACACACCACCCACTGCTGCCGTGGCGACCTCCCCGAGGGATCCCACAATAGTGACACCCACTTGGTTTGTGTGTGAGGGAGGGGAAACATACAAGGCCAGCCTCAAGCACAGGGGTCACACCTGGCAACCACACAACCCTCACCACAACCTCCCATAGCCCACCACTGATCACCTCCCCTGGTCATGACAATAAGGATATGAAAAATGCTCAGGGGGGAGTATTGTTGTGTATGCATGCCTGTTTACTGTGTGATGTCTGTAACACTGTTATGGCACATTGAATGTCCCCTTATACTTTACACCCCACACTAGAGGGTGCTGCTGCTGGAGACCTAGGGGTTGCCTGCACACGGCAGGGAACTCACAGCTTGTTATCATCACTCAGGAGCTGCAAATAAAGGACTACAGGTCAACATAGTTTAAGTATCATATCCTGTCTCGTGGAGTCATTACTATAATATAAGTAGGCACCTTTAGTACTTATTACCATTTTCATGGAAGTACTCTGATCCTAAAGTAAAGAGAAATATATTACACCCTAATGTAATTTTTTGTGTGGTCTGGTGCCATTAATTTTATTGAATATCATTTATTTCTAGCAAGGTCATTTCTGAGGGTGAGAATTCACAGATGTTTGGGGAGGCGTTTCCAAGTTTACTGGAAGTGTGTGTCCCACAATACTTTTTGTCTGCTCCCTTACTCTCATTTATAATGGTAGGGCATGAACAACATCCACCTGGACTTGATGATAACTGCCTTATAAGTTCCCAGAACATCACATTTGAAACAAAATCATCAAATGTGTCCTGGTGTATTGTTAGTTTGATATACTCAATTGAGCATGTGTTTATTTTCTGGCCATTGAAATGGGACTTATTTCTGCAGAATAAAACTGACAGTAATCTGTTGATAAGGATTCTTTTTCCCTCAATCTGTTTCAGCGAATATACTGACACGCGAACACTGTAGCAGCTTATAACAAAACAGACTTTATTAATTGTTTCACCAGACGGGACTTATCAGAACAAAGGAACGCTCTCCCTCAGAGTGCGCTCACTTCCCTCAGACAAGCCCCGTTACAATGTAGGGGCGCAACGGTTATACACTTTCGGTACGTAATACAATTGAGGGACATTCAGTTCACCCTATCCTTTTGTGATCCCTCCTTCCCTTTGTCCACTCATGAGCCGACACCTGGCCTTCCTTGCCCAATTAGATACGGGCAAGTGGTTATGTGTAATAGCAACTGTTTTTGCACAAAGAACTTTTCACCCATTGCTTGTTATTGCTACAATTTTACTGGCGTGACTGGTAACCAAAACCTTGAGCAAGTCTGCTATTTGTGCCAATGTTGTAACATTTGCAGTCTGACATTCTTTTGGTTATCCTTCCATGATTCCTTTGTTCACTTCACTGTCTCCATTGCCATACATTTTCGCACATTCTCAAATCCAGAGATTAGATTGTCATGTAGTGCAAAATTGCAGCATTATTCAGGTGAAATCCCCAAGTATTCATCCATCTGAAGTGATTTTGTAAAATTGAATTTTTCAGGTTTTTCAGGCAATGCAAATGTGAAATGAGCAAGATCGAAGAGAATGAATATTGCAATTAGCTTTAATTCAGTCAGCTTTGATATAGTATTGCAACCTTTGGACTGCAAATTGACTCAATGTTCAGATCAGTTACACAGCTATGTTTTAAAAATAGTTTTAATTTCCAAAATACTGTTTTTCAATTTTTCTCCTCCTGATTTTTCAATTATCTCCCTCTAACCCTCCTCCCTTTATCATTTTAATTTCCATGCTGGAGTACACTTGCAGGGACACCAATAACTCGTCAGTACCTTGCTCAAGTGGCCATTCCGATGGGAATCTAAAGACTTCATGTTGAGCCGATTTGATGCCTGGGATATCACAGCTCAACGGGATATCTTCACATGGGTTCTTCCAGCAGGGATTGCTGAATAAGCCTGATGAATTTTCCTGTCCCGAACCCAAGGGAGCTGATCAATTGTAGCACCTGTTACCATCAACACTGTCAAATTTAGCAAAATTACCACAGACCTTCCTGATGTGTGTAGTTCAGTGACTGCTTCAGCCAATTGAAGAACCTCAGTGATATTGCAATAAGATAAATCATTAAGCATCTTGTGTTTTTCCCACCAATGTTCTCCGCTCCTTTTTTGAAAGGATAAATATGGGTTGGGGGAGTGGTTCTGATGACTTTGCTGCCACCTTGTACCTTGTAGAAAGGGCCATTCTCCGTGTTTGAGCCTGACTGGGGAGTGCATGGGAGGTATGGTGGCAGATTAGGAAAAGAGGAGGTGCAGCGAGACCTGGGTGTCATGGTTCATCAGTCACTGAAAGTTGGCATGCAGGTACAGATGGCGGTGAAGAAGGCAAATGGTATGTTGGCCTTCATAGCAAGGGGATTTGAGTATAGGAGCAGGGAATTCTTACTGCAGTTGTACAGGGCCTTGGTGAGGCCCCACCTGGAATATTGTGTTCAGTTTTGGTCTCCTAATCTGAGGAAAGACGTTCTTGCTATTGAGGGAGTGTAGCGAAGGTTCACCAGACTGATTCCATGGATTGCTCGACTGACATATGAGGAGAGTCTGGATCAACTGGGCCTTTATACACTGGAGTTTAGAAGGATGAGAGGGAATCTCATAGAAACATATAAGATTCTGACGGGACTGGACAGGTGCGATGCGGGAAGAATGTTCCCGATGTTGGGGAAGTCCAGAACCAGGGGACACAGTCTTAGGATCAGGGGCAGGCCATTTAGGACTGAGATGAGGAGAAACTTCTTCACTCAGAGAGTTGTTAACCTGTGGAATTCCCTACCGCAGAGAGTTGTTGATGCCAGTTCATTGGATATATTCAAGAGGGAGTTAGATATGGCCCTTATGGCGAAAGGGATCAAGGGGTATGGAGAGAAAGCAGGAAAGGGATATTGAAGGAATGATCAGCCATGATCTTCTTGAATGGTGGTGCAGGCTCGAAGGGCCGAATGGCCTACTCCTGCACTTATTTTCTATGTTTCTATCACACGAGCCTGATTCTATCCTCACCATGTCCCCATGTTTGAACTTTGCAGCAAGATATTAAATTGGGAGTGGGTACCCACTCTCATGCCTCCTTCCAAGCCCAGGACTGCTGAGGTATTAGCTTTTGCTCCCCTGTCAGATCATTATTTGCAACACACAATCACCATCATTATCATAGGCAGTCCCTCGGGGTTGAGGATGACTTGCTTCCACACCAAAAATGAGCACTCACGTGACCAATGAACTCATTTTAAACGGTGGAATATGCCTGTGCGTGAATTCTTTTAACATGGGGTAGCCGTTGCACACCAGCCACCACACGGGCTTGACGGAGCATGGTCTTGGTCCAGTGACAAGGGAATCGAAGACGACTGGAGACCAGGCTCTGCTGCATGTGCCAATACTACACACAAACACAAACATGCTCCTACTGTCCTCTTCCCACACGACAGAACACACAATAGGAATTGAATGAGTGAGAACATTTTTCCACCACCCAGTCCTTTTTCTTGGTGTTGTCCAGCCTTTTGTGGTATCAGCATCTTCAGTTTTTGCTTCAAATTTCCTGCATTTGCATATTCTATTTCCTCTGCCCCTCATCTTTTGCTGCCTTATCTAGCTACAATTTAATTAACTGTATTTGCCTCCCTTGGTGCATGGACCTCTACACTGGACAAATTAAACACCGATCGGCTGACTGCTTTGCCGAACACATCTTTCTGGTAAAAGTGTGATCCCATGTCGCATGTAGCTTGCCACTTCACCTCTCTCTGCCATTCCTACTCTAACTCCTGTTTCCTTGCCTCCTGTTCAAAACAAGTTCAATGCAAGTTTCAGAAATTGTATCGCCATTTTTCTGGACTTCCTCTGAGCACAATGTTTGCTATATCTGATTTTCTTTGAGTTAAAAGGTGCAGGGGATAAATTGGGCTCTGTTGGTGTCTGGGGAGGGGGAGGCATGGACCCTTTGTAAGACGACAGTTCTGGCAGGGGTTTGTCAGTGTATTCTTTCCAGTTGTTGACCAGCCAGTTGTTTCCAATATTTTCTGTTTCTGTTTTAAAATTTACTGCATTCGTATTTTTTCTGTCTTTCCCTGCTCCTCCAGCCTTCATTGTTTTACTGGATTTTAAAATTCCCATGAGTCTACTTGATGAAGAGCAGAAAGTTCTGGTATCCAGGTCAACATTTCGCGCTCAAATAATATAACAACTTTTATTTATATAGCACCTTTAATGTAATGAAACATCCCAAGGCGCTTCACAGGAGTATTATGAGACACAAAATTTGACACTGGACCACATAAGGAGAAATGAGGGCAGGTGACCAAAAGCTTGGTCAAAGAGGTAGGTTTTAAGGAGCGTCATAGAGTTAGAGAGGTTTAGACAGGGAATTCCAGAGTTTAGGGCGTAGGCAACAGAAGGCACGGCCACCAATGGTTGAGCGATTATAATCAGGGATGCTCAAGGGCAGAATTAGAGGAGGACAGACAGCTCGGAGGGGGGCGGGGGCTGTGGGGCTGAAGGAGATTACAGAGCTAGGGAGGGGCAGGGCCATGGAGGGATTTGAAAACAAGGATGATAATTTTGAAATCGAGATGTTGCTTAACTGGGAACCAATGTAGGTCAGCGAGCACAGGAGTGATGGATGAGCGGGACTTGGTGCGAGTTAGGACATGGGCAGCAGAGTTTTGGATCACCTCAAGTTTACGTAGGGTGGAATCTGGGAGGCCAGCCAGTAGTGCGTTGGACTAGTCAAGGCATGGATAAGAGTTTCAGCAGCGGATGTGCTGAGGCAAGGGCGGAGATGGGTGATGTTACGGAGATGGAAATAAGCGGTCTTAGTTATGCTACGGATATGTAGTCAAAAACTCATTTCGGGGTCAGTTATGACACCAAGGTTGCGAACAGTGTGATTCAGCCTCGGGCACAAGTTGGGGGGAGGGGTGCAGCCCGTGGCTGGGGAAAGGTGTTTGTGGGGACTGAAAACAATGGCTTCGGTCTAACCAATATTTAATTGGAGAAAATTTCTGCTCATCCAGAATTGGATATCGGACAAGCAGTCTGACAATTTAGAGACCGTGGATGGGTTAAGAGAAGTGGTGGTGAGATAGAGCTGGGTGTTGTCAGCGTACATGTGGAAACTGACGCTGTGTTTCCGGATGATGTTGCCAAGGAGCAACATGTAGATAAGAGATACGAGGGGGCCACCTGAGGTAAGGGAGCAGGAAGAGAAGCTGTTGCAGGCGATTCTCTGGCGATGATTAGATAGATAAGAGTAGAACCAGGCGAGTGCAGTCCGACCCAGCTGGACGACGGTGGGGTGGCGTTGGAGAAAGATGGAGTGGTCAACCATGTCAAAGGCTGCAGACAAGTCAAGAAGGATGAGGAGGGTTAGTTTTCCTTTGTCACAGTCACAAAGGATACAAATATCACCAAACACAGATAATCTGGCCATTCATACATACGCCATTTGTGAGCCTTGCTGTGCTTGCCTGCAGTGACTGCACTTCAAAAAGTAATACAAGGTTGAGTCACTTTTGCATGTCCTGAGAATATTACGAATTGCTACATAAGTATAAGTTTTGTCTCTTTCTAGCTTCTCACTATCCATCTCTCCATCTATCTATCTCATTCTGTACCTTTTAATTGCCTTACCTTTACTATCGCCATGCCTCGTTCAGGTTCAATCTCTTTTCAACCTGCGAGGCATTCTTTTCTTCCTCTTTTTTTGTCTTTAGTTCTATTAAAAGGCTAACTTGTCCTTCAGTTTCTGGTTCTGACAAAGCGTCTACATCCAAGACCTGCATATTTTTTCTCTTTAGAAATGCCAACAAACCTGCTTGTGTATTTCCAGCATTTTGTGTTTTATTTCAGACTTCCAGTTTGTTTTTATTAGTCTTGACCAGACAGCTCGGCTTTTGTGTTTGGAGTAAACACAATAATTGGCTGTTTATTGCATGCCTGATGAAAAATATGATGCTGTTCTCGTTGTTGACATTGACAATATTTTGGGTTTAACTTGTATAACTGAAATGTGTTTATTGCCAGTTGACAGCAAAAAAAATGCTGCACCTTTAAAGCTTATTGATTGGATCACATTCAGCTGAGAACAATCCAGAAACTTCTGTCCTTCTCTAATCATTCCTTTAAAGACACTGTGCAAGAAAGAAAGACTGCTTTTGTATAGCGCCTTTTACAACATCAGGACATTCCAAAGCACTTAAATGTAGTCGCTATTGTAATATAGAAAACGCAGCAGCCAATTTGCGCAGAACAAGCTCCCACACAAAAATGAAACAAATTATCAGATGATTTGTTGTAGGTGTTGGCTAAAGGATAAATGTCGGACTGAACACTGAGAAAACTCCCCTGCTTTTCATCCAATAGTGCTATAGGACCTTTATATCCACCGAAGAGTGCAGGCGGGGCTTCAGTTTAACGTGTCATTGAAAGACAGCAACTCCAACAGTACAGCGCTCTCTTAGTGCTCAAGTCTCTGGAGTGGGGCTTGAACCCACAACTGACTGACTCGGAGGTGAGAGTGCTACCATTGAGCTACAGCGTTGGGTAAGGACAGGATCGGGGTTCGTCTGTGAGGCACCCTGTGGTCGAACAGTCTTATGACATTCACCGTCTGGGGCTCAGTGGGGAAGAATGGGCACTTGACTGAAGCACCAGAGGCTGGCTCGCACCCATGTGACCCATATTCCAGTGAGAGTCTCTGCCTTTGGGGTGGGGGGTGGGTGTGGGTAATTATGCTGGCCATTTCCTTTCAAGCTGCCAGGCAGCTGAAGTGCCTCACAGTGTGAACAAGCTGCTGTTTTTTGAGGTTGCAGAGAACCCCTTCCTGCACAGTGCCTCTCGCTGGTGTAAGGCTAGCTTGTCGGAGCGGGCAAAGCCTCTTGCGCAGACCGGGCACTCGAAGCGCTTCTCACCCGCGTGTATACTCTCTTGGACCATGCGGTTTGCTGCGGGTTACTCGATGCGCTTCTCCCCAACGTGTATGCTGTGGTGGACCGGACCGGGCACTCGAAGCGCTTCTCCCCCGCGTGTGTGCTCTGGTGGACCAGACCAGACGCTCGATGCGCTTCTCCCCTGCGAGTGTGCTCTGGTGGATTGTCAGGTCGTTGGAGAGGACATAACCCTCCTGCACTCAAATGGCTTCTCTCCTGTGTGGCAGCGTAGGTGAGTATTCAGGCACAAGGGCTGATTCGAACCCTTTCCACAGATCGGGCAGCGGTAATGAAACTAGTCCTTGGCCACCGCTTCTTTCTGTTTCCATACCCGGCTCCGATATTCCCGCTGAATCTTCAGCCGGATCCCCAGCAGGAAAAGTAAAGTTTTCCAGGATTTCCATTGTGTCTCTTACCTGAAGCCGCTTCTGATCAGCTTCTTTTCGGAAGTTATCCACACTGCACCTGTCTAAGTATGCGAGTTATCGTTGAGTATTCACGCAGCTGAAGTAAACACTGTATAACTGGCAGCAGTACATGTGGACTGCTCCTGCTCTTCAGGATCCGGGACTATTAGAAGGAAGGAACAGTGTACGATCGCGAAAGCGTGCCCAAATCCCTCAGGTACCCTATTTACAAGCCACACTCTTACGTTTTTAACCTGTTGCGTGCATTTTTGTCTTTTGCCCCTTTCAGCATCCTGGTGATGAAATCCCGCCAAGGAATTTGCACCTCTGAACAGTTATACCTGGTTTAAAATGTGTTTCACTACTGGCTGCAATAAAGAATTGCTGATAGCTTTAGGATCTTACAAATTGACCCTGTGGAAATCTCTGTGCAAGAATTTGTTCATATATAGCAGGACTCAGACTTTTGTTTTTGTAGGCATTGTAAGTGCACACCATGGAGCCTCGTGGGTTTAAGTAAAGTTTAAATCAATGATCCCATTAATTGACCTTTCTCAACTGCAGACACCAAAAGATTGAGTGTTGTCATTTGAGATGTATTCAGCAGTGAGGCGACAGTGCTAAGAGTAGCTATTTCTAAACCGTCTGGGCAAACGATAATGATATTAATAGGGTATTAGAACTGAACTGATGTTTTGTGAGCAAGATTACCAGGACTCATGGACTGAAACTAGCCCACAGATTATAGTTTGGGCACCCAATAAGCAGTATTAATTGTCACAATCAACTTGAAAAAGAAACCAAAGCTGATTAAGCTTCATTCAGAGTTGTGTAAAAAAAAATACATAGAAATGCACAGAGGTTACAACGTGCAAACATGCCATTCGGCCCAACCAGTCCATGCTCTCCACACGGCCTGTTTCCTTATCCCTTCAACCCCTTTTCCTTCATCTACCTATCCAATCTAATCTTGGATGTTGATATGGTTTCTGCCTCAAGTGTGTTAGAGGAGTTATTTAAATTGTACATTGCCAAGCAAAACTTGAAAAATGCAATTTTTGCACTTGTTTTTTTTCTTCATTTGCTATTTATCTTGCAGATTGACTGCTGTGCTTCCTTACATCGCCATCATGATGCCCTTTCAAAAGTATTTCACTAGATGCAAAGCATTGTGAGATGTAAATAAATGCTATTTAAAGGCAACTCCTTGGTTTTTTTTTCGAGGCCCTGATCAGAGAATTTGGACGCATTCTGGTCTGCAAACAGGAGTTAGGAAAAAGCCTGGAAATTTTATACATTGTTTCCAAATTATTATCTGTGCAAGACAGATTGTGACACAGGTTTATGGAGTTCCATTCCATGGAGTAATGGAACAGGGACTTAATCCTTCATTGAGTTGCTGATTTCATACGTCTCTATAAGGTGGCACTGACACCACCTCAAAAAGGGTGGGACTCAGTGGGCTGTTGTCACACACAATCTAAAGGCTGCATTGATTGGCAAAGGGAGCAGGTTGCAAGCTCTCTTTTTGCAGGATGTGGGTGGCCAATGGATATCAGAACAGGAGTAAAATGGAAAAGATTAGAGGCAATGCCAGTTTTTAACTTGTGCTGAAGTGGCGGGTATAATTTAAAAATTCAGGTACTAATGCATCCGTGTCCAGTGCTCCTGCACCTCCACTGTATGCTCATTCCCTATGCCAGCTCACAGTGAGCAGCCAGCAGTCCAACAATTGGGCCCCAATGCACCCAGTGTGTCTGTAAATTAGGCAAATGGTTAATCAATTTGTGTGCAGATCCTCAGGCCACATTATTGAACCCCTAATTATAATTGTAATTCCTTGACATTTCTTCGAGATACAAAGCACCAGCTCATGGGGTTTGGCAATATGCCAGAAATGATAACTATCCTTTGTTTTGCAATTTATTATGTTATTCTGAGCATGCTCTGTTGCTATGTACTGTGTATAGGTTTCTCCTGTTCGGCATTTTTCTGTTAGCACATTACAATTACTGGGAAATGGCAAACCAGGAGAGGATACTTGCTATTTTACATTTTTAGAAGATATAATCCATTGATTGATGGCACGTCTGGGATCTCTTGAGATCAGTGGAGGACTTTTAAGGAGCTCTTTCATAGTGCTCAACAAAAATATATTCCAGTGAAAAAGAAGGGCAGTAAGAGAAGGGATAACCAGCCGTGGATAACCAAGGAAATAAAGGAGAGTATCAAATTAAAAACCAATGCGTATAAGGTGGCCAAGGTTAGTGGGAAACTAGAAGATTGGGAGAATTTTAAACGACAGCAAAGAATGACTAAGAAAGCAATAAAGAAAGGAAAGATAGATTACGAAAGTAAACTTGCGCAAAACATAAAAACAGATTGTAAAAGCTTTTACAGATATATAAAACGGAAAAGAGTGACTAAAGTAAATGTTGGTCCCTTAGAAGATGAGGAGGGGGATTTAATAATGGGAAATATGGAAATGGCTGAGACCTTAAACAATTATTTTGCTTTGGTCTTCACAGTGGAAGACACAAAAACCATGCCATGTGGGAAGGGAGGGCCTTGAGACAATCACTATCACTAGGGGGGTAGTGCTGGACAGGCTAATGGGACTAAAGGTAGACAAGTCCCCTGGTCCTGATGAAATGCATCCCAGGGTATTAAAAGAGATGGCGGAAGTTATAGCAGATGCATTCGTTATAATCTACCAAAATTCTCTGGACTCTGGGGAGGTACCAGCGGATTGGAAAGCAGCTAATGTAACGCCTCTGTTTAAAAAAAAAGGGGGCAGACAAAAGGCAGGTAACTATAGGCCGGTTAGTTTAACATCTGTAGTGAGGAAAATGCTTGAAACTATCATTAAGGAAGAAATATCGGGACATCTAGATAGGAATAGTGCAATCAAGCAGACGCAACATGGATTCATGAAGGGGAAATCATGTTTAACTAATTTACTGGAATTCTTTGAGGATGTAACGAGCATGGTGGATAGAGGTGTACCGATGGATGTGGTGTATTTAGATTTCGAAAAGGCATTCGATAAGGTGCCACACAAAAGGTTACTGCAGAAGATAAAGGTACGCGGAGTCAGAGGAAATGTATTAGCATGGATAGAGAATTGGCTGGCTAACAGAAAGCAGAAAGTCGGGATAAATGGGTCCTTTTCGGGTTGGAAATCGGTGGTTAGTGGTGTGCCACAGGGATCGGTGTTGGGACCACAACTGTTTACAATATACATAGATGACCTGGAAGAGGGGACAGAGTGTAGTGTAACAAAATTTGCAGATGAGACAAAGATTAGTGGGAAAGCGGGTTGTGTAGAGGACATAGAGAGGCTGCAAAGGGATTTAGATAGGTTAAGCGAATGGGCTAAGGTTTGGCAGATGGAATACAATGTCAGAAAGTGTGAGGTCATCCACCTTGGGGAAAAAAAAAAAGCAGTAAAAGGGAATATTATTTGAATGGGGAGAAATTACAACATGCTGCGGTGCAGAGGGACCTGGGGGTCCTTGTGCATGAAACCCCAAAAAGTTAGTTTACAGGTGCAGCAGGTAATCAGGAAGGCGAATGGCATGTTGGCCTTCATTGCGAGAGGGATGGAGTACAAAAGCAGGGAAGTCCTGCTGCAACTGTATAGGGTATTGGTGAGGCTGCACCTGGAGTACTGCGTGCAGTTTTGGTCACCTTACTTAAGGAAGGATATACGAGCTTTGGAGGGGGTACAGAGACGATTCACTCGGCTGATTCCGGAGATGAGGGGGTTACCTTATGATGATAGATTAAGTAGACTGGGTCTTTACTCGTTGGAGTTCAGAAGGATGAGGGGGGATCTTATAGAAACATTTAAAATAATGAAAGGGATGGACAGGATAGAGACAGAGAGGTTGTTTCCACTGGTCGGGGAGACTAGAACTAGGGGGCACAGCCTCAAAATACGGGGGAGCCAATTTAAAACCGAGTTGAGAAGGAATTTCTTCTCCCAGAGGGTTGTGAATCTGTGGAATTCTCTGCCCAAGGAAGCAGTTGAGGCTAGCTCATTGAATGTATTCAAATCACAGATAGATAGATTTTTAACCAATAAGGGAATTAAGGGTTATGGGGAGCGGGCGGGTAAGTGGAGCTGAGTCCACGGCCAGATCAGCCATGATCTTGTTGAATGGCGGAGCAGGCTCGAGGGGCTAGATGGCCTACTCCTGTTCCTAATTCTTATGTTCTTATATTAAAATCCTCTGGTGGTTTACTAAACTTGTGGTTTAGAAGCAATCTCTTGCAACTTCTGTGGCTCTTTCTTTTACCCCTCTTTATACTGCAGTTGCAGATTTTTTAAAGCGACCTTGTTAGCTCACTTTTGCTCATCCACACCCTCACCTCTACCTTTGATGCCCTAGTTCCCAATAAAACCATTGCTCTCTCTCTCTCACCCTTGTCGTTCCCCCAATACAGCTTTCGTTTCTACTCCCTTAAGTCCAAGGGATGCAGACTTGAACGTATATGGTGGACAATTAGTTAGCCATTCACCGCCAGATCTGGTTGGACCACATAAAGTACTATTGGGTCCTGTTCGCATCTGGCAAAACTGCTCACTATTCCATGATCATCCTGGAAAACAGCGATTACCTTTGGCTTCTTTTGTCTACTGCAAACTGTCTTCTTTAAACCCTCTCCCCTGTCTCCTCCACCCTCGCCTTCAACAAGTGCAAGGAGCTCATGGACTGCTTTGTCACCAAGATAGAGACCATCCATTCAGACACCTTTGTCACTTCCTTCCCTTCCCTAGCCCACCGGATCAAACGTCCTGAAAAGCTCTCTTTCTCCTTCCCCCCCCCCGCCCCACCCCTCCCACCCAGCCCTTATCCTGAGCTCGCATCTTTCTCTCTCTAGTTTCTCTCTGATCTCTCCTCATGCCCTCTCCGTGCTCATCTTGCCCATGAGACCCACCTCCAGCTCCCTCAACCCTATTCCCACTATACTGCTGACCATCCAACATCCCATCTTGGCCCCCATGTTAGCTGATACTTGTAACTGTTAGCTCTCATCGAGTACTGTCCCTCCTTCACATCTGCCATCATTACCCCTCTCAAAAAAAATCCTTGACCACCCTCTGTCCTTGCAAATTACTGCCCCATCTCCAACTCCCCTTATCAAGTCCTTGAACATGCTGTTGCCTCTCAAATCTGTGCCCATCTTTTACACAACACCGTGTTTGAATCCTGATGATTTCTGCTCCTGCTATCGTACCGAAGCGGCCCTTATCAAAGTCACAAATTACATCCTATATGACTGACAGTTGTAAGCTATCCATCCTCATCCTTCTTGACCTGTCTGCAGCTTTTGAAACGGTTGACTATAGTATCCTCCTCTAACACCTCTGGCCCGTCGTCAGCTGGGTTGGACTGCACTTGCCTGGTTCCATTCTTATCTGTTTAATTGTAGACACAGAATCACTTGCCTTGGCTTCTCTTTCTGATCCTGCACTGTTGGCTCTGGTGTCCCGCAAGGATCTATCCGTGGCCCCCTCCTATTTCTCCTCTACGTGCTGCCCTCGGCAACATCATCCAAAAACACAATGCCAATTTCCATATCCACAGCTGATGACACGCAGCTCTACCTCACCGCCATCTCTAAGGAGGACACAAATAACCTTCCGGATATAAAAGGGGTCAGAGGGTCTAGTAAGGAGGAGGAACTGAGGGAAATCTTTATTAGTCAGGAAATTGTGTTGGGGAAATTGATGGGATTGAAGGCCGATAAATCCCCAGGGCCTGATGGACTGCATCCCAGAGTACTTAAGGAGGTGGCCTTGGAAATAGCGGATGCATTGACAGTCATTTTCCAACATTCCATTGACACTGGATCAGTTCCTATCGAGTGGAGGGTAGCCAATGTAACCCCACTTTTTAAAAAAGGAGGGAGAGAGAAAACAGGGAATTATAGACCGGTCAGTCTGACCTCAGTAGTGGGTAAAATGATGGAATCAATTATTAAGGATGTCATAGCAGCGCATTTGGAAAATGGTGACATGATAGGTCCAAGTCAGCATGGATTTATGAAAGGGAAATCATGCTTGACAAATCTTCTGGAATTTTTTGAGGATGTTTCCAGTAAAGTGGACAAAGGAGAACCAGTTGATGTGGTATATTTGGACTTTCAGAAGGCTTTCGACAAGGTCCCACACAAGAGATTAATGTGCAAAGTTAAAGCACATGGGATTGGGGGTAGTGTGCTGACGTGGATTGAGAACTGGTTGTCAGACAGGAAGCAAAGAGTAGGAGTAAATGGGTACTTTTCAGAATGGCAGGCAGTGACTAGTGGGGTACCGCAAGGTTCTGTGCTGGGGCCCCAGCTGTTTGCATTGTACATTAACGATTTAGACGAGGGGATTAAATGTAGTATCTCCAAATTTGCGGATGACACTAAGTTGGGTGGCAGTGTGAGCTGCGAGGAGGATGCTATGAGGCTGCAGAGTGACTTGGATAGGTTAGGTGAGTGGGCAAATGCATGGCAGATAAAGTATAATGTGGATAAATGTGAGGTTATCCACTTTGGTGGTAAAAACAGAGAGACAGACTATTATCTGAATGGTGACAGATTAGGAAAAGGGAAGGTGCAACGAGACCTGGGTGTCATGGTACATCAGTCATTGAAGGTTGGCATGCAGGTACAGCAGGCGGTTAAGAAAGCAAATGGCATGTTGGCCTTCATAGCGAGGGGATTTGAGTACAGGGGCAGGGAGGTGTTGCTACAGTTGTACAGGGCCTTGGTGAGGCCACACCTGGAGTATTGTGTACAGTTTTGGTCTCCTAACTTGAGGAAGGACATTCTTGCTATTGAGGGAGTGCAGCGAAGATTCACCAGACTGATTTCCGGGATGGTGGGACTGACCTATCAAGGAAGACTGGATTAACTGGGCTTGTATTCACTGGAGTTCAGAAGAATGAGAGGGGACCTCATAGAAACGTTTAAAATTCTGATGGGTTTAGACAGGTTAGATGCAGAAAGAATGTTCCCAATGTTGGGGAAGTCCAGAACCAGGGGTCACAGTCTGAGGATAAGGGGTAAGCCATTTAGGACCGAGATGAGGAGAAACTTCTTCACCCAGAGAGTGGTGAACCTGTGGAATTCTCTACCACAGAAATTAGTTGAGGCCAATTCACTAAATATATTCAAAAGGGAGTTAGATGAGGTCCTTACTACTAGTGGGATCAAGGGATATGGCGAGAAAGCAGGAATGGGGTACTGAAGTTTCATGTTCAGCCATGAACTCATTGAATGGCGGTGCAGGCTAGAAGGGCTGAATGGCCTGCTCCTGCACATATTTTCTATGTTTCTATGTTTCTATCTGCCCCTCTAAATTGTCTGACTGCTTTTCAGGCGTCCAGTGCTGGATGAGCAGAAATTTCCTCCAATTAAATATTAAGACCAAAGCCATTGTCTTCGGCCCAGGCACAAACTCTGTTCCCTAGCCACCGACTCCACCCCTCTACCTGGGAAGTGTCTGAGGCTGAACCAGACCATTCGCAACCTTGGTGTCCTATTTATCGCCAAGATGAGCTTTCAACTACATATCCGCGCCATCACCAAGATTGGCTATTTCCAACTCCGTAACATCACCCGCCTCAGCTTATCTGCTGCTGAAACCCTCATCCATGCCTTTGTTAGCTCTAGACTTCGTGGTTGGCCTCCCATCTCCACCCTTGTAACCTTGACTAAGAACTCTGCTGCCCGTATCCTAACTCGCACCAAGCCTCGTTCACCCATCACTCCTGTGCTCGCTGACCTATGTTGGCTTCCAGTTCAGCAACACCTCGATTTTAAAATTCTCATCCTTGTTTTCAAATCCCTGCATTGCCTTGCCACTCCCTATCTCTGTAATTTTCTCCAACCCTCCAAGATACCTGGTGCTCCTCCAAATCTGACCTCTTGCACATCGTCGATTTTAATTGCTCCACTATCAGCTGCTGAGGCCTTGAGTTCTGGAATTCCCTCCCTAAACCCCTCTCACCTCCCTTAAGACATTCCTTAAAACATAGGTCATCCTAATATCTGTCATTTTGTTTCATAACACTCCTGTGAAGCGCTTTGGGATATTTTGCTACATTAAAGGTGCTATATAAGTCCAAGTTGTTGATGTAAAAGCAGTACTTGACATTTCAAGTCGGGTTATGAAACAGGATTCTATAATTGTTTAATTATTAGAATAATGAAGGGTGTGCCACGTTAAAATAAATTTTGTGCTGTTGTAATTTTAAAAATCTGTCATTTCACTTCTCCCACCTTTCCTGAATTCAGTGACTCCATAGTGGGATGTGATTTAACAAGCATTGAGCAGCCTTCATTGCCTTGCCCAAGTAGCCGTTCTGATGTGGGCTCAAACAACTGCGAGAGGCATCACAGCCAGGCTCCATCCTGTCTTTCCTTTATAGCCGCATATGACAAGACACTGGATAACAATCTGGAGCAGAAACGCTGCTGATAGGGAGTTGTCTTTCCCTGTTGAGGAATGTGAAGACTTTGTTGTGCCTTATCACCACTGTGGCTGAGATCAATTAATTCACGAGTCTGAGGATCAAACTTCCTGGTCTGTGTGGTTCAGTTCAATATAATACCATAGCACATGAAGGAACTATCCCGCCACAAAGGCTGCAAGACTTAAAAAAAAATCATACTGTCCTTTTGTGGAGTGTCATATAGCAAACGAAGTATTCGTATTGTCAGAGATGTTTGAAGTCTTTGAGGACTGAAAAAGTTTTTGCTCCTATGATATTTATTTTCTGTTAGCAGTTGCTTTCTCCAGCCTAATTAGGATGTCATTTATTATTAAACGCAGTGAAAAGTGCTACAACTTGTGCAGAGATATTAGTTACTTGTTTGCAAGAAACGCACGTTCACATATATCATGTACGTGCTGCCATGATATACATGGCAGTCCGTTGGATTATATTAAGATACTTTCTGCGACAGCCATGTGAAAGGTACGCAAGACCTTGCTGCAAAGTTGGAGTTGTTGGAAGTAAAATTTGGTGAGAAAATGGCTTGGACAGGAATAAGCTACTTTGCTGCCTTTTGGTGGAAGTATTGGAGACTGCGAAGCAAGGCAGCGGAGGAGCAACAACATGTTTGTTCAGCATGTTTGAGTCCAGTCTTTGAGATTGCCAAATGGAGGGCAAAGTCCTCGCAAGCCATTTCATAGCTAAGATTTGGTATGATTCAAAGACCAGATTCTTGTGTTTAAAAAAAAAAGATTGCTGGACTAGATGCTGACAGTAAGAGCAACAGGAAGAGCAATCAGCAACTTCAGTGTTTGACTGTAAGACATAGTGGGGCTGAAATTCAGCCTCCGAAAAAGGCCACTTACTGCCAGAAAGCGGCGGCCAGGCAGTAGAGTCGAGCGGCCGCCGACTTCCAGTCCAATGGCCGCCAAGATCGAAATTCACCTCAGGAATTTTTCTGGCGGTCCCCACTTCCGCTCCGCTGCTGCCAACCATCCAAAGTGCATCATTAAAGCGCGCACTGCTGTTCTCCCACACCTCCATGGCACCCCTCACGAAATTTAGCTGGAAAAATCATAGATCCGCCACGTGATGCCCCCGACAGCTTTTTCTGTTGGTGCACCTTCCTTTCACTGTGAGCCATGGCAGCGCGGTGGCCCTTCAAGGGTGCACTGCTGCGGCCGACTTTCTGACTGGCCGGACAATTATGGCCCCAGGTTCAGCCGGTGGCACCCCCTTGTAATGTCTGTAAGCTTGTAATGTTTGTAGCTCCACACTGGATGTGGATGTATTGTGTCCTGCAATTACAGAGTTAATAATAAACAGAACCAGGCTTGTTCCGGAAGCTTCCGACAGAGTTGTCTGCCATGTTAGAAGCTGTGTGTGTGCTGTGCTCTGTGAATATATCACATTTGGCGATGAGATGGGATTTTTCAGATGACTTAAAGCTGAAATTTTGTTGAAGGATTCAGCCAGCCGACTGAGACTTTGGAAGCTTCTGTCTTTGGAAAAAGCTACAAAATCCGAGGTAAAATACAGCGCACTGTGTAAACAGCTAGAAATTAAAATGGCAGCACCAGCAGGTGTAATGGGATATTTGGGTGAATATAGATGCGACCAGGAAAGATTTAAAGCATATGTGGATCGGCGAGAAATGTATTTCACTGCAAATAACATATTCGAAGTTCCAGAGAATGCAGTCCAGAATCAGGCAATATTGGAACGTAAGAGAGCGATCTTCTTATCTGCAACTGGACCGGCATTGCATGAAACTCTGGTAAATCTGCTTGTGCCTTTCGAGCCAAAGGACACAATGCTTAAAGAGATTTTAACGAAGCTGGAGCAGCACTATAACCCCAAACTGTGAGAAATTGCTGAAAGCTATCGTTTCAGGATACGAAATCAAAAGGCTGATGAAAGTATCAGTGATTGCATTGTACCATTAAAAAAAGCTATCTATTTACTGTAATTTCGGAAACTTTCAAAACCAAGCATTGCGGGATCGTTTTGTTTGTGGGGTGAAAAATGATGTGATCAGAAGAAAATTATTGACGACGGATGACTTGACTTTTGAGCTTGCTTGTCGGACAGCGAGGTCGATGGGCATGGCCGATCAATATTCCCGAGAATTTCATAAGAATTACAATCGTCAGTCAACTCGGGTGAATCGCCTGCAGGTTCAAAGTAAAAGGCAGTGGAGGGCCCAAAGTCTCAAACTGGAAATTCTAACGGAGCGTCGAAGTTGTGCTAAAGGTGCCTGGGACAACACATTGCTCAAAGTTGTCCATATGTGAAGGCAGAGTATTTCTTCTGCAGAAAAACTGGGCATCTTGCGATGGCATGCCGACTGAAGGGTAAGTCAGCTTTCAAAGCTATGACTACATAGCATCGAAGAACAACAACAGGAAGTGGAGGTGTTGAGTTACACGTCATCAGGAGCACAAGGTTAACGGACAGCGATTCGGAAAGTATCAAAATCCACATAGATGTTGCGGGATTCAAGATACCAATGGAAATCGTCACAGGTGCATCCGTGAGTGTAGTACCGGAGTCGCTATACCTCGACAAATTGCGGGATTTCCTATTGGAGAAATCCAAGATGGAGCTGCGAGGCTACTCGGGAGAGAAAATTCCTGTGGTAGGTCGTATCACCGTACCGATGAAGTATAAGAATCAATTTCACAACTTCCCTCTAATAGTAGTGAAAGGAGACAAGCCTGCTTTACTAGGAAGAAATTGGTTGAGATCACTGAAGCTGGATTGGAGTGAGATTTTCCATGTGGAAGCGAGATTTGCATTAACGGATGATAAGTAACTGAAGGTGTTCTGCGAAATGGGCAGTCCGATTCAAGGCGAGTGTCAGGGTACAGAAGGACGCTAGATCGGTTTACTACAAGCCACGTTCCGTACAAAATGCACTCAAGGAGAAAGTTGAGCAAGAACTCAAAAGACTAGAGATTGAGAATATTATTTGTAAGATAGATCGATGTAATTGGGCTACACCCATTGTTGTTGTACCTAAGTCCGATGGTAAGGTAAGATTGTGTGGTGATTATAAAGTAACCGTAAACCAGGTTCTGGAGGGTAATGTCCCCAATACATTGCCGAATATAGAAGATTTGTTCACAACACTGTGACGGGTCCGATCCTCTCAAAACTGGATCTTACGAATGCCTACTTGCAGCTTGAACTAGATGAGGAGTTCAAGTCATGTTTGACTATAAATACTCATCTAGGCCTATATCAATTTAATAGGTGACCGTTTGGAGTGTCTTCCGCCCCTGCCATATTCCAAGGGGCGATGAACCAGATTTTGCAAGGTATTGAAGAGATAGCATATTATTTGGATGACATACTAATTTCAGCACCAAATAGGCAAATTCATAACATATTGAATGAAGTCCTCAAACGGCTAGAGAAGGACAGAGTGCGAGTGTCTGCTCCTAAGTGTGAGTTATTTTAAAACTCAGTGGAGTACTTAGGATACAGAGTAGACAAAGATGGTTTACATCCAGCCATGGGAAAGCTGGATGCAATCAGAAATGCACCCACTCCCAGGAATGTCACGGAACTTCGTTCATTCTTGGGTCTTTTGAACTATTATGGGAAGTTCCTACCAAATTTGGCTACAGTATTACATCCACTGAATGAACTATTTAAAAAAAACAAGTCCATTGGAAGGGGTCAAAAGAATGCGATACAGCATTCAATGAGTGTAAAAGCAAATTGGTCGAGAGCACCATGTTAGTTCACTATGACGTATCTGAGGAGATTAAGCTAGCATGTGATGCTTCTCCGTATGGAGTTGGGGCAGAAATCTCTCGTATTAAGTAGTGGGGAGGCTTCATGTACTCTGTGTCAGTGAGAGTAATTGTGCACAAATGGAAAGGGAAGCTTTTCCATTAATTTTTGGGGTCAACAAGTTTCACAAATACTTGCATCGTTTACCATCGTTGCAGACCATATACCCCTAACAGCAAACCTCCATCCAAAGTCCCCAGTTCCAACATTAGCTGAAGCCCGAATGCAGAGATGGGCTTTGATTTTTGTCAGCATATACAAAGGATTTTGAATACAGACGATCAGCTGATCACAGTAATGCTGATGCTATGTCCAGATTGCCTTCCCCATCACAAGTTACACCGGCTAGGGAAGAAGTGTTTTATTTTTCAGCCATTGATGAACTGCCAGTCACAGCTGAAGAGATTGGTAGAGCAACCAAATGTGACCCAGGGTGTATGATTATATTGCAAATGGATGGCCTAACCAGGTAACAGACAAAGATATTCATTCATTCTTCATTCGAAGGAATGAATGATCAGTCGATAAAGATTTTATCATGTGGGGTGTAAGAGTGGGTTAAAACAATTAAATTCAAGTCCAAATTATTAGGAGACCTCCATGACCAGCATCTGGGAATGTGCTTGACCAAGAGTTTTGCACGCAGGTGGCCAGGTCTTGATAAAGATATAGAGTACATCGTGAGTCATAGAAACATAGAAAATAGGTTCAGGAGTAGGCCATTCGGTCCTTCTAGCCTGCACCGCCATTCAATGAGTTCATGGCTGAACATGCAACTTCAGTACCCCATTCCTGCTTTCTCGCCATACCCCTTGATCCCCCTAGTAGTAAGGACTTCATCTAACTCCTTTTTGAATATATTTAGTGAATTGGCCTCAACAACTTTCTGTGGTAGAGAATTCCACAGGTTCACCACTCTCTGGGTGAAGAAATTCCTCCTCATCTCGGTCCTAAATGGCTTACCCCTTATCCTTCGACTGTGTCCCCTGGTTCTGGACTTCCCCAACATTGGGAACATTCTTCCTGCATCTAACCTGTCTAAACCCGTCAGAATTTTAAACATTTCTATGAGGTCCCCTCTCATTCTTCTGAACTCCAGTGAATACAAGCCCAGTTGATCCAGTCTTTCTTGATAGGTCAGTCCCGCCATCCCGGGAATCAGTCTGGTAAACCTTCGCTGCACTTCCTCAATAGCAAGAATGTCCTTCCTCAAGTTAGGAGACCAAAACTGTACACAATACTCCAGGGAGTGGCCTCACCAAGGCCCTGTACAACTGTAGCAACACCTCCCTGCCCCTGTACTCAAATCCCCTCGCTATGAAGGCGAACATGCCATTTGCTTTCTTAACCGCCTGCTGTACCTGCATGCCAACCTTCAATGACTGATGTACCATGACACCCAGGTCTTGTTGCACCTCCCCTTTTCCTAATCTGTCACCATTCAGATAATAGTCTGTCTCTCTGTTTTTACCACCAAAGTGGAAAACCTCACATTTATCCACATTATACTTTATCTGCCATGCATTTGCCCACTCACCTAACCTATCCAAGTCGCTCTGCAGCCTCATAGCATCCTCCTCGCAGCTTACACTGCCACCCAACTTAGTGTCATCCGCAAATTTGGAGATACTACATTCGTCTAAATCATGAATGTACAAGGTAAACAGCTGGGGCCCCAGCACAGAACCTTGCGGTACCCCACTAGTCACTGCCTGCCATTCTGAAAAGTCCCCATTTACTCCTACTCTTTGCTTCCTGTCTGACAACCAGTTCTCAATCCATGTCAGCACACTACCCCCAATCCCATGTGCTTTAACTTTGTACTTTAATCTCTTGTGTGGGACCTTGTCGAAATCCTTCTGAAAGTCCAAATACACCACATCAAATGGTTCTCCCTTGTCCACTCTACTGGAAACATCCTCAAAAAATTCCAGAAGATTTGTCAAGCATGATTTCCCTTTCACAAATCCATGCTGACTTGGACCTATCATGTCACCTCTTTCCAAATGCACTGCTATGACATCCTTAATAATTGATTTCATCATTTTACCTACTACCGATGTCAGGCTGACTGGTCTATAATTCCCTGTTTTCTCCTTTTTTTAAAAGTGGGGTTACATTGGCTTCCCTCCACTCGATAGGAACTGATTCAGAGTCAATGGAATGTTGGAAAATGACTATCAATGCATCCGCTATTTCCAAGGCCACCTCCTTAAGTACTCTGGGATGCAGTCCATCAGGCCCTGGGGATTTATCGGCCTTCAATCCCATCAATTTTCCCAACACAATTTCCCGACTAATAAAGATTTCCCTCAGTTCCTCCTCCTTACTAGACCCTCTGACCCCTTTTATATCCGGAAGGTTGTTTGTGTCCTCCTTAGTGAATACTGAACCAAAGTACTTGTTCAATTGGTCCGCCATTTCTTTGTTCCCCGTTATGACTTCTCCTGATTCTGACTGCAGGGGACCTACGTTTGTCTTTACTAACCTTTTTCTCTTTACATATCTATAGAAGCTTTTGCAGTCCTTTTTAATGTTCCCTGCAAGCTTCTTCTCGTACTCCATTTTCCCTGCCCTAATCAAACTCTTTGTCCTCCTCTGCTGAGTTCTAAATTTCTCCCAGTCCCCGGGTTCACTGCTATTTCTGGCCAATTTGTATGCCACTTCCTTGGCTTTAATACTATCCCTGATTTCCCTTGATAGCCACGGTTGAGCCACCTTCCCTTTTTTATTTTTACGCCAGACAGGAATGTACAATTGTTGTAGTTCATCCATGCGGTCTCTAAACGTCTGCCATTGCCCATCCACAGTCAACCCCTTAAGTATCATTCGCCAATCTATCCTAGCCAATTCACGCCCCATACCATCAAAGTTACCCTTCTTTAAGTTCTGGACCATGGTCTCTGAATTAACTCTTTCATTCTCCATCCAAATGCAGAATTCCACCATATTATGGTCACTCTTCCCCAAGGGGCCTCGCACAACGAGATTGCTAATTAATCCTCTCTCATTACATAACACCCAGTCTAAAATGGCCTCCCCCCTAGTTGGTTCCTCGACATATTGGTCTAGAAAACCATCCCTTATGCACTCCAGAAAATCCTCCTCCACCATATTGCTTCCAGTTTGGTTAGCCCAATCTATGTGCATATTAAAGTCACCCATTATAACTGCTGCACCTTTATTGCATGCACCCCTAATTTCCTGTTTGATGCCCTCCCCAACATCACTACTACTGTTTGGAGGTCTGTACACAACTCCCACTAATGTTTTTTGCCCTTTGGTGTTCTGCAGCTCTACCCATATAGATTCCACATCATCCAAGCTAATGTCCTTCCTAACTATATTGCATTAATTTCCTCCTTAACCAGCAATGCTACCCCACCTCCTTTTCCTTTTATTCTATCCTTCCTGAATGTTGAATACCCCTGGATGTTGAGTTCCCAGCCCTGATCATCCTGGAGCCACGTCTCCGTAATCCCAATCACATCATATTTGTTAACATCTATTTGCACAGTTAATTCATCCACCTTATTACGGATACTCCTTGCATTAAGACACAAAGCCTTCAGGCTTGTTTTTTTGACACTCTTTATCCTTTTAGAATTTTGCTGTACAGAGGCCCTTTTTGTTCTTTGCCTTGGGTTTCTCTGCCCTCCACTTTTCCTCATCTCCTTTCTGTCTTTTGCTTTTGTCTCCTTTTTGTTTCCCTCTGTCTCCCTGCATTGGTTCCCATCCCCCTGCCATATTAGTTTAACTCCTCCCCAACAGCACGAGCAAACACTCCCCCTCAGACATTGGTTCTGGTCCTGCCCAGGTGCAGACCGTCCGGTTTGTACTGGTCCCACCTCCCCCAGAACCGGTTCCAATGCCCCAGGAATTTGAATCCCTCCCTGCTGCACCACTGCTCAAGCTGAGAATGTGGGAAAATGTACAGAGACAGTGAAATTGAGAATTTGGGAAAATGTACAGAGACAGTGAAGTTGAGAATGTGGGAAAATGTATAGAGACAGTGAATTGAACAAAGGATTCATGGAACAATAGCCTTAAGAATGTCAGACTGCAAATGTTACAACATTGGCACAAATAACAGACTGGCTCAAGGTCTTGCTCGTCACACCAGTAAACTTGAAACAATAACAAGGGTGAGAAAGGCTCTTTGTGTAAAAACAGTTGAATAATTGCTGCTGCACATAACTACGTGCCCATACCTAATTGGGCCAGCAAGGCCAGATGTCGGCTCATGAGTGGACAAAGGGAAGGAGGGATCATAAGAGGATAGGGTGAACTGAATGTCACTCAAATTGTATCATGTGCTGAAAATGTATAACCGTTGCGCCCCTACATTGTAACGGGACTTGTCCGTGGGGAGTGAGTGCACTCTAAAGGGAGAGCATTCTTTCGTTCTGATAAGTCCTGGCCGGTGAAACAATTAATAAAGTCTGCTTTGTTATAAGCGGCTACGGTGTTCGACTCAGTGAATTCGCTGAACCCCAGATTGAGGGAAAAGAATCCGTATTAACATTTGGTGTCAGAAGTGGGATCTCAACAGACGACTGCCGAAAACTTGCGAATTAAGAGCCAGACTAGCCTTGGACGAGATGGGAGGAAAGTGGCCACTGGAGTGAGAATACTTTAAATACCACTCCAGTTTCCTTCGGTTTCAAAAGTCTGAGGAAAGTTTGGCCACTCGCTGGTTCTCAGGTAGCGTCTGAACGAGATCCAGGACAATCTGGCGAATACCTTCTAAACTTAGAATAGGGAAGGATAGGGAAATCGCGTGGCGACGCGAACTACGCGGCGACGCGGAGGTTAAGGCTTAGAATAGGTAAATCTGGAACCTAGAACAAATTAAGTCAGGCTTATCGCGCGGCGACGCAAACAGGAAAACTGCACGGCGACGCGGAGGGATAGACAATCGTGCGAATCGCGCGGCGACGCGGAGGTTAGGGAGTTAGGTAAATTAAGCTGCGGGGCGACGCGGGACTGTGTAAATTTAAAATTGTACTTATTCCAGGTACGGCATCGATCTTGTATATCACTTGGTCCGCCTAGGCTCTGGGTAAGATAACTTAAACCGACGCGGGGACAATCGGGACTAATTAGGACCCTGATCCAATGCGGGGCGACGCGAGGAATCAGGATTAATTAGGACATCCTACGCGGGGCGATGCGAGGATGAGTAATCATTTCGATAAAACTACGAATACCGGTCGTCCACTACAAAAGTTATGTGAGGAATTCCCTGAAAAAGCTGGACAATTTGGACTGTTATCTGGAACTTTGAACAAATTACTAGGAGATGATCAATGGCCACTCGGGGGCACCAAAAGCGTGGAGATAGCAAAACGGGCGCAGGCATTAATTTGGAAGAGGGGACGAGGGAAAGGGGATAGGGATCTAATAGCCGCATGGAGGCATTACTGTCAAAACCTAAAAGATGCATCAATTCTGTCGAGTTGGCAGGAGAACGCCACTAAATTAGGACTTTCATTGACAGGAGGAGGACATATTAAAACCGTAGACGTCTTAAAGAAAGAGTGCGCGCACGAGAAACGTACTAAGAGTTCCACTGGGACCTCAGAAAGGTATTGACCGACTACGTAGTCAAATGGTTGGCTTTGCGTTGACCGAGGCTGATGAGGAAATTGATGAATGGTCACTGACTCGGCGCCCAACGGCGCCTCCCACAGCCCCTGGTCCCTTACCACAGTCCTCTTCCCGTCGACCTCCACCTTACACTCCGGCTGTAGGAGGTAAAGATAAAGATAACCCCACACCAACGAACCGACAATCACAGACGGACCCTTCATCCTCTGATAGCGACTCAGATCCCCAGTTCACGAGCCATGTAGCCGAGAGGACCAGATCTCACACCCGGAAGGGCAGATCTACATCTCGAAAGCACAGGCAGTCACGTGAAAGGCTAGTCAGAATACCAGAACCCTCCCGCCAATCGGGATGCGGAGGTGCTGCGCAGTCAGACGGCTCCGAGCCACCCTCCGACCCAGAAACGTCTTCCGAGGTTGACGCCCCCATCCCAAAGCCCCGGCAACAATTCCCAGTCTGACCAATGCCAAACCCTGATGCACAACAAGCTGCAAACCAACCCACAATAGATGTCTATGTGCCTTGGAAACCGAACAAAATTATGGCTATTCTGGCCACCATGCCAGATCGAAAGAGAGAACCTGTCAAGTTTATGGATCATCTTCGAACTACCATCGCACTTTATAATGCAGAGTCAAGGGACCTGTGGGCCCTGGTACAGTCGACCCTGAGCCCAACTGAGCATGCCAGTTTTCTAACTCACCTAAGACATGCAACCCATGACGCATTGCTGGCTGCACACCCGAACAATGCCCAGGACCGCCTAAACGCTGTTTTTACCGCTCTCGGCACGACCCTTCAGAAGCCCATCAGTATGGCCGCAGTATTAGAAACTAAACCCAAATGAGAAGAAACTGCCGATGAATTCATGGAAAGATTCATTGAAATATACGGAGGTCAATCAGGGGATAATGCCTTCAGGGCGGGAGAGGATTCACCTCAATTCTGCGCTATCCTACTTCAGTGCCTGCCCTATTCGATTGCTCACGCTATCCGGACCAATAATATGAATTGGGCCGATAACAGTAAAGCCCAGATGGAAAGGGCGGTGAAATATTGGCATTAAAAGAAAGGAGAGGGGGGAAGTGCGCCCCCAACCCGGGTCAAGACTGAATACATGACTAGAAAGGGAGAGCCTCCTCGAGAGGAAAGACCGACACCCGACCCGAGAGACTATCAAATGGAACCACAGTACTGTGTAAGGGGTTGGGTAGATAACCGGGGATATGGGTATACCCAACACCCCAACGGTCCCGGCCCTGCAAACTATGGACCATCACATGGTCCTCCCCGATGAGGAAGCGGTCAGGGCTGGGGAAGGAGGGGGCAATGCTTCAATTGTGGGCAAGAATGACATTGGAATAGAGAGTGCCCCTCCGATCGGCATGAAAGAGGAAGAGGAGGGGGGCAAGGGGGGAGAGGACGGGGATCTTATACTAACTTCTCCCAGAACAACCCCTTTGGCCAACCGTCCCCCGATTATTTGTATTGACCACATAGCTTGATTGTACAGGGAACCTCCCCGGATGACGAACTGATGATATCGTTAAAAATTCGGAATGAGTGGCAACCCTTCTTGATACGGGAGTTTCTATGTCTTCTGTACAGTCGAAGCTTAAACTCCCTGCCTTCACTGAGACACGGGGACTGTCAGGGTTCCTGGGACAAGTCTCTACATTCCCGGTGTCAGAACCGGTTAAAGTAGGTTACCAGGAAGAATCGGTGGAACATCGATTTGTTATCACAACCAATCTGGACTGTAACTTGATGGCTGGAGACCTCTGCAAATTCCAGTTGCATTTGGAGTGCGGAGATGATGGGATTATTGTAAAACAGGGAACCCTTAAGCAACAGTATTATACCAGTAGGACCCCTCAATGGTGGTCTCTGGACCTGCCGCAGGCACCTTATCGTGACCCTAGCATCGATCCCAGCGGCAAGAATCAGGATCTCCAGAACCTGTATCAGGATCACGAAGGGGAAGAGAAGGAAATTCTCTTTCGGGCCAGAGTGACTGGACCGGAAGGGAAGGCAAATTTTGTGGAAATGGATAAGAATCTGTGGAGACAGCCCCTGACGGTGGCACCACATGTTACTCATGAAGTATTACCTCCCCACCACGCTAAAGATTTAGGAATTATGGTGCGCCAAGCTATAGACGAGGCTGACCCTACCAGCCCGGATTTGCAGATTGTAAAACATGGCCGAACAGTCCAATTCCACAGGGACCACGAGAAGGTCCTAACGACTCTGCAGCATCATATTGGCTCTAACATACCTGACTGTGTGGATCCTCATGTATGGGCAGAGGACCCCTCCCAAGTGGGTTATACTCCCATTGATCCGATTGAGATCCCAGTGCAGGGCAACGTGGACTGGCCCTCTATCCGACAGTACCCACTGAAACCACAGGCAATACCAAGTATCCACCGATTGATGAAGGGACTAGTGGAACAGGGGATTTTGGTCCAATGCCAGTCCCCGTGTAATACCCCTATACTGGCAGTCCCTAAGCCAGGCAAGCCAAACGAATACCGCTCAGTCCAAGACCTTCGAGCTATCAATGCTATCGTCCAGCCCCTGCACGCTCTGGTTCCTAACCCAGCACAGATACTGTCATTAATCCCAGCAAATGCCAAGATCTTGGCAATAATAGACCTCCAACACGCCTTCTTCGCTTTGCCGCAAGCCCAGGCGAGTCAGTACCTATTCGCCTTCACTTACCAGGGACAGCAATATACCTGGACTAGACTTCCCCAAGGGTTCATCCACTCCCCGACCTTATTCTCAAGGTGCCTGCAGAGACAGTTGCAGTCCCTCACGCTGACTAAGGGATCCACTTTGATTCAGTATGTGGACGATTTACTGGAGCCAGCGCAGATGAACCAAGTAATCGGGAGGATGCTAATCAGTTACTGAATTACTTGTCCTCCCTGGGATACATAGTTTCCCCATCAAAGGTCAAAATTGGCCAGTCTCAAGTCAAGTTTCTTGGGATCATTTTATCAGGCACCCACCGAGCCTTGGAGGCTAGCCGAGTCGGACCGATTTGCCAGTTTCCAGTCCCGAGCACGGCTAAACAAATGCGACAGTGGTTGGGGATGATCAATTACTGTAGATCCTGGATCCCTAATGTTGCCCTGATGACTAAGCACCTCACACCGTACACAAACAAGGAAGGCAGCTTTAAAATAAAAACCGCAGATGCCCAAGCCTTTCAGGAACTAAAGACAGCCCTGCTGCAAGCTCCGGCTTTGGGCTGGCCCCTCTAGGACCAGCCCTTTCAACTGTATTGTATGATCCTGAAAGACTCTGCTACCGCTGTCTTAACTCAAACATGGGGATAAGCATAGGCCTGTTGCCTTCTACTCTTCCAAAATAGACCCCGTTGCCTTGGGGTACCCTGTATGTACTCAAATATTAACCGCCATCTACAATAGCCTTCAATCCGCCGCCAACCTTGCCCTCCAGCAGGATATTGTTGTATATACCTCTCACTCCGTAGCTGCCCTCCTGGGTCAACTGCAGACTCAACACCTTACCATGGCCAGGCAAAGCAGATATGAGATCTACCTGCTAAATAATCCTAAACTGACCTTTCGGCACTGTACTGCCATTAATCCGGCCTGTTTTCTGACCGAGCCACCACAAGATGAAGAAGAACCCAGTCATGACTGTTTAACTTTAATTCAAGAGGCTACCTCGGTTAGGGAAGATTTAGTTGATGTACCAATGGAGGACCCCGACTGTATTATGTATGTTGACGGAAGTTCTTCCATTGACCCAGAAGGCGGTCGAGTTTCGGGATACGCCATAGTAAACCAGGAGAATCAGGTCTTGGAATCTGCCGCCTTTGAAACCGCCTATTCCGCCCAACAAGCTGAACTATTCGCCCTCACCCGAGCCTGTATCTTGGCTAAAGACCTCAAGGTCAATATCTATACCGACTCTAGGTATGCATTTGGGGTAGCCCATGATTTCGGGCAATTATGGAAAAATAGGGGATTCCTCACATGGGAATGAGATATCCCATAGGCAACTAGTATCTGACTTGTTGCAAGCCCTCATGCTCCCCAAGCGCATTGCCATTGTTAAACACCACCGGAAAATCCCCGGTTGATATAGGAAACCACTGTGCTGACAGAGGCCAAACAGGCCTCTCGTGGACAACAAATGGTAGTGCCCAGAATGATGAGTCAAACTAAAAGTCCTGCAAAGGATAAGTTAGCCTCGGAAAAACCAATGCCAACCATCCAAGATGTCATTAAAGCACAGGAGGACGCTCCTGAAAAAGATAAACTGTTGTGGAAAGATTATGGATGTACTTATGACAATGTTTCTAAACTCTGGACCACTCCCGCGGAACAGACTTGCATGTCTGACGAGTTGGCCCTATGGGTTATTGAATGTATGCATTTTGCTACTCATTGTGGAGCAAGGACAACAAGTGACACACTTTTTGCCACTTGGTGGCACCCTAGACTCCAGGCGCTGGCCCAGAACATCAGTAGTCGCTGCCTTGTTTGCCAACAGCATAATCCAGGGAAGGGAGTCCCCTGTGATTGGGGCAAGACGCCCCTACCAGAAGGTCCCTTTGAGACCTTGCAGTTGGACTACATTGAGTTGCAAAGAGTTCAGTGTTACAAATATGTGTTAGTAATAGTAGATGTGTTTAGCAAATGGATCGAAGCCTACCCTACCCTGGACAATAAGGCTCAAACTGTTGTTAAGGTGTTAATGAGGGAAATTGTTCCTAGATATGGTATCCCAGCTCGACTGATGACCACCTATGTTCTTTCTCTGACTCAGGCTCTGCGAATAGCCCACAACCAGGTTCGAGATGCTCACCTCGACCTCCCAGTTTTACCCGAATCGCCCCTCGTGGCACGGGGAAGTATGTCCTGATCAAGAAATGGATTTGGAAGGGATTAGAGCCACGATGGGAGGGGCCTTTTTAGGTGTTACTTACTACCCCCACTGCAGCTAAGGTTGAGGGGAAAAGTGCCTGGGTTCACCTGCACCACTGCAAGCTCACCACCCTCTATTTTACTGGTTATTCTAACTCCTGTTTCTGTTCCAGACTTCCTCTTCTCCATAGCTGAATAAGGTCCTTCCTCGGAGCGTCCTGACTAACCGAGTGGGTCCCGAGGAGAACAGTTTGAACTCCTACCCGTAGTGATAGACAACCAGCTACACCAACGGTGACCTGAGAAGAGAGGCGAGAAAACCGAACTCTTTGAATCAGCAAAATATTCGGACTATTTATCCTTGTCCATAGAGACGCTACAAGAAACATGGCCCTCGATTATCTGTTAGCTGAGAAAGGGGGAACGTGTGCCCTGATAGGATCTGAATGTTGCACTTACATTCCCGATAGTTCAGAAAACATAACCAATCTTGCTGATCACATAAGAAGGGAGGTAAAGAAGTTATCCACGCCAGCTGGAGGATCTAGCTGGTTTGATTGGCTATTAGGTGGATCCTGAGGATCCTATCTAATGCATGGGGCAATTATTCTCATCGTAGTAATAATTACCTGTTGCTTGATTGTTGGTGGCTTTAACCTTTGTTGTTAAGTCATGATGGCAAGGTTAGCAAATCCTCTTGTGGCCATGGGCTCCCAGGTTATGATCCAGCAAACTAAAGACCTACTCGACAAGGGGGATCAGGAAAGAGAGTGCGAACGGCTGAATGCGATACTCCTAGAATAATCCTAAAGGTTATCATGGAATGATAAAAGAGGGGAATGAGAATGTGGGAAAATGTATAGAGACAGTGAAGTTGAGAATGTGGGAAAATGTACAGAGACAGTGAAGTTGAGAATGTGGGAAAATGTATAGAGACAGTGAATTGAACAAAGGATTCATGGAAGAATAGCCTTAAGAATGTCAGACTGCAAATGTTACAACATTGGCACAAATAACAGACTGGCTCAAGGTCTTGCTAGTCACACCAGTAAACTTGAAACAATAACAAGGGTGAGAAAGCCTCTTTGTGTAAAAACAGTTGAACAATTGCTGCTACACA